>NC_141006.1:78005351-78110351 GCF_052327205.1 Somniosus microcephalus | reverse complement strand
GCATTGAGGTGCTGTCAAACACTGATAATCACTGTACAAAGGTGAGCCCTTGCACCTCGGCTCTCCAATGACTCTCTCCTTAGGATAAAACAGATGGCAGCTGCAGGTGAGGTTACAGAAGTGATCTGTCATTTCTCCCAATGAGGTGAGGCCACACAAACACTTAAAAGCTTGTCACCTACAGAAAAATCTAAACAGATTAAAAATGACTTTCCCAACATCTCCTTATCTCTGATACTCACCAGTGTCCCATTGGATCCTTCACACCACTTCTGCAGCTGTCATCTATACACAAACATTACAACAGACCCACAGCTCACCTCACTTACCCTGGCGGGGTTCCCCAACATCGGGAAGCCCACAGCAGAAGTCTCAAAATGGGAAAAAGCCTCTTAACTGCCTGTTAACTACATGTTAACAGGCAGTTAAGTGGCTATAATCCTCTTCCCGCCACTATGAGTCAGGTCCCTGCACAAATCGGGGACCCGAGTCCCGGGAAGATTGTTTGGAGGCGGGTTCGGGACCCGCTCCCATTCTTTTTGATTTTTGCCAGCAGTCCCGCCTCCAAACCCGCCTCCTCAGGGCTGGTAAAATCCAGCCCCTTGTGTCTGTCTTCATGGAAGAAAACGCAAAAAACTTCCCAGAAATAATGTAGAACCAAGGCTCTGGTGAGAATGAGGAACTGAAAGAAATTCGTATTCGTAAAAAAAACAGTACGGGAGAAAGTAATGGGTCTGAAAGCCAATAAATCCCCTGGACCTGATGGCCTACATCCTAGGGTTTTGAAAGAGGTGGCTATAGAGATAATGGAAGCATTGGTTGTCATTTTCCAAAATTCCATAGATTCTGGAACGGTTCCCGTGGATTGGAAGGTAACAAATGTAACCCCACTATTTAAGAAAGGAGGGAGAGAGAAAATGGGGAACTACAGACCAGTTAGCCTGACATCAGTAGTAGGGAAAATGTTAGAATCTATTATTAAAGACGCGGTAACAGGACACTTAGAAAATAATAATAGGATTGGGCAGAGTCAGCATGGATTTATGAAAGGGAAACCATGTTTGACAAATCTGTTAGTTTTTTGAGGTTGTAACTAGCAGAATAGGTAAGGGGGAACCAGTGGATGTGGTGTATTTGGATTTTCAGAAGGCATTCGATAAGGTGCCACACAAGAGGTTATTAAACAAAATTAGGGCTCATGGGATTGGGGGTAATATATTAGCATGGATTGAGGATTGGTTAACGGATAGAAAACAGAGAGTAGGAATAAACGGGTCATTTTCGGGTTGGCAGGCTGTAACTAGTGGGGTACCACAAGGATCAGTGCTTGGGCCTCAGCTATTCACAATCTACATCAATGATTTGGATGAGGGGACCAAATGTAATATATCCAAGTTTGCTGATGATACAAAGCTGGGTGGGAATATAAGTTGTGAGGAGGATGCAAGGAGGCTTCAAGGGGATATATACAGGCTAAGTGAGTGGGCAAGAACATGGCAAATGGAATATAACGTGGAGAAATGTGAAGTTATCTACTTTGGTAGGAAAAATAGAAAAGCAGAATATTTTTTAAATGGTGAGAGATTGGGAAATGTTGGTGTCCAGAGGGACCTGGGTGTCCTTGTACAAGAATCACTGAAAGTTAACATGCAGGTACAGCAAGCAATTAGGAAAGCAAATGGTATATTATTACAAGAGGATTTGAGTATAAGAGTAAAGACGTCTTCCTGCAACTATATAGGGCCCTGGTGAGACCACACCTGGAGTATTGCATATAGTTTTGGTCTCCTTACCTAAGGAAGGATATACTTGCCATAGAGGGAGTGCAATGAAGGTTCACCAGACTGTTTCTTGGGATGGGGGGATTGTCCTATAAGGAGAGATGGAGTAGACTAGGGCTATATTCTCTAGCGTTTAGAAGAATGAGAGGTGATCTCATTGAAACATAGAAACATAGATGCAGGGAGTATGTTTCCCCTGGCGGGGAAGTCTAGAATCAAGGGTCACAGTCTCAGAACAAAGGGTAGGCCATTTAGGACTTCTTCACTCAGAGGGTGGTGAATCTTTGGAATTCTTTACCCCAGAGGGCTGTGGAGGCTCAGTCGTTGAGTATATTTAAGACTGAGATTGATAGATTTTTGAATATTAATGGAATCAAGGGATATGGGGATAGTGCAGGAAAGTGGAGATGAGGTAGAAGATCAGCCATGATCTTATTGAATGGCAGAGCAGGGTCAAGGGGCCAAATGGTTGACTCCTGCTCCTAATTCTTATGTTCTTATGTAAAAGGTAGCGTGTCTGCTGACGTCATTTGATGACGCATCATTAGCCGATTTCCTTAAAGGGGCCACATCCAAATTGATTTTGATAGTTGCGCTGTCAGTGCTCTGCAGCATTGAGGTGTTGCAAACACTGACGAGCACTGCACAGAGGTGCAGGGCTGCACCCAGGCTCTCCACTGTCACAGCACGCAGGGAGGTTCTCTTCCCTTCCAATGGGCGGAAGAGACCTCCCCAGGAGATCAACGCAGCCTGGTTGCACATTGCACAGGAGGGCACAAGCAGGGATGTCATCAGGAGGACCAGGCTGCAGTGACACAAACCTTTCAATGATCCCAGTAGATCATGAAACGTTAATGCCAAGCCACAGTCAACCTCATCCTGCTGTGCCACTCATCACATCCCCATCACTCTGCCTTCCCTACCCTACTCCTGCACATCCTTACTCACACCAACTTACCTTGCACCTCCACCCATCCCTCTCTATCTACATTATCACTTCCCCATCTCACTAGCCACCCCTCACACTCACCCTCATCCTTCTTCAAGCATACCAACTAAGAACACCCAAGGGTCGGCACTTGGGTGGTTTAGCCAATATTCACGTGAAATTTCTGTTAATGTGCTGTCAAACATTGAAATCTTTATTTTCAACACTTTGCGTTCTTGGACAGATTTGTGTGCACCGTTGGAAGTGGCTTAGTGAGTTGCAGTGAATGGTGAGGCATAACGGTACCCCCTGCAATGGCGATGAGTGTGAAAGGAATGGCTTGGGCATTGTAGGGATGCTTTATGGTGCTGGTGTGGGGTGGTGCCAACTTGGCACATCATGTGGCAGCCAGGGTGTACAGCATCAAGTGAAGTCAATCTAGCCATGGTGAGGCCATCCCTGGCCTCTCGGGCAGCAATGTGGTTGGGTGCTGATGCTGTGTGTCCTGTGCAGCGTCAGTTGATTGCAGAGAAGGTTGGTGTTGTTGTTGGTGCTGCTGGTGTGACTGGTGATGTTGGTGTTGGGGCTGATTGTGGTGGGATTCTGAGGACCAAGGTGAGATTTTTTCAAGGGCTGGTGGAATAGATGGCATCTAAAGTTGAGATGACAGAAGCGACCTGTCAATGGTGAGAGAGGTTGCTCCAAGGAGGTGACAGTGGATAGAGAAATTACTCCAAACACTTCCAAACTGCATAAAGCTCAAAAGTGGGTTCCAAATCATGAAGGCTCCAGCTTCTAAGAAAAGGAAGTGTGCAGCTGTGAAACGGTAGGTTTTATACCAGCTTTGCTGCTGCCACCTATTCACAGTATTGGAGCATCATTGAGAACACGACACACTGATACCCTGACGTGATACCTGCTCTCTGGGAACCCCGTTAAAAACCTGGTAAAATGTTAAGTACATGGGAAAATGGTGCTTAACTGCCTTTTAACAAGCTTTTTAAGTATCTAAATTAGCTGACCCGCCGCTTGTTGTCGGGTCTTTTCAGGGATGATAGACCCGACACTTGGGAAACTGACATGGAGGCGGGTTTACAGTGGGATACCGACCCGCTATCAATCATTGTGATTTTGACAGCGGACCCACCTCCAAACCCGCCCTCTGAACGCCAGTAAAATTCCGGCCAAAGTCTCTGTAAAAGTGAGTGCGGTGTGCTCATGCCTTCGACAGGCCTAATCCGTAAAGCAATAAATGCCTGGGAGTCCTGAGCAATCCAACGGTATCTCCAGGTTATAGCACCTCATCACCCAAAAAAATCCTCCAGCCACTGGGGTGTCCTTTTGCCCAGAGATACAGGTCAGTACTTCAACTTTACCCCTGGATCTAGTATTCATATAGACAAGAGCAACATTTAGAGAAAGAAAAGGCCGAAAGACTTGCATTCCTGTAGCGCCTGTCATGACCAAAACGCTTTACAGCCAATAAAGTACTTTTTGAAGTGTAGTCACTGTCGTAATGTGGGAAACGTGGCAGCCAATTTGTGCACAGCAAGCTCCCACAAACAGCAATGTGATAATGACCAGATTATCTGTTTTAGTGATGTTGATTGAGGGATAAATATTGGCCCCAGGACACCGGGGGAGAACTCCCCTGCTCTTCTTCGAAATAGTGCCACGGGATCTTTCACATCCAACTGAGAGCAAATAGGGGTTCGGCTTAACATCTCAACTGAAAGACGGCACCTTCGACAGTGCAGCGCTCCCTCAACACTGCACTGGGAGTGTCAGCCTGGATTTTTGTGCTCAAGTCTCTGGATTGAAGCTTCAAGTGGGGACTCTCCAGCACCATGACAAGCTATAACTGGAGTGGAGCGGTGTGGAGGGGGCTTGTCAGAAGCACCTTTTGATCCCTGTTGCTGTTGTGTCTGAGATACTTGCAAAATATAGCACTGCCAGGGCTGAGTCTAGAGACCTTTCACCCAGGTATGTTCTGGTTGCCAGTTGGCTGATCAAATAAACTAAATCAAACTAATAAGAATTACACAGCCACTACTAAGGAATTCCTATTATTAAATGATAATTCAGAGACAGTGGTTCGACGGGATCGATTTCTACCAAATTTGTATTGGCTTCCTTCGTCAGACTCGGCAGAATAGAACTTAAAAAAACTAAATCCAGCCACCTAGTCAAATCCCTCCATGGCCTCGCCCCTCCCTATCTCCTTGTGCGGCTCGGTGTCAAACGCTGTTTGGTTTCGTTCCTGTGCAGCGCCTTGGGACGTTTTACTACGTTAAAGGCACTATATAAATGCAAGTTGTTGTAGTAAGGTCATCCCAGTTGGAGCAAGCTAACATGCTGGGAGAGGAGCTGAGGTGAGGGAGGCACCTGCCAGTTTAGAGTATCGAGAGACCCTGACACTGTTCCAGGGAGGGAGCAGGTGGTCAGCTGAGGGGTGGTCCTGCTGACATCAGGACAAAAAATAAATAAATCACATAATTCCCCAGAGGCAATGACATTTGGATAAGTTCCTCTGGTGTGCGACAAACGCTATGATTCAAGACCCTAGCGGTCGGTAATCTTACTTTCTTCACATGCGAGCTTGGAAAGTGATTGTCCTCAGGCTTTCCGACGGCCAGTCTGATCATCTTCTCAGCTGATGTCCACCCACATACACTCTTCAGCAGAGGTCACTAGACAGCGATCAGGAGCTGGAACCTTTGGCTGCGTTTCCTCCCGGCTGATGCTAATTATACTGTCTCCGCTGCAGTCCCAGTTGGGATCAACTAACTTAGCGCAGGCGAGGAATCGAACCCGGGACCTTTTGCACTCAAGGTCCAGAACCACCCTGGACACAGACTTTACTTGCAAAACAATTAGGGGAGCTTTTTTCTCTCTCTTTAACCGAGCAATGCTCCCACCCTAACCCTAACCCTAAACATCATCACAGTGAGAAATGGTGAAAACACAGCCAGTGGACTAGTTGTGTTCAAAGTGAATGTCAGTCGGTTTTAGGAGTGGGACTAAAATCAAACTTTTATATTGAACATTTGTATCTTATCCTGGTTCAGAAAATAGATTGTTAATGCATTGAGTGGTGATTACTGTGTATCAGAAAGGAATAATTTAAACATTAATAATTATTAATAACTAACACTGTGATTGGCTTTGTTTGTACATGAGTCAATTCTTTTGAATTTAAATGGTCAGATATTCAAAATCCAGGAAGTCCTAGTAACTCTTTTCCAGGGTATCGAAAGTGCGATTCTGTTCAGCAACGTTTGGGGGGCAGGGGAGGGGGTGACTTGGCTCTTTAAAAGAAGGAACCACTCGATCTTGAAAAACAGAAAATTTGGTTTGAAAAGCAGTTTAAATTATTAAAGTTTCTCAAAGTGATGAGTAATTCAAAAAGGAAGAGACACTCTCTGTATCTGAAAGTTATTTGTAAAGGACGACCTTAGTTCTTCGAGTTATGGGTCCTGAAAATCCACAGGGATTCTGCGAGGCTCCCGGGCTTCTGCCATTTCCTTGATTTTCCAGCCTGCCTTGAGGGGCAGAACTTCTGCCCACCCTCACAACCCACACATCACCGAGGGAATAGATTGGTGAATTGCAAATGTCTCTTCGTTATTTAAGAAGGGAGGGACAGAGAAACCAGGTAACTACAGACCCATCAGCTTAACATCCGTTTCGGGGAAGTTAATGAAATCTGTCTTCGGAGCAGAGTGACTGATCACTTGAACTAATGTGAGCTGATCAAAGCGAGTCAGCATGGATTTGTGACGGGGAGGACATGTCTGACTAATCGAATGGAATTTTTGGAAGAGGCCACTAGAATGGTGGGTAGTGGAGCGTCTGTGCGTGTTGTCTATATGAACTTCCAGAAGGCATTTGATAAGGTTCCACACAAGGAATTATTGGGAAAAATGAAAGTGCACAGAACTGGAGGGTAGGTTGTGACGTTGGTCAGTTACTGGTTGGGAAATAGGAGTCAGATGGGGTTGAGGTACAGATCAGCCCCGATCTAATAGAGTGTCAGAACAGGCTCGAGGGGCTGAATGGCCTTCACTGGTTCCTATGTAGAACCAGATGCAGCGACTCATTATGTTCGGAGATTCCACTTCCTCAGCTCATTCGGGAGTTGGTGTAATACTGGAGGCTGGCGCCCAATCAGATGGTGTACAGGCCTCCAGATGTGAGGAAGCTGGAAGAAGGAGTCAGGCCAGGGAAGGTAATGGTTTATTTTGGTAATATTTTGATTGCCCCCCCACCTCCCCCTACATATGCTATTCACATGGTGCTGAAGGGGAATGGCTGGGGTCAGGGAGGAGGGGCCTGGCCAACACACCCCTAAATCTTCCAGGTGTGACAGCTGGTAGGCACCGGAGATGTGCCTGCAATAGTCCACCTGTCCACCTGCTCATGATGAATTAGGTGCCCTCCCACTGATCCTACAGCGGCGGCAGCAGCGGACCTGTGTGGAGCAAAGCGGCAGCGGTGATTTAAAGAGGCGAGGAGCAGGTAGGTCTCACAGCGGCTGCGGACCTGTGTGGAGCGAGGCAGCGGTGGTGATTTAATGAGGCGAGGAGCAGGTAGGCCTCACAGCGGCTGCGGACCTGTGTGGAGCAAGGCAGCGGCGGTGATTTAATGAGGCGAGGAGCAGGTAGGCCTCACAGCGGCTGCGGACCTGTGTGGAGCGAGGCAGCGGCGGTGATTTGATGAGGCGAGGAGCAGGTAGGCCTCACAGCGGCTGCGGACCTGTGTGGAGCGAGGCAGCGGCGGTGATTTAATGAGGCGAGGAGCAGGTAGGCCTCACAGCGGCTGCGGACCTGTGTGGAGCGAGGCAGCGGCGGTGATTTAAAGAGGCGAGGAGCAGGTAGGCCCCACAGCGGCGGCAGCGGACCTGAGTGGAGCAAGTTGGTGGTGGTGATATAAAGAAGCAAGGAGCAGGTAGACTTACCAATCTCCGGGTTCAGAGGGAGGGAGAGAGAGAAGTAAAAAGTAATCGAAGTGTGATGTCACCAGAAAGCAGGTAAGTGATTGATTGGTGAGTATTTCTCTCTCCTTTTTTCCAAACTTAAATTTTGTGGTTTATAGTTTATAGGGTGTCTGTGGTGTAGCGGGGACTGTTGGTAAACCAGGGCCCTTCAGTATATCATTTAATTATAGTGTAATTGGTGGGATTGATTTGATTTAATTTAATTTAAATTAATTAAAGAGTAAGTCATGGCAGGACAGCTCAGCCCCATGGTATGCTCCTTCTGCGCTATGTTGGAAGTCAGGGACACTTCCTGTGTCCCTGACGACCATGTGTGCGGGAAGTTTATCCAGCTGCAGCTACTGATAGTCTGCATTGCGGCACTGGAGCTGCGAGTGGATACATACTGGAGCATTCGCGATGCTGAGGACGTCGTGGATAACACGTTTAGGGAGTTGGTCACACCGCAGGTAAAGGCTGCACAGGCAGGAAGAGAATGGGTGACCACCAGGCAGAGTAGTAGGTGCAGGCAGGTAGTGCAGGGGTCCCCTGTGACCATCCCCTCTCAAACAGATATACCACTTTGGATATTGTTGGGGAGGATGGCTTATCAGGGGAAGGCAGCAGCAGCCAACTTCCTGGCACTGTGGGTGGTTCTGCTGCACAGGACGGGAGAAAAAAGAGTGGGAGAGCTATAGTAATAGGGGATTCTATTGTAAGGGGAATAGATAGGCATTTCTGCGGCCACAAACGTGACTCCAGGATGGTATGTTGCCTCCCTGGTGCAAGGGTCAAGGATGTCTCAGAATGGCTGCAGAACATTTTGGAAGGGGAGGGTGAACAGCCAGTTGTCGTGGTGCATATAGGTACCAACGATATAGATAAAAAACGGGATGAGGTCCTAAAAGCTGAATATAGTGAGTTAGGAGGTAAATTAAAAAATAGGACCTCAAAGGTAGTAATCTCAGGATTGCTACCAGTGCCATGTGCTAGTCAGAGTAGAAATAGAAGGATATTTCAGATGAATACGTGGCTAGAGGAATGGTGCAAGGGGGAGGGATTCAAATTCCTGGGGCATTGGAACCGGTTCTGGGGGCGGTGGGTCCAGTACAAACCGGACGGTTTGCACCTGGGCAGGATCGGGACCGATGTCCTAGGGGGAGTGTTTGCTAGTGCTCTTGGGGAGGGATTAAACTAAAATGGCAGGGGGTTGGGAACCTGAGCAGGGAGACAGAGGAAAGGACAACAAGGATAGAAGCAAAAGACAGGAAGGAGAAAAACAAAGGTGGCAGTCAGAGAAATCAAGGCCTAGAAATTGGGTATAGCCCCGCTTGGGGCGTTAGAATTGGCGCTGCGCAAATTTTATAGCCAGACGCAACTTATCGCCACCTCGCGCGATATTGGGTTGCAGCGCCCCAAAGGTGATTGAGGCGCGAGTTCAGGCATTACACGGGGCTCCTAAGGCGCTAACATGCCGGCGCAACCCAATATCGGGGCAAGCGGGCGCAGCGCAGGTGCTCTCAATTACCGATGACCACGAGACTTCCAGGCGCCGGCCAGCTCTTAAAGGGGTGGGTCAGGCAGCTCCAGCATCCACACTCTGCGCCTTGTAAGCCTGAAAATCGTCGCAGGCCCTTCACTGGCGCAAAAAACTTGGATCAGATGGAGAGGGTGAGGCAGAGAGCAGAGCGCTTCACCAATGAGACTCTGGAGGAATTGGTGGCCGCAGTGGCACGCCGGCGAGATGTACTCTACCCCAACAATGGCAGGAGGCCTAATCATATGGACTACCGACGAGCTTGGAGGGATGTTTCTCAGAGGGTCAACTCCAGCAGCATGGCGACCAGGAGCCCTGTGCAGTGCAGGAAGAAATTCAACGACCTCACTCGGGTCGTGAGGGTGAGTGGTGTTTATGCAAACTTCTGCATCCCTCCATTTGCACCTGACTTTATGGCTACAGGGTACGCTATGCCCCAATGGCCATCTGTTAACAAGCACCCATGGCCCTTTCTGGGCACACACATGCACATTTGACTCAGGGCATCATGTAAGGGCTCTTCCACCATGGGGGGCATGAGATGATAACTCAGGGCATCATGTAACATCACTTCCCATCCTTTCCCCTGCAGGCCAAGCTGGCGAGAAACCGCAAGGACCAGCTTCGCACCGGAGGAGGTCGTCCTCAACTGCAGCCTCTGACGGATCTCAAGGAGAGAGTCCACCAGATTGTTGGAGGACGCCTGAGTGGTCCTGTCACCACTGCAGCTGCCGATCCCATTGTCCACAGTGATGGTAAGGTTCTCAACTATTACAGCTGTCTCCTTCCACTTGTTTCTCCCGCCAGCATGCTTTCTCACTGTGGACCCATGTCATAGCATTGCCGCACTCTTGCATCCCTTGCTGCCAAGCTGTCCTTTTGTTAAAGCCACTCTTCAACCTCCCTGCTTTCAGGTGCTGCATCACCAGCTCGGGAGCCGGCCCCTCAAGCTGCCAGTGCCAGTGGTTCTGGAGGCGACGAGCAGGAGGAAGCCGGACCATCCGTGCCAGCCTCAGGGGAGCCAACGCATCTGGAGACTGGGGATAGTAGTTCTCTGGAGGGGAGGGGGGGTGGCTCTGATGAGGAGCCAGTTGCAGGAACCAGCGGCCTGCAGCAACGCGAGGGGGGTAGGGGAGCTCAGGGGCCGTCTCCCCGGAGGGTGAGGCAGGCCA
Source organism: Somniosus microcephalus (assembly GCF_052327205.1). NCBI lineage: Eukaryota > Metazoa > Chordata > Chondrichthyes > Squaliformes > Somniosidae > Somniosus > Somniosus microcephalus. Next base: position 78,099,958 of record NC_141006.1, on the reverse strand, counting down.
CGATGACTGCTGCACAGAGTGCAGAGGAGGTGCATAGCCTTGCCAAGATGAGCGCCTAGGCCCGGCTCAGGCACACTGAGCTTATGGCTGCAGTGGGGAGGATGCCTGAGTTGATCGACACACTGGCAAAGAGTGTGCTGGACTTTGGGGCAGCAATGGAAGGGACTGTCCAGGGCTTCGGGGCAGCAATGGAAAGGTCTGTCCAGGGCTTCGGGGCAGCAGTGGAAAGGTCTGTCCAGGGCTTCGGGGCAGCAATGGAAAGGTCTGTCCAGGGCTTCGGGGCAGCAATGGAAAGGTCTGTCCAGGGCTTCGGGGCAGCAATGGAAAGGTCTGTCCAGGGCTTGACCAAAGCAGTGGAAAGGACTGTTCCGGCCTTGTCCGAAGCAGTGGAAAGGACTGTCCATGGCTTCTCCGAAGCACTGGCACCTGCAACGCAGGTCCTCACTGCTGCCATGCAGTCACTTGCTGGCCTCGTCCACACACAAATTGAGGCCACGCGAACACTCACTGCTGCCACCCTAGCTGCATCAGGCAGGATCACCCCAGGCCCTTGCAGCACCACAGCAGGCCATGACTCTGTGGAGCAGTCGATTGTGGCGGATGATCCGGTGCGGCCCCGTCAGAGTGCCAGTGTGTTGGCCGACCATGGTGCAGGTGTCCTCTCTCGGCATGTGAGCATTCCTCATGCCACCGCTGGAACATCAGCAGTGCAGCTGCCACCACCTGCACGGCAGACTGCTTCCAGCCATGCCCAGTTGGAGCAGCCAGCTTGCGGGCCCTCCAAGCCCAGAGGTCGTCCAGGCCGTCCCTCAGGGGCTTCAGCGCTTCCAGACACTCAGCAGGCGTCCCCCAGCATTGACGCAGCCACTGGGGTCCAATTACGGAGGAGCTGCAGGGAGGGAAGGGGCCGACCTCGTAAGAGAAGTCGGTCTCCATCAAGGCTTCAACAGTAGAGGGAGGTGCTAAGACGTCTCTTTTTTCGAATTCAAGGCCGTCCTTCTGTTACCATTGCGTTGTCAGGCTGGAAGGAAGCACTTTTTTGAAAATAAAGAAAATGTTTTATTTACAATGGAGCTGTAGACTATTTACAATCATGGTGGCCTTCATAGGCTTACTGCGAAAATCACAGCCAGCATTCCATCAGAGGGGCCTAGAACCGAGTCCTTATGAGCCTCTGACGAACGGCCCTTCCAGTTTCTGGAGCCCTCCCATCTTCCTCCTCCTCCTCCTCCTCCTCGTCCGCCTGCTCTGCTGGACCTTGAGGGTCGGCTGGCATTGGCTGGGTGCGTCGAATGGCCAGGTTGTGGAGCATGCAGCAGACAACGACGATGCGCGCCACATGCTCCGGCGAGTACTGTAGGGCGCCCCCTGAATGGTCGAGACAACGGAAACGCTGCTTCAGCACACCAATTGTGTGCTCCACAATGTTCCTGGTCACCTGATGGCTGTTGTTGTAATGCTCTTAGAGTCATAGGCCTAGAAATTCACTATGGCCCCGCCAGCTGGCTAGCGCCCAAAAGTTAGCGCTGGGCGGGAAGCCTATAGCGATCGTCAGATATTCATTGTTAGCGCCCCAATTCGGAGCCGGGCGCTATACCAGGGTGTGCCCGCCTCCGCTTGGGGCGCTGACACTGAATATCAGCGCTCTTGGCGCCGCTGCGCCAGCCGCTGCGGAGCGGCAGGCTGCGGTACTGCAGGCCTCCTCCTTCTCTTAAGGGGGAGGTGCCTGCAACAGCCGGAGCCCCGATCGCGAGTGCCGGCAAAAGAGCCCGGCACAACGGAGAAGTGCCGGGCTCCCGCAAACCAGCCGGCAATGCCGCGGGGGGGGGGGGTGGAGGAGGCCGGGGAAGGAGGTGCGGGCAGGCGGCCGCCGAAAAAGCGGCCGGCCGCACCTTCCCCTTTAAAGCGCCCCACTAAGGATTCAGTACGGCCCCGTTCTCTGGTCGCTGTTTGCGTCCGCTTCGGAGGAGGCGGCCGCAACTAAATATGGGGATCGGGCCGGTTTCGGGGCGTACCGGGGCACTGCGCACACCGATGACGTCATCGGTGCCGGCGCAGCGCTAACGGCTACCGCCGCCAATACCGCTGCGCTGAATATCTGCGCAAACTCATTTTTGGCGCAAAATCACTCTTTAGGCGTTAACTGGGCGCAAAGCTGGCAGCGCCCAAATGAATTTCTAGGCCCTAGAGTCATAGAGTTATACAGCACAGAAAGAGGCCCTTCGGCCCATCGTGTCTGCGCCGTCCATCAAGCCCTGTCCAATCTAATCCCATTTTCCAGCATTTGGTCCATAGCCTTGTATGCAATGGCATTTCAAGTGCTCATCCAAATGCTTCTTGAATGTTGTGAGGGTTCCTGCCTCTACCACCCTTTCAGGCAGTGAGTTCCAGACTCCAACCACCCTCTGGGTGAAAACGTTCCTCCTCAAATCCCCTCTAAACCTCCTGCCCCTTACCTTGAATCTATGCCCCCTTGTTATTGACCCCCCTACTAAGAGGAAAAGTTCCTCTTTATCTACCCTATCTATGCCCCTCATCATTTTGTACACCTCAATCAGGTCCCCCCTCAGCCTTCTTTGCTCCAAGGAAAACAACCCCAGCCTGTTTAGTCTTTCTTCATAGCTGAGGCGCTCCATCCCAGGTAACATCCTGGTGAATCTTCTCTGCAACCTCTCCAAAGTAATCACATCCTTCCTATAGTGAGGCGACCAGAACTGCACACAGTACTCCAGCTGTGGCCTTACCAGCGTTTTGTACAGCTCCATCATAACCTCCCTGCTCTTATATTCTATGCCTCGGCTAATGAAGGCAAGTATCCCATATGCCTTTCTAACCACCTTATCTACCTGTTCCGCTGCCTTCAGGGATCTATGTACATGTACACCAAGGTCCCTCTGACCCTCTGTACTTCCTAGGGTCCTACCACTCATTGTGTATTCCCTTGCCTTGTTTGTCCGTCCAAAATGCATCACCTCGCACTTTTCAGGGTTAAATTCCATTTGCCACTTTTCCGCCCATCTGACCAATCCATTTATATCGTCCTGTAGCCTGAGGCTTTCCTCCTCGCAATTTACCACCCCACCAATTTTCGTGTCATCTGCGAACTTACTGATCATACCTTTTACATTCTCATCCACATCATTTATGTAGATCACAAACAGCAAGGGACCCAGCACCGATCCCTGAGGTACCCCACTGGACACAGGCTTCCAGTCACAAAAGCAACCTTCGACCATCACCCTCTGCCTCCTGCCACTCAGCCAGTTTAGGATCCAACGTGCCAAGGCACCCTGGATCCCATGGGCTCTTACCTTCTTGACCAGTCTCCTATGCGGGACTTTGTCAAAAGCCTTACTGAAGTCCATGTATACCACATCCACAGCATTTCCCTCATCCACACACCTAGTCACCCCCTCGAAAAATTCAATCAGATTGGTCAGACATGATTTACCCTTGACAAAGCCATGCTGACTATCCCCGATTAATCCTTGCCTCTCCAAGTGGAGACTAATTTTGTCCCTCAGAATTTTTTCCAATAATTTCCCTACCACAGATGTTAAGGCTCACTGGCCTGTAATTCCCTGGTTTATCCCTGCTACCCTTCTTGAATAATGGTACTACGTTAGCTGTTCTCCAGTCCTCTGGTACATCCCCTGTGGCCAGAGAGGTTCTGAAAATTTGTGTCAGAGCCCCTGCAATCTCCTCCTTTGCCTCACACAGCAGCCTGGGATACATCTCGTCTGGGCCTGAGGATTTATCCACTTTTTGGCCTGCTAAAACTGCTAGTACCTCCTCCCTCTCGATGCTAATATGTTCAAGTATATCACAGTCCCCTTGCCCGATTTCTATGTCTACATCGTCTTTCTCCATAGTGAACACAGATGCAAAAAATTCATTTAAAACCCTGCCTACATCATCTGGCTCTACACACAGATTGCCACTTTGGTCCCTAATGGGCCCTACCCTTTCCCTGGTTATCCTCTTGCCCTTAATATACTTATAAAACATCTTAGGATTTTCCTTTATTTTGCTCGCCAGTGTTATTTCATGGCCCCTCCTCGCTCTCCTAATTTCTTTTTTAAGTATGCCCCTGCACTTTTTATACTCCTCTAGGGCTTCCTCCGTCTTTAGTCTTTTGTAACTGCCAAAAGCCCCCCTTTTTTTCCGAATGCATTTTTGTATATCCCTTGTCATCCAAGGTTCCCTTTGCTTGTTGGTCCCACCCTTGACCTTTACGGGAACATGCTGGCGTTGTACTCTCTCTATTTCCCTTCTGAAAGTCTCCCACTGCTTTGATGTGGATTTTCCTATAAGTAGCTGCTCCCAGTCCACTTTGGCCAGATCCTGCCTTATCATATTAAAATCGGCCTTCCCCCAATTTAGAACCCTTATTTCCAGGCCGTCTTTGTCTTTTTCCATGACCACCTTAAATCTCACCGAATTATGGTCACTGTCGCCAAAATGCTCTCCTACTGACACTTCCACCACTTGCCCAGCTACATTCCCTAGAATTAGGTCCAGTACCGCCCCCTCTCTTGTAGGACTTTCTACATGTTGTCTCAAAAAGCTCTCCTGGATGCACTTTAAGAATTCTGCACCCTCTAAGCCTTTCACACTCTGACTATCCCAATTAATATTGGGGAAGTTGAAATCCCCCACTTTTATTACCCTATTATTTTCGCACTTCTCTGAGATTTGCCTACATATCTGTTCCTCTATCTCCCCCTGACAGTTTGGGGGCCTATAGTACACTCCCAGCAAAGTGCTTGCCCCCTTTTTGTTTTTAAGTTCTACCCATATGGCCTCATTAGAGGAACCCGCTAATATATCATCCCTCCTTACAGCAGTAATTGACTCCTTAATTAATATTGCAACACCCCCTCCCCTTTTACACCCCCCTCTGTCTCGCCTGAAGATTCTATACCCCGGAATATTGAGCTGCCAGTCCTGACCCTCCCTCAACCATGTCTCCGTGATAGCAACAATATCGTACTCCCATGTGTTCAACAACAACTTCAGTTCATCCACCTTATTTGCAAGACTCCTTGCATTAAAATAAATGCCTTCCAGCCTTGCCATATTCCCTTTTGCCTTCACATATTTGCTCTGCCTTCCCAGCTGACTTGTTTTTTCCTCCGTATTTGGCTGTAAATCACCCCCTACTATAGCTCCACTCTGTATCCCATCCCCGGGGTGCTGGGCAAACGGAGCGGGGTCATGAGCCATGGGCAGAGAGGATAACCCTTGTCGCCAAGATGCCAGCCTCGTGGGTGAGCCGGGGCCTCAAAAAGGTCAGCCACTGAGGTCTGCCACAGGATGAACACGTTGTGGCTGCTGCCAGGGAATTGTGCGTTGACCGCCATGATCATCTGCCGGTGATCACAGACCAGCTGCACATTGAGGGAGTGGAACCCCTTGCGGTTGCGGAACTCCTCAGGATTCTGTAATGGCGCCCGCAAAGCCACGTGTGTGCAATCAATGGCCCCCTGCACCATGGGGAAGTCTGCAATAGCCGCGAAGCCCTGCGCGCGCTCCCCCTGCTTCTCCAGGGTCACAGGGAAGGTGATTAATTCGCACCTCCTTCTATAGAGGGCAGCTGTCACTTGCCAGATGCAGCAATGCACCGCAAATTGTGAAATATTTGATATGTCCCCAGTTGCTGCCTGAAACGAGCCGCTGGCGAAAAAGTTGAGGGCAACAGTGACTTTGACGGCCACCGACAGAGAAGTCCTGCACCGTATCCGTGGCTGCAGATCTTCAGCAAGCAGGTGGCACAGCTCAGTCACAACATCCTTACCGAATCTGAGCCTTCGCAGACACTGCTCCTCTGACATGGTAAGGTATGAGACCTGCTGCCTGAAAACCCTGGCAGCGTATGGTCGGATTTGGCGATGTCCATTGCCCCTCTTCCTTCTGGCCAATCCCGGCCCTCTCTCCCTCTGTCTCTGTGCCCTTGCCAGTTGTTCTGCCAGGATGACGTTCCCCTCCAAAGCAGCTCCCATTATTATGTCTGACTATATAAGCTGTGTTTTTATGCATCTCTCCACTTCACCTGACGAAGGAGCAGCGCTCCGAAAGCTTGTGATTTCAAATAAAGCTGTTGGACTATAACCTGGTGTTGTGTGATTTCTTACATATGTCAGATGAGTAAGACGCAGTAATCTCTCACGATCAAACTTTTCTGGACAGGGCTGAAGGTCCCAAGGCTCCGCTGGCTCAATGAGAAGAACTCTCTGCAACTGAAGGTCTGCAACTCTCTCCAGCAGCGTGCAGGATGGCCAGCCCAAATGGCTGCCGCTTTTATACTAGTGCTGTCCCCTTTAAAGAGCGCCCCCTGACTCCGAGAAGGACCTGGTAACGTTCCATCCAACTGTCACTAATAGCGCCAGGCGGAACGGAGGGGGGCGCCACTGAATTTCCTGTCCGGGGCGCCTAAAAGGCGTTGCACAATGAAATGATGTCATGATCTGCCTGCGCCCGCGAGCGGGTGCAAAGAGTTAGCGCCGGCGCTAAAAGGCTACTCAATATGGCAGGAAGCGCTGGGTTCACTGCGCCCGCCCGAAAATTGGGTAACGCCCCAAATCTCGGGCTCTTTAGGCGCTAATCGCTGGCGCAACCAACCGAATTTCTCCCCCCAAGGGTTTAAATCAAACATGGCCACAGTAAATAATAATTCTAAAAGGTGTAAGAGTGTTAAAAAAACAAGCCTGAAGGCCTTGGCCTAGAAATTCAGTATAGCCAGTTTTGGGGCGGTAAAGTCGGGCGGGTGCTAAAGTTTGCGCCCGGCGCAAAGTCGAGGGCACTTCGCCGATATTCAGTAGCTTCGCCCTAAGAGGTTGCTGGAGCGCTAAAACTGGCGATGCACGACTATCTTTAGGCGCTAAGCCGGCGGTGCTGAGGGATAGCGCCGAGGCCGGGCGCAGCGCAGGTGCGGTCATTTCTTGATTGACAGCAGACACCGTGGCGCCGGGCAGCTCTTAAAGGGGGAAGGGTCGACTTGCTCTGCTGCAACGGCCTGCACACTGCAGCCTTCCAGCTAGGCCTGAACACTGCTGGTGAGCAGAAGGAGCCATGGCAACGGTACAGAAGGCCCGTGAGCGTGCCCTGCGCTTCTCAGCCCATGACTTGAAGGTGATGGTGACGGCCTTGGAGAAGAAACAGCACATCTTGTTCCCGGACACTGGCAGGAAGCCTCCCACCAGCGTCTATAGGAAAGCCTGGAGGGAGGTCGCCCGCAGGGTGTCGGCCACCGGCGATGCCCCCAGGGACAATGTCCAATGCCGGAAGAAGTTCAATGACCTGACCAGGATTGTCAGGGTGAGTACCCTTTCCAGTCTCCTCCTCATCCTTGCATGTACACCTGACATGATGGGCAAAGGGACCTGAAAGCCCTAATGGCCAGCCCTCAGCCAGCAGCTATGGGACAGTCATGAACATCAATTGCACATTCTGCACTTTCCACCATGGGAGGCAGTGCACACCACATCAGGGCTACACACTGGCCAAGCTATTCCACCATGGGAGGCAGTGCACACCACATCAGGGCTACACACTGGCCAAGCTATTCCACCATGGGAGGCAGTGCACACCACATCAGGGCTACACACTGGCCAAGCTATTCCATCATGGGAGGCAGTGCACACCACATCAGGGCTACACACTGGCCAAGCTATTCCACCATGGGAGGCAGTGCACACCACATCAGGGCTACACACTGGCCAAGCTATTCCACCATGGGAGGCAGTGCACACCACATCAGGGCTACACACTGGCCAAGCTATTCCACCATGGGAGGCAGTGCACACCACATCAGGGCTACACACCGTACTTACAGGCCGTCCTTTCTCTTGCAGGCAAAACTTGCAAACAACCGAAGGCACCAGGAGGAGACCGGGGGAGGCCGCCCCCAGATCCAGGAGCTCACTCCCCTGGAGGAGCGCGTGAGTCGCCTCATGGGAGCCCGGGTGATTGGGCCCGTCGCCTGTGGAGATGCCGACCCTCTTCTGGGCCACAATGGTAAGGACATCACCTTTTGGACCTCTCTCGTCGCACTTGCGCATCCGATCTACCTCCTTTGCCACTGTCCGACCAATGCGCTGAATGCCACCAGTCATGCCTCCCTCGCTGACGCCCTCTCCTCACTCTAAAGCTACCCTTGTGCCTTCCTGCTTTCAGCTGGTGACGAGGAGCTCCCTGAAGCTGCCAGTGACAGCCCCTCCGAAGAGGAGGAGGAGGAGGAGGAAGAGGAAGGCGGACCATCAGGGCAGCACTCTGGTCCGGCTGCAGATGCCGAAGTAGTGGACACGTCTTCCCTGGAGGAGAGCCTGGAGGAAGTGTTGGAGGGAAGTGGAGCTGCTGGGACCAGTGGCATCCAGCAACCCAGGAGGGCTGCGGTTGGTCCGCGGCCTTCCCCCCAGAGGGGGGAAGGATCGGAGGGGAGTGCAGTTGCTGGGCCCAGTCGCCGCCGGCAACGTGGCAAGGGTCGGGCAGCTCGGCCCCCTGCTCCCCAGCGGGCGAGTCCGGACTCCAGTCCGGGCACGTTCAACTCAGAGGAGGCGCGCCACCTCGATCAAATGGCCCAGGATTCGGATCGCCGGCACACCGAGCTGATGGGGATAGTGGCACGGATGCCTGAGGCGATCGAGTCCCTGGCTAGCAGTGTGCGCGAGTTCGGGGCCTCACATGCCGCGAGTGGCCGGCTGATCAGTGATGCCGTCCAGACAGTGGCTGCTCTGTTGCGGTCGCAGACCAGGGCAACAGGGGCACTCACTGCTGCCACACGCGCTGCGTCAGCCAGGCATCGCCTGGACACCCGCCGCGCTGCAGCAGCACAGCGGGCTGCCCTTCGGCAGATTGGTGCACATGCTGCAGTGCGGGCCCGGGCGAGTGCCAGCGTGCCACATCACCAGCCAGCGCCTCCCATCCGCCAGCTTGCACACATTCCTCCAGCCGTCACCGCCACTCCCCCAGTGGAGCCTCAACGGCAAGCGGCTGCGAATGATGTTGGCCAGGCACAGCTGCGCCAATCACCAGCCGGCCCCTCGAGGGCCAAACCCCGTCTAGGCCGCCCCCCAAGGGCATCTGCCGGAAGGACATCTGACCCTCAGGAGCCTTCCCCCAGCCTCGCAGCAGCCACTGGGCAGAGCTTGCGGAGGAGCAGCAGGCCGGGCAGGGGCCCCAAAAGGCTCGACAAGGTCTCGCCCTCACGGCCCAATAAGTAGACGGTGTGGCCAAGTGTTATTTTATATGGCAATGGCTATGTTTCTTTTGGGATGGTTGTTTTGTTTCTGGGGATGTTTTTTGGGTTAAGGCCGAGGATGAAGGCCATTTTTGTCCAAATGTTCAGTTATTCCTCCCCAGGTTGTGGGAGTGAGTCATTTGATGTACTGTTTTTTGGGGCCGTTGAATGTTTCTGGGTTTCATGTGGGAAGGGGTTTCATTTGTCTAAAATAAAGATTTCTCTTTATTCAGAGAGTGTCCATGTTTGTTGTTGTAAGTGTTTGTTGCCTTCGCCAGCTGAGGGCTTGCGGAGCGGCTGCATTCATGTTCCTTCATGGCCACAAGGCATTCCCTGACAGGGGGCTTAGAAGTGACGTTCAATAAGCCGCCGACGGACGGCCCTTGGACCTTCTCGCTCCCTCCTGGGATGGTACTCCTCCTCCTGCTTCTCCTCCTCATGCTCCTCCTGCTCCTCCTCCTGAGGTGGTGGTCCAACGTGAGGTGGCAGTGCCTGAGTCCTGCGGAGAGCCAGGTTGTGCAGCATGCAGCAAACTACGACGAATTGGGAGACTCGGTCCGGCGAATACTGCAGAGATCCGCCGGAACGATCCAGGCAGCGGAACCGCTGCTTGAGGACGCCAATTGTTTGCTCGATTATGTTCCTGCTCACTTGATGACTCTCGTTGTATGCCTCTTCAGCAGGGGTCCTGGACGCGCGGAGCGGGGTCATGAGCCAGGTACACAAAGGATAGCCTTTGTCCCCGAGAAGCCATCCTCTTGGGGGAGGCTGTGCCTCGAACATGTCACGCACAGTTGCCTGCCGCAGGATAAAGGCATCGTGGCTGCTGCCTGGAAAGCGGGCATTGACAGCTAGGATGCGCTGCTTGTGGTCACACACCAGCTGCACATTGAGGGAATGGTAGCCCTTCCGGTTGCGGTAATCCTCGGCATGCTCCACAGGTGCCCGCAAAGCCACATGCGTACAGTCAATGGCGCCCTGCACCAAGGGGAAGGCCGCGAATCTTGCAAATCCCACTGCACGCTGATGCTGCCTCTCCAGGGCCATGGGGAAGGAGATGAATTGGCGTCTCCTTCTGAAAAGGGCATCGGTCACCTGGCGGATGCAGCAATGCATGGCGAACTGGGATATGTTAGCAATGTCCCCAGCAGCGGATTGGAAGGAGCCGGTGGCATAGAAGTTCAAGGCCACCGTCACCTTCGCTTCCACCGACAGAGACTTCCTGCTCCTGAGCTTTGGACGCAGATCTCTGCGAAGCAGCTGGCAGATCTCCGCAGCCACCTCCTTTCGGAATCTCAGCCTTTTTACACATCGCGCGCCACTCATGTTGAGGTAGGAGCGCTGCTGGCGGTATGCCCTGACTGGGTAAGGCCTATGTTGCCGACGCCTGTTGCCCCCTCTGCGTCTAGCCAGGGCTGCCCCTCTCACACCGCGTCGGCGAGCCCTACGGACATGACGCTGAAACTCAGCGTTGGCACCCCATGCAACCCCCATAATATGCTGCCAAACAGTCAAATATCCAAGAGGCCACTTGCAACGCTCTGGCCTGAAGCCAAAAATACCTGAGCTAGTGTTGGCCCAAACCAGAAAGCTCTCTTCCTTGGTCTCTCTCCAGAAATCCATTGCACATGAGTGTTTGCTGCAAAATGGCTGCCCTTTATAGTGCAGGATAAGTGCCCTTTAATTTGCGCTCCCCGGGGCCCGCGTCGGCTCTGTTGCGTTCCACTAAACAAGCGTTCGGGCTGCCGGCCGCACAATGGGGCGGTCCCACTGAAGTTCTGGATCGGGGCGCGCAAAGGGCGTTGCACGAGGATATGACGTCATTTTCTGCGCGCGCAGGTGAGCGCACGCTAAGACTTTGCGCCGGCGCTAAATGTCTACTTAATTTGGGGCGAGGCGCAGATCGCGCTGCGCCCGGACGCTACACGCATAGCGCCCGAAATTCACTTCTCTTAAGGCGCTAACGGCTGGCGCAACCAACTGAATTTCTAGGCCCTTGTGTCTTAATGCAAGGAGCATTCGTAATAAGGTGGATGAATTAGCTGCGCAAATAGAGGTAAACGGATATGATATGATTGGGATTACGGAAACATGGCTCCAGGGTGACCAAGGCTGGGAATTCAACATCCAGGGGTATTCAATATTCAGGAAAGATAGGCAAAAAGGAAAAGGAGGTCGGGTAGCATTGCTGGTTAAAGAGGGGATTAACACAATTGAAAGGAAGGGTATTAGCTCTGATGATGTGGAACCTGTATGGGTAGAACTGAGAAATACCAAGGGGCAGAAAACGTTAGTGGGTGTGGTATACAGACCTCCAAACAGTAATGCGGAGGTTGGGGATGGCATTAAATGGGAAATTAGAGACGCGTGCAATAAGGGCACAGCAGTTATCATGGGTGACTTTAATCTACATGTAGATTGGGCTAACCAAATTAGTAACAATACTGTGGAGGAGGAATTCCTGGAGTGTACACAGGATGATTTCCTGGACCAATATGTCGAGGAACCAACTAGAGATCAGGCCATCTTAGACTGGGTATTATGAAATGAGAAAGGATTAATTAGCAATCTTGTTGTGCAAGGCCCCTTGGGTCGGAGCGATCATGATATGATAGAATTCTTCATTAAGATGGCGAGTGAAGTAGTTGACTCAGAGACTAGGGCCTAGATTTTCAGTATAGACAGTTTTGGGGCGCTAACCTTAGCGCCCGCCCGAAGTTAGCGCCCGCCCCAAAGTAGCGCCCCGTTGCCGGAAATTCAGTGGCTTCGCCCTAAGAGGTTGGTGGAGCGCTAAAAGAGGCATTCCACTACTATCTTTAGGCGCTAAGCCGGCGGTGCAGAGCGCTGCGCCCGAGCTCGGGCGCAGCGCACGGCAGACACTCTGGTGCCAGTGAGCTCTTAAAGGGGAAGGGTGCATGTGTTTTTTGCAAAGGCAGAGTCGGGGAGGAGGAGGAGGAGGAGGAGGAGGAGGAGGAGGAGGAGGAGGAGGATGATGATGATGATGATGATGATGATGATGATGATGATGATGATGATGATGATGATGATGATGATGATGATGATGATGATGATGATGATGATGATGATGATGATGATGATGATGATGATGATGATGATGATGATGGTGGTGGTGGTGGTGGCCGGAAACATAAATACACCATTCACAACACACTGCTTCCTTCCATTATAGTGCAGGAGGAGGGCCCTTTAATTTGCGCTCCCCAGGGTGTGTTGCGTTCCATTTTACAAACGCACTGGACGCCAGCCGCACAATCGGGCGGTCCGACTGAAGTTTGTATTCGGGGCGGCCAAAGGGCGTTGCACGAGGATGTGACGTCATGTTCTGCGCGCGCATCCGGGCGGCCGCTAAACTTTGCGCCGGCGCTAACGGGCAACTTAATTTGGGGCGGGCCGCAAACTGCGCTGCGCCCGGGCGCTACACGCATAGCGCCCGAAAATCACTTCTCTTAAGGCGCTAACTGCTGGCGCAAGCAACTGAAAATCTAGCCCCAGGGTCCTGAATTTAAATAAAGGAAACTATGATGGTATGAGGCGCGAGTTGGGTAGGATTGATTGGGGAATGTTACTCAAAGGGTTGACGGTGGATAGGCAATGGCAAACATTCAAAGATCGCATGGATGAACTACAGAATTTGTTCATCCCTGTTTGGCACAAAAATAAAACAAAAAAGGTGACTCAACCATGGCTAACAAGGGAAATTAGGGATAGCATAAGATCCAAGGAGAAGACATATAAATTGGCCAGAAAAAGCAGTAAACCTGAGGATTAGGAGCAGTTTAGGATTCAGCAAAGGAGGACAAAGGATTAATTAAGAGGGGGAAAATAGAGTATGAGAGTAAGCTTTCAGGGAACATAAAAACTGACTGTAAAAGCTTTTATAGATATGTGAAGAGAAAAAGATTGGTGAAGTCAAGCGTAGGTCCCTTGCAGTCAGAATCAGGGGAATTTATAATGGGGAACAAAGAAATGGCAGTCCAATTAAATACATACTTTGGTTCTGTCTTCAAAAAGGAGGACACAAATAACCTCCCAGAGATGTCGGGGAACATAGGGTCTAATGAGAGGGAGGAACTGAAAGAAATCAGTATTTGTAGGGAAATAGTGTTAGGGAAATTGATGGGATTGAAGGCCAATAAATCCCCAGGGCCTGATAATCTACATCCTAGGGTACATAAAGAAGTGGCCCTAGAAATAGTAGATGCATTGCTGGTCATCTTCCAAAATTCTATAGACTCTGGAACAGTTCCCATGGATTAGAGGGTAGCTAATGTTACCCCACTATTCAAAAAAGGTGGTAAAGAGAAAACGGGGAATTATAGACCAGTAAGCCTGACATCGGTTGTGGGGAAAATGCTAGAGTCCATTATAAAAGATGTAATAGCAGAGCACTTGGAAAACAATGACAGGATCAGACAAAGTCAACATGGATTCACAAAAGGTAAATCGTGCTTGACTAATCTACTGGAATTTTTTGAGGATGTAACTGGTAGAATAGATAAGGGAGAACCAGTGGATGTGGTGTATTTGGACTTTTAGAAGGCGTTCGATAAGGTCCCACATAAGAGATTAGCGTGTAAAGTTAAGGCACATGGGATTGGGGGCAAGGTACTGACTTGGATAAAGAACTGGTTGGCAGACAGGAAGCAAAGAGTTGGAATAAATGGCTCTTTTTCCGAGTGGCAGGCAGTGACTAGTGGGGTACTGCAGGGATCGGTCCTAGGACCCCAGCTATTCACAATATATATTAATGATCTAGACAAGGGAACTAGATGTAATATCTCCAAATTTGCAGACGACACAAAGCTGGGTGGGCATGTGTGCTGTGAGGAGGATGCCGAGAAACTCCAGTATGATTTGGACAGGTTGGGTGATTGGGCAGAAGCATGGTAGATGCAGTATAATGTGGATAACTGCGAGGTTATCCACTTTGGTGGCAAAAACAGGAAGGCAGATTATTATCTGAACAGCAATAGATTGGGAGAAGGAGAAGTGCAACGAGACCTGGGTGTCCTTGTGCACCAGTCGCTGAAGGTGAGCATGCAGGTGCAGCAGGCGGTTAAGAAGGCAAATGGTATGTTGGCCTTCGTAGCGAGAGGGTTCGAGAACAAGAACAAGGATGTCTTGCTGCAGTTGTACAGGGCCTTGGTGAGACCACACCTTGAGCATTGTGTGCAGTTTTGGTCGCCTTATCTGAGGAAGGATGTTCTTGCCATGGAGGGAGTGCAGCGACGATTCACCAGACTGATACCTGGGATGGCAGGAATGACGTATGAGGAGAGATTGGGTCGATTGGGCTTATACTCGCTGGAGTTTTGAAGAATGAGAGGGGATCTCATTGAAACTTATAAAACTCTAACAGGACTAGACAGACTGGATGCAGGAAGGATGTTCCCGATGGCCGGGGAGTCCAGAACCAGGGGTCACAGTCTAAGGATAAGGGGTAGGCCATTTAGGACAGAGATGAAGAGGAATTTCTTCACCCAGAGAGTGGTGAACCTGTGGAATTCTCTACCACAGAAGACAGTGGAGGCCAATTCATTAAATATATTCAAGAAGGAGTTGGATATATTTCTTAAGGCTAAAGGGATCAAGGGATATGGGGAGAAGGCAGGGACAGGGTACTGAATTTGAATGATCAGCCATGATCTCATTGAATGGCGGAGCAGGCTCGAGGGGCTGAATGGCCTACTCCTGCTCCTATCTTCTATGTTTCTATGTTTCTACAAACTCCGGTGGGGTCAGTGCTGGAGGGTCCCAGCAGACACAGTCCTGGAGTAACCACTGAGATAGCATCCTCAGGATTTTTGGGATATCGATCTTTTCATTATTTCAACCACTTAAGGAGTTAGATTAGAGGTCTTAATGCAAGTATATGCCTATAGATGACTTGTTATTTGCGTGCTTGACTTTTGTTAAATTAATTCAATTACAATACGAACAATGACGGACAGGTAAAGACCCTCTGGTCCATGCAGCCTGTCTCACACAATGGCGACACCTTGTGCATCACAATATATATACTCCCCACCCCACCCCAAACCAGGGGGTCTCCTGGGAGAAGCAAAAAAGCAGTCAAAAAATCCAGGTCAATTTGGGGGAAAAAGCTGGGAAATTCATTTCCGATCCATCCAGGTGATCAAAACTAAACTTAAAAGAGGTTTTGAAGGAGCGATATATTCACTCATTGAAAATGCAAGAGATTCCTTTGAAGGCATCAGAATAAATCCAGTAACTAAAAGCAATTAACGATGGTGTTTACTGTTTTATTATCCCAGGTGCAGTACTGAAAGCTTGCCTAGATCTTGGAGATAATGGGCTAGATTTTCAGTATAGACAGTTTTGGGGCGCTAACCTTAGTGCCCGCCCGAAGTTAGCGCCCGCTCCAAAGTAGCGCCCCGTTGCCAGAAATTCAGTGGCTTCGCCCTAAGAGGTTGGTGGAGCGCTAAAAGAGGCGTTCCACTACTATCTTTAGGCGCTAAGCCGGCGGTGCAGAGCGCAACACCCGAGCTCGGGCGCCGCGCACGGCAGACACTCTGCTGCCAGTGAGCTCTTAAAGGGGAAGGGTGCATGTGTTTTTTTCAAAGGCAGAGTCTGGGAGGGAAGACAGGAGGAGGAGGAGGAGGAGGAGGAGGAGGAGGTGGTGGTGGTGGTGGTGGAAACATAAATACACCATTCACAACAACACACTGGATCCTTCCACACAACACATGCAGACTGCCTTTTATAGTGCAGGAGGAGTGCCCTTTAATTTGCGCTCCCCAGGGTGTGTTGCGTTCCATTTTACAAACGCTCTGGATGCCAGCCGCACAATGGGGCGGTCCGACTGAAGTTTGTATTCGGGGCGGCCAAAGGGCGTTGCACGAGGATGTGACGTCATTTTCTGCGCGCGCATCCGGGCGGCCGCTAAACTTTGCGCCGGCGCTAACGGGCAACTTAATTTGGGGCGGGGCGCAAACTGCGCTGCGCCCGGGCGCTACACGCATAGCGCCCGAAAATCACTTCTCTTAAGGCGCTAACTGCTGGCGCAAGCAACTGAAAATCTAGCCCAATATAGATGCTCCCAAAGGTATTGGGAGTTGAGACTTACCCATGGGAGCGATGTAAGGTATGAGAGTTGAAATAATCTAGATCGGAAGAGTAGAAAAGACCTAAAAATAAAATTACAAGAGTATTAAAATTACCTCAACAATTTCAGGGTTAATTCTTGCTGGACAGGAAATCCTTATAAATTGTTACAGCTCTATGGGCTAGATTTTCAGTTGCTTGCGCCAGCAGTTAGCGCCTTAAGAGAAGTGATTTTCGGGCGCTATGCGTGTAGCGCCTGGGCGCAGCGCAGTTTGCGCCCCGCCCCAAATTAAGTTGCCCGTTAGCGCCGGCGCAAAGTTTAGCGGCCGCCCGGATGCGCGCGCAGAAAATGACGTCACATCCTCGTGCAACGCCCTTTGGCCGCCCCGAATACAAACTTCAGTCGGACCGCCCCATTGTGCGGCTGGCGTCCAGAGCATTTGTAAAATGGAACGCAACACACCCTGGGGAGCGCAAATTAAAGGGCACTCCTCCTGCACTATAAAAGGCAGTCTGCATGTGTTGTGTGGAAGGATCCAGTGTGTTGTTGTGAATGGTGTATTTATGTTTCCGGCCACCACCACCTCCTCCTCCTCCTCCTCCTCCTCCTCCTCCTGTCTTCCCTCCCAGACTCTGCCTTTGAAAAAAACACATGCACCCTTCCCCTTTAAGAGCTCACTGGCAGCAGAGTGTCTGCCGTGCGCGGCGCCCGAGCTCGGGTGTTGCGCTCTGCACCGCCGGCTTAGCGCCTAAAGATAGTAGTGGAACGCCTCTTTTAGCGCTCCACCAACCTCTTAGGGCGAAGCCACTGAATTTCCGGCAACGGGGCGCTACTTTGGAGCGGGCGCTAACTTCGGGCGGGCACTAAGGTTAGCGCCCCAAAACTGTCTATACTGAAAATCTAGCCCATTCACTTTATCTCCAAATGCAATGGTAGAGATAAAAGTGCGTTTTCCTTTAAACCATTGTGCACTTTCTTCAAAAAGAAAACTATAGCACCACTGAATTAATATTTAGCAATTTATTAATTGGATTGATGTACTTGAGCAGTGAAATCTAGCTCCAGAAATAGTTTCACCTGGCGAAGAGACTGACATGCTCAAACAGCTCGAAAATTACATCATCGTTCTCAAGATTTTATCCCCATATTTAACTTTGCTCAAGGGTTCTAAAGAAATGTTATTCAAACATGGGAATTAAATGAAATAGTAACAGGGGTGTGGGCAGGTAGTGGTACATCACAGTGTACACTGTACTGACGCGGACCTAGGATTGAGAATACGCACGCATTCAGCTCCCAATTCCAGTAACACTATCTGCTTGGTGCATGAGAGACAATGTACTTCCCCACAGTGAGAGGCAGAGGGGGCGATTTTAATCCTACCTGCCTGGTGGAAACCAGTTTGGGGAGGGGGGGCAGTGGGCGGACAATTAAAATTGCCCAAGTTAATTACCTGCCCTGGTGCCGCTGGGATTTGACAGGTGGCAAGGACGCCTACCCAGAGTTGGCGGGGTCCGATTAAACAGAGGAATATCAGGTCCTGATGGCGTTATTGGGACCCGACTACATCTTTTACTGGGCGGCCTGAGTGGGAACACAAGAACATAAGAATTAGGAGCAGGAGTCGGCCACACGGCCCCTCGAGCCTGCTCCGCCACACGGCCCCTCGAGCCTGCTCCGCCACACGGCCTCTCAAGCCTGCTCCGCCACACGGCCCCTCGAGCCTGCTCCGCCACACGGCCCCTCGAGCCTGCTCCGCCACTCGGCCCCTCGAGCCTGCTCCGCCACACGGCCCCTCGAGCCTGCTCCGCCACACGGCCCCTCGAGCCTGCTCCGCCACACGGCCCCTCGAGCCTGCTCCGCCACACGGCCCCTCGAGCCTGCTCCGCCACACGGCCCCTCGAGCCTGCTCCGCCACACGGCCACTCGAGCCTGCTCCGCCACACGGCCCCTCGAGCCTGCTCCGCCACACGGCCACTCGAGCCTGCTCCGCCATTCAATAAGATCATGGCTGATCTTGGGCTCAAAGCCACTTCCCCGCCCGCTCCCCATAACCCTCCACTCCCTTATCTTGCAAAAATCTGTCTTTCTCCACCTTAAATGTATTTAATGGCCCAACCTCCACGGCTCTCTGGGGCAGAGAATTCCACAGATTTATGACCCTCTGAGAGAAGAAATTCCTCCTCATCTCAGTTCTAAAAGGGCGACCCCTTTATTCTGAAACTATGTCCCCGAGTTCTAGATTTCCCCACGAGGGGAAACATCCTCTCTGCATCTACCTTGTCGAGCCCCCTCAGTATCTGATATGTTTCAATAAGATCACCTCTCATTCTTCTAAACTCCAATGAGTATAGGCCCAACCTGCTCAACCTTTCTTCATAAGTCAACCCCCTCATCTCAGGAATTAACCGTGTGAATCGTCTCTGAACTGCCTCCAATGCAAGTATATCCTTCCTAAATAAGGAGACCAAAACTGTACGCAGTACTCAAGGTGTGGTCTGTACAGTTATAGCAGGACTTCCCTGCTTTTATACTCCAACCCCCTTGAAATAAAGGCCAATATTCCACATGCTAACCTTTTGTGTTTCATGCACAAGGACCCCCAGGTCCCTCTGAATTGTAGCATTTTGTAATCTCTCTCCATTTAAATAATAATTTGCTTTTTTATTTTTCCTGCCAAAGCGGATAACCTCGCACTTTCCCATATTATACTCCATCTGCCAAATGTTTGCCCACTCACTTAGCCTATCTATATCCCTTTGCAGATTCTTTGAGTCCTCTGCACAACTTGCTTTCCCACCCATCTTTGTATCATCCGCAAACTTGGCTACATTACACTTGGTCCCTTCATCCAAGTCATTAATGTAGATTGTAAATAGTTGAGGCCCCAGCACCGATCCCTGTGGCACCCCACTAGTTACCGTTTGCCAACCGGAAAATGACCCAGTGGAAGTAGCAGTGAGTTTCCCACCAGACTCACCCAGCGAGGGAGTGGATCAGGGCCAGAAAAGGCTCAGTTCTTATTTCTTTGTGGGGCCAAGAGGAGCAGGAGCGCTGATTAAATCCCAATACCAGTATAACTCCCTGAAATAATGTGAACATTGACTTATGTGCATCCCCTTCATCACTATCGGAATATAAAGTTTGTGAAGATTTCTCCCCGTAACATTCTTTCAGCAGAGCTTCCCAACGCAGCACTAATATAATATAGTTTGCGGTAGCATAGTGGTTATGTCACTGGGCTAGTAATCTCAGAGCCTTGGGCTAATGATCTGGAGACACAAGTTCAAATCCCACCACGCGGAATTTAAATTCAGTTAATTAAATAAATATCAGGAATAGTGACCATGAAACTATCAGATTGTTGTAAAAACCCATTTGGTTCACTAAAGTCCTTTAGGGAAGGAAATCTGCTGCCCTTACCCGGTCTGGCCTATATGTGACTTCAGACCCACAGCAATGTGGTTGACTCTTAACTGCCCTCTGAAATGGTCCAGCAAGTTACTCAGTTGTAACAAACCGCTACGAAACAAAATAATAAGAATGAAACCAGACGGACGACCTCGCATTGACCTCGGCACCGGCTACGGACATGATAACGGTGTTCAGTAACTAGGCACTAAATGGTGTAACAGAACATTGTAAGAACAATAATTTGCCTTTCTAAAATAAAAACAGAAAATGCTGGATCTGAGGAGAGAGAAACTCTCCAGGCCAGAATTTTCCCATCAAAAAAAGGGTGGGTTTGGGGTGGGGGCAGTTAAATTGTTAAAAATGTGAATCCCGACCTGATCCCGCCTCCAACCTGCCCACTCCCAGTTTCACCGGAGGCGGGACAGGGGCGTGCAGCCAACCCGCCTCCCCAAACAAAATTCCAGCCACAGTTAACGTTTCAGGTCGATGAGCTTTCATCAGAACTGTTTTTAAGCAAGTGTAGAGTCGGGGAAAGGGAGTGGGACTGGGGGGTGGGGGGCGATGGGGCGGTGAGGAAAGAACAAAGTCTGTGCTAGGGTGCAGGGCAGGATGATTAAATGACAAAAGGGATACTGGTGCAAGGCAAAAGGGGGCAAAATTCACATTTCTATACCACTGATCACAAGCGGGACATTGAACATTGAGACAACGAAACAATGGACTCTGAGCCGGAAAGGCAAAGGGAAAATGGAGAGGGTTGGAGGAAAACAAAAGGAAGAGTTTAAGAGCAGGGTTTCGCGAAAAAGCATGGAAGGAGGTGGCCACGGAAGAGGAACTGGGCAAGTACTTCTACAAGTGCAGGAATATAGAGGCCGGATGGGTACCCCAGTGATGGAGTGGAAGACGGAAATTAAAACCTGGTGTTAATGTGAAAGGCGGGAAGTAGGGCTGGGTGAAGCAATGTAGAGATTTGAAAGTGAAAATGAGAATTTTTGAACTCAGCTCACGGGGGTATGGGAATCCTGTGGAGCTTGGAGAGAGGGTTGGCAATGCCTCTGTATGTGGGTTACAGCGTCTGGATGAGTTGAAGGAGGTGGAGACAGGAAGGCTGGCTAGGACATCATTCGAGATGTCAAACCTTGAGGTGATGAAAGCTTGTACTTTGGGTTTTAGGGGGTGGGGGAGATGCGGGTGGGGGGGGCAGGGAAGGGGAGGTGAGCAACGTTGGAAGAAAGTGCTCTTGGAAACAGAGCAGTTGTGGACTGTAATAAAGTGGGCCTTAAATTTGGAACCAAAAAAAAAACTGCAAGTGAAATTTAATAAGCAATCGCAAATCGTCGGCCCATTTCACCCCCCCCCCGCCCGATTAACATTCCCATTAAATTAATCAGGCGGGTATACAACGCGCTGCCAATTTGCCACCGCCTAATTTGCGCTTCAGAAAGGAAATATATATACACCACCAAACAAATTTATTAAATGAAAGTAGAACAAGTAGGAAGAGTGATGCAACACGCATTTTGACAGCAGTTGGTGAGCTCAGCTAGCTCAAGTAGTAGAAAATAATAAATAATTTGTGGATGCGGCCGGTCTAGGATGGATAAATAATATTCTTACATTTTATTCATTCCCAGGATGTCACAAGCAAGGCGGGGAACGCAGATCCCCAGTTCCCTCTACTCCAGAGCAGGAGTGCAGAGTCACCCGTTGGAGTGGGACGGGAGTCATGTACAGACAGGGTGAGGGCGGTGGGTTTAGTTCCCTGAAGGGGCATTAGTGAACCAGTTGGGTTTTTACAATATTCCAACAACTTCACGGTCACCCTCACTGATACTAGTTTTTATTCCCAGATTTCTTGTTTTATACCAAATTCAAATTCTCAAACTGCCATGGCAGGATTATGATGTTCTCTGGATTATTAGTTCAGGAACATAACCAATACACGGCCACACCCAGGAACCTAATGGTTCCCTTCTTTTGCTAACTGTCTACAGAAGCTACTGTATTTGGCTTTTGTGTACTGTAACATAGTCAAAGGCACCAAAATCATGCTAACGCCTCATATTTTGTCACAGATGCTTAAAACTATAGATTATATAATTTTAATGGTACACTTTCACTTACTGTTTGGATATTGGGATAAGTCTGCCTTTTAACTGCATTGTGTGTCAGCCGTGGCTCAGTGGGCAGCACCCTCATCTCTGAGTCAGAAGGTTGTGAGATCAAGTCCCACTCCAAGGACTTGAGCACAATAATCTAGGCTGACACTCCCAGTGCAGTGCTGAGGGAGTGCTGCACTGCCAGAGGTGCCGTCTTTCAGATGAGATGCTAAACTGAGGCCCTGTCTGCTCTCTGAGGTGGGCGTAAAAGATCTCATGGCCACTATTTGGAAGAAGAGCAGGGGAGTTCTCCCCGGTGTCCTGGGGCCAATATTTATCCCTCAATCAACATCACTAAAAGCAGATTTTCTGGTCATTATCACATTGCTGTTTGTGGGAGCTTGCTGTGCGCAAATTGGCTGCCACGTTTCCCACATTGCAACAGTGACTGCACTTCAAAAAGTACTTCATTGGCTGTAAAGCGCTTTGGAACGTTCTGAGGTTGTGAAAGGCGCTATAGAAATGCAAGTCTTTCTTTCCCTTGCCTTGTGTCCCCTGACAGGAGAGAAAGAATGAACTGGCTCTGAAATCATCCTATAGCTGGGTGGGATATAAGTGGAGCCCAAGAGCTACAGCGCTTCTAAGTGCCATGTTTGAATTGGTCATGGGCCCAAGAGTTCCCTGGGTCATATAACAAATAATATTGCATAAACTGATTTTCCATTTGTGTTTTATTTCCATTTGTGTTTTTCTCTGAGTCAGTTTTATTCGTTCAGTGTTTTCATTTTTCATTTATTTAAAGAATCGGAGAATCCTACAGCACAGAGGGAGGTCACTTGTCCCGTCGTGCCTCTTTGAAAGAGCTCTCCAATTAGTCTCACACCTCTGCTCTTTCCCCAGAGCCCTGCAAATTTCTCCTTTTCAAGTATTTATCCAATTCCCTTTTGAAAGTCACTATTGAACCTACTTCCACCGCCCTTTCAGGCAGCACGTTCCAGATCACAACAACTCGCTGCGGAAAAAACATTTCTCCTCCTCTTCCCTCTGGTTCTTTTGCCAATTACCTTAAGTTTCTTGTCTCTTGCTTCCATATTGTTATTCTGTTCGGGCTATGTATGGGAAGTGCTGAATATGAATGTTTTATGATAATATTGTTGGGAGTTTTTGTTGTCTGCAGCTCAAAATATTCCAGCTTATGAATCAAAACAGAAAGGCTGTGTAGAACGGCACCTTCCAATAGAAAGACTGTCGGCATCACCTCAGCAGAGTTGGATTAGTGCAGGAGCACAGAGCAAAGTATGAATCCTAGAATCCTAGAATCTTACAGCACAGAAGGAGGTCATTCGGCCCATTGTGCCTGTGTCGGCTCTTTGAAAGAGCTGTCCCATTAGTCCCACTCCCCTGCTCTTTCCCCAGAGCCCTGCAATTTTCTCCCCGATTTAGTTTCCTTTTGCCCACCCCTTTTTTGCCTTTGATTCGTCTTTCTTGCTTTCCACTTTTCCTCTCTGTCTTCCTTTACTTATTTTCTCTCTTTCCTTTTAATTCTTTTCCCTTTTCCTGACCAGAAAGCTGCTCCACTGAGTGGCTGCTAAATGACAAACTGAGAGCGGGGACTCCTGGGAATTGTAGTCTTTTACATCCGGACTCCTGTGCCCACCATTTTGTTTGTTAACATCAGGGCCCTACTACAAATGTAAGGGGTTAGTTGCTGGGTTGGGAATTGTGAATTGGAGGGATATGAAATCAATTGATCACCTCGTGGTGAAAGTGATTGGCTAAAATGCAGTGGAATTCTGATAGTTTACTGAGCAATGTTGGAACTGAATTGGGATTCCTACAGACTACGTGCCAAATATTACCCGTGCTTTATATTTGTACCCAACAGGCCAACTGCAACTAAATCAAAATAAAAATCTTTAATTTTTTTTGAAAACATTGTCAGAAGAAATCAACAAAGGAATGACCCAAGTTGTAGGCTGCTTGGAGAGCCAGGGACCTCTGACGAAGGGTCATCGACCTGAAACGTTAACTCTGTTTCTCTCTCCACAGATGCTGCCTGACCTGCTGAGTGTTTCCAGCATTTTTCTGTTTTTATTTCAGATTTCCAGCAGTATGTTGCTTTGCCTCTGTAAGTATTGTTGTACGCTTCAAATTCTATTGTATAGGTCAGTCCAATTATTTTCTTCCAAGTTTCATAACTTGTGGGGCTGGACTTTACCAACCTCGGCGGGTCCGTGGCAGGCGGCCTCACTGCCGGCTCCAGCCCACGGCCCAAAATTACTTTCCCCTGATTGGGCTGGTTAAGCCCCGCCCAGCGTGTTTGCTGGCCAATTGAAGGAAGCGGGTCCGGTTTCCTTAAAGGGACCATGCGCAAATTAATTTTGACATTTGGGAGACGCCATTTTAAACCACACCCAAAATGCCGAAGAGTGGCAGTATCACCGCATTTGACAATGAAGTCGAAGATTGGACTACATATGTCGAACGAATAGAGGTGTACTGCGAGGCAAATGAGGTGTCAGATGACAAGAAAGCGTCGGTATTGTTAAATTTAATGGGTGCAAAGACGTATGGTTTATTACGAAATCTAGTAACCCCAACGAAGCCAATGGAAAAGAGTTTTGAAGGCATAGTAACGATACTAAAGGAACATTTAAACCCCACACTGCTGCTGATAGCAGGAAGATTCAAGTTTCACAAACGGAACCAGCATAAGGATGAAAGCAATGCTGATTATTTACCAGAACTGCGCAAACTATCGAAACACTGCCAGCTTGGAGCGGGACTGGCAGATACCGTAAGGGACAAGTTTGTGTGTGGGCTTCAAAGTGAAGGAACCCAGAAACGGCTTTTATCTGAAAAGGACCTTATGCTGGAAAAGGCTTTCAGCATTGCGGTATCATATGAAGCAGCAGCACGGGGCGCTGCAGAGATACAACAGAGACCGCAAGAATATGGCACAAACGAAATGTCATATGGAACAGAGAAGTGCTATCGCTGCGGCAGAACAACACACGACCAGAATGATTGCCGGTTCAAAGACAAAGTGTGCAGACATTGTGGAAAAGTAGGACACATAGCACGAGTCTGCAGGTCGGGAAAGAAAACCAGCAATATGAAACCGACCAAAGGAAAGTACAAGAAGGTACATAAGATAACGGAGAATAGTTCAGACGAACAAAAGAGTGATAACGACTCCGAAAGCAGGGAACTGAGTTGTCTGAAACTACATAATGTGATCACAACGGAGGATCACCGAACCATTTGGGTCACTCTCAAGATAGCAGGAGTCCAGGTAAAGATGGAATTGGACACAGGATCAGCCCTAACAGTCATAAACCGATGGGACTACGAGCGGCTATTCTCACACATACCCTTGAGAGACACAAAAATTATTTTGAAGACGTACACGGGGCAAAAAGTCTACCCCAAAAGAAAAATAAGGGTGACCGTTATATATAACGGTAAGGAAACACCAAAACTAGACCTGTATGTATTGCAAGATGGAGGACCACCATTACTGGGACGTGAATGGATCCGGAAAACACAACTGGATTGGCATTCCATACAGGCACTGACTGTGGCTGACAAAAAGGATGACGACGTCACACCTGGGCGACTGCCAAAGATCCTAACTGACACGAAAGAAGTGTTCCAGCAAGGACTCAGAACACTAAAAGGCATGACAGCGACGATTAAAATTGAAGAAAACACAAGCCCAAAATTTTTTAAGGCCAGACCTGTACCTTATGCGATCCACCCAGCCGTCGAAGCAGAGCTGGAGAGTCTGGAACGTTCAGGAGTACTGTCCAAGGTAGACTGGAGCGAGTGGGCTACACCCATCGTCCCTATGATGAAAAAGTCATTGAGCAGCATGCCTGGGGAACCAAGGAAGGTTCGCATCTGTGGGGACTTTAAGGTAACAGTGAACCCGGTCCTTCACACCGTACAATATCCACTTCCGCGGATTGAAGATATTTTCGCCTCGCTATCTGGAGGGAAACACTTCACTAAGATTGATCTGGCCCAGGCGTATCTGCAAATGGAGGTCGAAGAAGCATCAAAAAAATACCTCACAATCAACACCCATAAAGGTCTCTACCAATACAACCGGCTGGTATTCGGGGTAGCATCAGCTCCGGCTATTTGGCAGAGGGCAATGGAACAAGTCCTGCAAGGGATCCCAGGAACCCAGTGTTATTTGGATGACATCCTGGTCACGGGCGAAAATGACAGTGATCACCTTGCCAACCTGGAGCAGGTGCTCACTAGATTGCAGGAATATGGGCTCCGAGCTAACCGCCCCAAATGCGAGTTTTTTAGAAAACAGATCTCATATTGTGGCCACATTATCGATAAAGAGGGGTTGCATAAGTCCCCAGAGAAGATTGAGGCAGTAGTCAAGGCTCCAGCACCGGAAAATGTGCCACAACTGAGGTCGTTCCTCGGGCTGGTAAACTACAACTGTTGTGTATGTACCTTTAAGGGAATAACTGGTCTTAGACTGCAGTACCAGCAGTGACCACCCCTGTATAAAAGGCCCTAGCAGGCTTCTGCAGTTTCAGTTCCAGGTTGTCTCCATTCAGTAAAGACCTGTTATAATCAACTCCTGCAGTCCGTGTCTCAATTATACACGGACATAATAACAACCATAAGTTCTTGCCAAATTTGTCTACAATACGACACCCACTGAACACCCTACTGCAAACTGGGGTGCCATGGAAGTGGAGTGACAAATGTAGATGAGCTTTCCAGAAGAGCAAAACACTAATTACATCGAAAGAGGTATTGGCCCATTACAACCCAGCATTACCAATTCGGTTGGCATGTGATGCGTCACTCTACGGCATTGGAGCGGTGCTGTCGCACAAATTCTTGGATAGCTCAGAGAGGCCAATAGCCTTTGCGTCACGATCACTAACCTCAGCCGAGCGTAACTACGCTCAGATTGACAGGGAGGCCCTCAGCCTAGTGTGGGGAGTGAAAAAGTTCAATCACTATCTGCACGGGCAGAAATTCACCTTGCTGACTGATCACCAGCCTCTTGTCTCCATTTTTAATCCAAAGAAGGGCGTTCCGGTGATGACTGCGCAACGACTACAAAGATGATCACTTTTTCTAGGGGCGCACCACTATGAGATTGAATATAAGGGCACGAAACAGCATGGAAATGCTGATGGGCTATCACGCCTGCCACTGCCTACTGCGGAGGAAGCACCAGCAGTGGATCCTGTCAAAATATTCCATTCGACTATAGTTGAATACCTACCGGTAACTAACGCTTGTATTGAAAAGGAAACCCGAAATGACCCGACACTTTCTCGGGTATATGATTTGACGGTGAAGGGATGGCCAGCACATGGCGACTCACTGTTGCCAGTATTCTCGACAAGGAGAGATCAGCTGTCAGTGTGCCGGGGGACCTTGATGTGTGGATCCCGAGTAGTAATTCCACCCAAGTTAGAGTGCTCAATCACCGTCAAATCATATACCCGAGACAGTGTCGGGTCATTTCGGGTCTCCTTCTCTATACCAGCATTAGTTACTGGCAAGCATTCAATTATAGTCGAATGAAATATTTCGACAGGATCCACTGCTGGTGCTTCCTCCGCAGTAGGCAGTGGCAGGCGTGATAGCCCATCAGCGTTTCCATGCTGTTTCGTGCCCTTATACTCGATTTCATATTGGTGCGCCTCTAGAAAAAGGGACCATCTTTGTAGCCGTTGCGCAGTCATCACCGGAACGCCCTTCTTTGGATTAAAGATGGAGACAAGTGGTTGGTGGTCAGTCAGCAAGGTGAACTTCTGCCCGTGCAGATAATGATTGAACTTTTTCACTCCCCACACTAGGCTGAGGGCCTCCCTGTCAATCTGGGCGTAGTTACGCTCGGCTGAGGTTAGTGATCGTGACGCAAAGGCTATTGGCCTCTCTGAGCTGTCCGAGAATTTGAGCGACAGCACCGCTCCAATGCCGTAGGGTGACGCATCACATGCCAACCGAATTGGTAATGCCGGGTTGTAATGTGCCAATACCTCTTTCGATGTGATTAGTGTTTTGCTCTTCTGGAAAGCTCGTCTACATTCGTCACTCCACTTCCATGGCACCCCAGTTTGCAGTAGGGTGTTCAGTGGGTGTAGTATTGTAGACAAATTTGGCAAGAACTTATGGTAGTAGTTTACCAGCCCGAGGAACGACCTCAGTTGTGACACATTTTCCGGTGCTGGAGCCTTGACTACTGCCTCAATCTTCTCTGGGGACTTATGTAACCCCTCTTTATCGATAACGTGGCCACAATACGAGATCTGTTTTCTAAAAAACTCGCATTTGGGGCGGTTGGCTCGGACGGAGCCCATATTCCTGCAATCTAGTGAGCACCTGCTCCAGGTTGGCAAGGTGATCACTGTCATTTTCGCCCGTGACCAGGATGTCGTCCAAATAACACTGGGTTCCTGGGATCCCTTGCAGGACTTGTTCCATTGCCCTCTGCCAAATAGCCGGAGCTGATGCTACCCCGAATACCAGCCGGTTGTATTGGTAGAGACCTTTATGGGTGTTGATTGTGAGGTATTTTTTTGATGCTTCTTCTACCTCCATTTGCAGATACGCCTGGGCCAGATCAATCTTAGTGAAGTGTTTCCCTCCAGATAGCGAGGCGAAAATATCTTCAATCCGTGGAAGTGGATATTGTACGGTGTGAAGGACCGGGTTCACTGTTACCTTAAAGTCCCCACAGATGCGAACCTTCCTTGGTTCCCCAGGCGTCCTGCTCAATGACTTTCTCATCACAGGGACGATGGGTGTAGCCCACTCGCTCCAGTCTACCTTGGACAGTACACTTGAACGTTCCAGGCTCTCCAGCTCTGCTTCGACGGCTGGGCGGATTGCATAAGGTACAGGTCTGGCCTTAAAAAATGTTGGGCTTGCGTTTTCTTCAATTTTAATCATTGCTGTCATGCCTTTTAGTGTTCCGAGTCCTTGCTGGAACACTTCTTTCGCGTCAGTTAGGATCTTTGACAGTCGCCCAGGTGTGATGTCGTCATCCATTTTGTCAGCCACAGTCAGTGCCTGTATGGAATGCCAATCTAGCTGTATCTTCCGGATCCATTCACGTCCTAGTCATGGTGGTCCTCCATCTGGCAATACCTATAGGTCCATTTTTGGTGTTTCCTTGCCGTTATATATAACGTTCACCCTTATTTTTCCTTTGGGGTAGACTTTTTGCCCCGTGTACGTCTTCAAGACAATCTTTATATCTCTCAAGGGTATATGTGAGAATAGCCGCTTGGAGTCCCTTCAGTTTATGACTGTTAGGGCTGATCCTGTGTCCAATTCCATTTTCACTTGGACTCCTGCTATCTTGAGCATGACCCAGATAGTTTGGTGATCCTCCATTTTGATCACATTATGTAGTTTCAGACAACCCAGCTCCTTGCTTCCGGAGTCTGTATCACTCTTCTGTTCGTCTGAACTACTCTCCGTCACCTTATGTACCTTCTTGTACTTCTCCTGTGGAGATTTCTTGCTGCTGGTTTTCTTTCCCGACCTGCAGACTCTTGCTATGTGTCCTACTTTTCCACACTGTCTGCACACTTTGTCCTTGAACCAGCAATCATTATGGTCGTGTGTTGTTCTGCCGCAGCGATAGCACTTCACTGTTCCGTATGACATTTCATTTGTGCCATAATCTTGCGGCCTCCGTTGTATCTCTGCAGCGCCCCGTGCTGCTGCTTCATGTGATACTGCAATGCTGAAAGCCTTGTCCAGCGTAAGATCCTTTTCCGATAGAAGCCGTTTCTGGGTTCCTTCACTTTGAAGCCCACACACAAACTTGTCCCTTAAAATATCTGCTAGTCCCGTTCCAAACTGGCAGTGTTTCGATAGCTTGCGCAGTTCTGTTAAATACTCAGCATTACTTTCATCTTTATGCTGGTTCCTTTTGTGAAACTTAAATCTTTCTGCTATCAGCAGCGGTGTGGGGTTTAAGTGGTCCTGTAGGATTGACACTATGTTTTCAAAATCCTTTTCTACTGGCTTCTCTGGGGTTACTAGGTTTCGTAGTAAGCCATACGTTTTGGCACCCATTGAATTCAACAATACCAGCGCTTTCTTGTCATCTGGCACTTCATTCGCCTTGCAGTATACTTCTATGCGTTCGACATATGTCGTCCAATCTTCGACTTCATTGTCGAACGCTGTGATACTGCCACTCTTCGGCATTTTTGGGTGTGGTTAGACTGGCTTAAAATGGCATCTCCCGTGCTTTCCTTTCTTCCCCGCTGCGGCTTAAAATGGCGTCTCCCGCGCTGCTGCCAACGCCGCTCTCGGCGGTCCTCGTGGCAAATGGCGATGCCCTGTGGGTTTCATGCACTGCTCCTGCGCTGCTGCCAACGCCGCTCTCTGCGGTCCTCGTGGCAATGGCAGCGCCTCGCGTTTTCTTGCGCGTCTCTCTGCCCCGTTGACGCTGCTCGGCCCTTGAACACCGGCTGCGCTCTGCGCATTTTCCTGCGCGCCTCTCTCACCCATTGATGCTGCTCGGCCCTTGAACACCGGCTGCGCTCTGCTCTCTCTCGCCTCTCTCCCCCGTTGACGCCGCTCGGTCCTGAACACCGGCTGCGCCCTGTGCGCTCTGCCCTCTCTCCCCCGTCGACGCTGCTCGGCCTTTTTCTGTGCCGCTCGGTCGGGCTCTAGCCCGTCGCTGTCCGGGAAGGGTCTGCGCAGTATCTGTTGCCAGCCCGTTTCGCTGGACCACCGTGACTGGAAAGCCAAGCCTGGCTCTCAACAGCCTCCCCTGCGATGCTCAAATCTCCGCTGGATGACTGGGCGGTTGCCCGTGGTCGATGCCCGTGCTTCTGGACTCGACCTTCTTCCACTGTTCTCCAGGAGCGAATCCCTGGGAGGTGATGCAGAGTTGCAGGTAGGTTCGAATCTGCTCGTCGCCAACGTTAGATCCGTGTATCTTAATGTTGTGTCCTTCAATAATCAGACAACAGACTGCAGGGAAGATTCAACAGGTGTTTACTGAATGAGGGTTACTCTAGAACTAACGATACAGATCACTACTCAGGGTTTATATACAGGTGTGGTCACTGCCGGTACTACAGTATACAGGAGCTGTAAAAAGTAGTTCTCCCCTTAAAGGTTCATACATTACACATGTCGCATCTACCCCAGAAATAGTAGCATCGGAAGCTGATGAACCAACCGACGACAGGGGGCCAGAATCGCCTCCGCACCAAGAGCAAGACACTCGGGAAAGGCGCTATCCAGAAAGGATCAGGAAGCCTCCCCAAAGACTGAATATATAAATAGACTATTTTCAGCTAATGTTGCATGTTAAAAGTGTTAATTGTAATTAGTTTGATATTTAATTGTTAAATGAGTGTTATGGTACTGTTAAACTAAAAGGGGAGGAATTGTAATGTATGTACCTTTAAGGGAGGGAACTATGTTTTACAGCTCATGACATCATCGCCGGCGGCGCAGCACCATGGGGCGCTACCGGTTAGCGCCGCCGCTAACCTCCTTCTGAATTTCGCGGGAGGCGCGGGTGGCGCCGCGCCCGGAAGTTAGTTGCTTTGCGCTAAGTTAGCGACGGGAGGCGCAAAGCAACCCAATTTTCCCCCCTTTGTATTCTTGGACAAATTTGTGTACACCTTTAGAAGTGGCTTAGTGAGTTACAGTGAATGGTGAGACATAATGGTAACCCCCGCAATGGTGGTGAGTGTGAAAGGAATGGCTTGGACATTGTAGGGATGCTTTGTGGTGTTGGTGTGGGGTGGTGCCAACCTGGTGCATCATGTGGCAGCCAGGGTGTACAGCATCTAGTGAAGTAAATCTAGCCATGGTGAGGCCATACCTGGCCTCCCGGGCAGCAATGTACTCCAGTGTTGATTCCCTCTGTCCTGTGCAGCATCAGTTGGTTTCGGAGAAGGTTGATGTTGTTGGTGCTGCTGGTGTGCCTGGTGCTGCTGGTGTTGGGGCTGATCATGGTGGGATTCTGAGGACCAAGGTGAGATAGTTTCAAGGGCACGGATCCTGATGGAATAGATGGCAGGTGAAGCTGAGATGACAGAAGCGACCTGTCAATGGTGGGAGAGGTTGTTCAAATGAGGTGACATTGGATAGAGAGTTTACTCCAAACACTTACAACCTGCATAAAGCTCAATCTGTCTTCCAAATGCAGTAAGCAACAGCTTCTGAACTTGGAAAGTGAACAGCTTTTATAAAAGATTTGCAGCTGCCAAGTTAAGAAATTATCCCATGCTGACACAACTCCCGCCCTGCTTACCTGACGTGATTCCCGAGCAACGGGGAAGCTGTGGGCGAACGTTTAACATCTAGAGGTGAGCTTAAAATTGTTTTTAAGTGCCTGTTAACAAGCTCTTAATCATCTAAATTGCCTCCCCCACCGCTTGGTGTCGGGTCTGTTCAGCGCTGACAGACTCGACACCTGGGAAACTAGCATGGAGGCGGGTTGACAGCAGGTTGCCTATCCGCTATCAAATTTTTTTTCTCACCCGGCCCGCCACTGAATGTGCCCTCGCTGACCCCCTGAAAAATTCCCCCCTAGATGCTACAAACCCACAAAATGTTCCTGCATCAACTGACGTCACTTAATGATAGCCTTGTTTATTAAGGGAGGTTGAGCTTACACAAATCACTTCAAACCACTCTCATTTTATGCCGCAGCAGTTTCATTTTATATTGTTTAAGGAGCAAGGTGGTGGATGCATGGTATGGAGTTGTCAGTGGAAGGCCAAATTGTTCTGTTAAAGATGACATGAATTTGGATTTAATCTGAATTTGTTTTAATTCTTTCAAACAAATAAACTTTACTTTTCTTTGCGACATATTCAAGTTCTACTCAAGCAAATCAATTTTTAGCCTGGCTAAATCAGAAAGAAAGAAAGACTTGTATTTATATAGCACCTTTCACCACCACCGGGTGTCTCAAAGTGCTTCACAGCCAATGAAGTACTTTTTGAAGTGGAGTCACTGTTGTAATGTGGGAAACATGGCAGCCAATTTGCACACAGCAAGCTCCCACACACAGCAATGTGATAATGACCAAATAATCTGTTTTAGTGATGTTGATTGAGGGATAAATATTGGCTGGGACACTGGGGAGAACTCCCCTGCTCTTCTTTGAAAGAGTGGCCATGGGATCTTTTATGTTCACCTGAGAGAGCAGATGGGGCCTCGGTTTAACGTCTCATCTGAAAGACGGCACCTCCGACAGTGCAGCACTCCCTCAGCACTGCACTGGAGTGTCAGCCTAGATTTTATGTGCTCAAGTCTCTGGAGTGGGACTTGAACCCACAACCTTCTGGCTCAGAGGTGTACTTAGAGAGTTGGCCTTGATTTCCTAAGCAAGGTTTGATTACTTCATAGATTCTCGTTAACAAGTATCTTAAAAGTTTATAACAGGCTGTGTTATTTGACCTTACCTATAATGTAGATAAATGCCCGTGGATTGTACTGACAAACTCGCAGTTATACTCTCGCCGATCTTTCTCTTTCTGAAACACAACAATTTCCCTATTCTGATGGTAACAAGAGATGAATTATAAATATATAAATATTATAAATATTATACTGCAGTGCAGAGTGATGGGGTGAATGTTCATGTTGGCCATTGTCAAGGGAGGTGCTGAGCAGAAGAAGATGAAGGAAGGCCACACCAACTGAAGGTACTTCTACCACCGTCGCATCAAAGCTGTCTGAGTACCAGGGAGAATAGCCAGAGGTCCTCTTCCCCACTTCCACAGGTGAAACGTGAGCTCTCCCAGTAGTTCAGAGGGTAAGTGCATCATCTGGTGAGGAGCTGAAATACACAGCATTGAGTCTAATTGCACAACTGTCAGCCTTGGGGAGTGTAACTTGGGTATTAGGGCCTGAACTGACTCCAAAGTGAAATGGTCTCCTCCAGGGAGTCTCTGGTGCTTTGTTCAGGGATCAGCTCAGGCCCTAACACTGGATTTGGACTGCATTTATATATTGGCCCAGAAATTCGGGTCGGGGGCTTCCCGCGGGTGTAAGCCCCCGACCTGCACTTACCTTGCGCGCCGGCCATTGAGCTGTGGGCCCCCGTGGAATTGCGATCCTGGGCCTGCTCCAGCTGCTGGCGCGCAGTGCTTGCGTATCCCAGGGGCGCAGTTAGTTCGAAGCGATCCCTGGGATCACGTGGGCCATGGGGAGCCAATCGGAGCAGGGAATGCTCCATTCATAAGTTTGACAGGAAGAGCTGTCAAAACTTATAAATGCTACAGGCCCCAAAACATCACTAAATCTTCAAATAATTTTTTTTTAAATCACATTTTTAAAATAAACTATAAATTACATGAAATAACTATTTTAAACAATAATTTAAATTTTTGAAAAAAATAATTTTATTTTCTAACGGGCTAAAAATAAACTTACCTTGCTTTAAAGTATTTAAAAATAATAAACCTGTGGAAAAAATGTTTTAATTTTAATTAATTCACCACTTACCTTGTAAAAAGCAGGCCTTACACCTGCTTTTTAAATGTGTAACTTCTGCAGACTTACCCTCCCGGGAAAACCTGTAAAAAAAAAACTACGTTCGATGCGCACGCGCAGCCTCTCCTGCGCATGCGTTCGAACTCTGAACCTCTTCGTTCAGGGGAACGGAAGTGCCGATTTCCCGCGCATGCGCAGTGCATGTAGGAAACCGACACTTCCATTGGGCTTACGGGTGAGTACCCCGTGCGTACTCACCCGTGGGGACCCGAATTTCTGGCCCATTATCATTCCAGCATTGGTGCAAAGCCTAATGATTTTGCATCGATGCTACAGTTGCAGGGCACCGTAAGTGCATCGTGTGGTGAGGGACCGAAGCACACAGCACAGGCTAGGATCGAGTCGGGATCCACTTGCTCTGAGCTGGCTAACCACCATGGTGGCAATGAGAGGGACACTACAACTGAGCTCCTGGGCTAGCAAGAGGAGAGTGTTTTGTTAAAAAAGTGAATGAATTTGCTGGCTGGCTCCCTTTCTCCTCCTCTGTGCCATTCCACAAAAAGCTACCAGTGATCAGAATCACAATTTTCTTGAGTGTCTGTAGCTAAGTTTACTCAGTGTTGCTGTAAGGGGAATACACAGAATCCATAATGAGGACTACGGAACACTCAGTTATTTAACTCATGAGGAAAAAAATCCCAAGATCTCCAGTCGCCTTCGCTTGCGGAAGAAACCAATTATTCCCCCGGTGCCCATTGTGTATTCTCCATGCGTCTGTCCCATTTTAAATTAGAATCCACTTCGCCAACACCAGCACCATGAAAGCTCGGTACTCGTGTTAGGACTGGACACTGATGAAAACTGACAGAGAATCACAGTTTGCAAATTTGAATTGAGAAACAAACACGACAACATTTAGCACAAGTTTATTTACACTCAGTCAGTCTGACACTGCTGCTAAATCATAATTAAGGTATTCTGAGATGCAGACAGTATTTTTATTTGACAGCTGAGCATCAGAGGTTTCATGTTTGATGTTTGAAGATTGCTGCACTTAGCAAATCATTTACATTTGTTACAAAAAGTAGCTGTGGCTGTATTAACGTGCATGTGCATCTGATATATAATGCACCCACTCTGGCCTCTCTTTAATAGAACATTGTAAGCTATTTTTCCCCCCTTCCTCCTTATTAGACTCCTGTTGTGCCACACATTCGGCCTGATGGTTAGGGTGGCAAGCACCCTACTCCCAGGCCTCAGTGAATGGTTGCTACAAAGTGCACAAATGTAGGGCCTTGGGAGTGTAAATTGGATATTATGGCCTGAACTGACTCCAAGGTGAAACAAAGTTAGGTGAGGAAGTAAGCTGTGGTCCTGATTTTAACTCCAGGTGGATTCCCCGCTCAGGCCTGAGTTAAAATTACACTTGGGTCTCAATGATGTCATTGGGCGCAACATGCATATGTAAGGAAGGACCCTGCTGGCTCCGGGCGCCTGTCCTTGCTACCTGCTCAGGAGAGCAGGTAAAAATTGCAGATGTTGTGATCATGGCGGCTTTCGGACAGATAAGAGCCAGAGCGATTTTAACAGCCTGCCCGCGAGGTTTCTGCTGAGCGTGTCAGGTTAAAACTGCCTTTTAAAGAGCCTGCAAAGTGATGTAGACAGGTTGCGTGAGTGGGCAATAAGGAGGCAGATGGAGTATAATTGTGGGGAAATGTGAGATTATTCACTTTGGTAGGAAGAATAGAAAAACAGAATATTTTTTAAATGGTGAAACACTTTCAAATGTTGGTGTTCAGAGAGAGTTGGGTGTCCTCGTGCAAGAAACACAGAAAGCTAGCATGCAGGTACAGCAAGCAATAGGGAAGGCAAATGGTATGTTGGCCTTTATTGCAAGGGGATTGGAGCACAAGAGTAAGGAAGTCTTGCTCCAATTGTACAGGGCCTTGGTGAGACCACACCTGGAGTACTGGGCACAGTTCTGGTCTCCGTAACTAAGGAAGGATATACTTGCCTTGGAGGCGGTGCAACGAAGGTTCACTAGATTGATTCCTGGGATGAGAGGGCTGTCCTATGATGAGAGATTGTGTAGAATGGGCCGATGGGCAGCACGGTGGCATAGTGGTTAGCACTGTTGCCTCACAGCACCAGGGACCCGGGTTCAAATCTGGCCTCAGGCGACTGTCTGTGTGGAGTTTGCACATTCTCCCCGTGTTTGCGTGGGTTTTCTCCGGGTGCTCCGGTTTCCTCCCACAGTCCAAAGATGTGCGGGTTAGGTTGATTGGCTATGATAAATTGACCCTTAGTGTTAGGGGGATTAAATACGTGGGGCTACGGGGATAGGGTGGGATATGTGTAGGTGTAGGGGTAACGGGGATCGGGTGGGATATGTGTCAGTGCAGGCTCAATGGGCCAAAATGGCCTCTATCTGCACTGTGGGGTTTCTGTGATTCTGTGATACTCTCTGGAATTTAGAAGAATGAGAGGTGATCTCATTGAAACATATAAGATTCTGAGGGGGATTGACAGGGTAGATGCTGAGAGGTTGTTTCCCCTGGCTGGAGTGTCTTGAACCAGGGGTCACAGTCTCAGGATAAGAGTTAGGCCATTTAAGACTGAGATGAGGAGGAATTTCTTCACTCAGAGGGTTGTGAAACTTTGGAATTCTCTACCAGCGTTGGTGCAAAGCCTCATTATTTTGCATCGATGCTACAGATGTAGTGCAATTGCGCCCTTCTCTTCCTCTTTATTACAACAGCGACTACACTTCAAAAGTACTTCATTGGCTGTAAAGCGCTTTGGGACCTTCTGAGTTCGTGAAAGGCGCTATAGAAATGCAAGTTTTCCTTTTTTTCTTTATTGGAATGTACCAGTTTTCTGCCCCTGCCTTTCCCTAATGACCTAATTGAGATGGGTACTTGCTATGTAGGGAGCCACACAGGTAATCGCACATCATGTCACTCTCCGACGCAGAACTTGTGCACCTACTGACTGACTGCTGAGCAACCGCCAAGCCCCATGGAATTATATATTTCAACAGTTCTGTCGAAGGGTCATCGACCTGAAACGTTGACTCTGTTTCTCTCTCCACAGATGCTGCCCGACCTGCTGAGTATTTCCACCATTTTCTGTTTTTATTTTTTTATTATATATTTCAACACTTCCGTTCCCAACTTTAATAACAGCTGCTGGCAATTAGCAGAAAGTTGAGCAAACGTTCCGCCATCATGGGTGTGGAGCCAATTCGAATTCTGGGGAAAAAAAGCACAGAAATCTCATGCAAATGAGATGTTAACGTGACTGGTACCACAGGCACTGCTTTAGGTGCCACCAGGCAAATTGTTTTGAGAAGAATGGCCACCAGACCATGTGGCCAGTAAAATGGCCCCAACTCCCCATCCCACCCTTATTTTTTATCAAATTTTGATCAACAATTACGAAGGACAGGCCGTTTACTCCACGGCGCTCAAAATATTGATTTTATTTGTTTGGAAATATATATATTTGAGACTTTGCACTAACTACGCCATTCTGTTCATGGATTTGCGACTCTTGACGAAACGCCTTCCGCACTGCCAGCATTTCGAATCCTACTGGCAGAGCCCCGTGAAGCGGCGTGCCAACCATTGCTCGTGCTGGCGTGGGTTGTGAAATATCAATTGTGAATGGTGTTGGCGAGCCACCACAAAAAGCACATTTGCACAAGTGATATAGAATCAGTGCCCTTGGCTTGTCTGAGATGCAGAAGGCCAGAGTTGGTGGAGTTCAGTGCAATGAGTTTACAGAACAAAATAATATCAGCAGTTACTTGTGACGTAAGAAAACTACGAGGCACTTGGCCTGAGTATTAAACAAGGCTT
Organism: Somniosus microcephalus; assembly: GCF_052327205.1. NCBI lineage: Eukaryota > Metazoa > Chordata > Chondrichthyes > Squaliformes > Somniosidae > Somniosus > Somniosus microcephalus. Next base: position 78,061,780 of record NC_141006.1, on the reverse strand, counting down.
TAATCAACTGTTTCACAACATGGAGATCTAGTTGTGTCCTTCACTAGTTCCTGTTAAAGAATGTCCTGCACAAGCTGGGCCCGTGCCCGAGTATTTATACTCTCCCTGGACAGCGCCACCAGCAGGCCGCCCAGTATCATTTCATAAATCATTTCCACATGAATGACAAGATTCATGTCAACTGGCATTTGCAATTTTTTTTAGATTAATATTTGAGCTATTTCTAATAAATACTTGCTCATCTTTTAGTTGGGTTTCACACAATTGACCCAGGATCAAAGCAGAAATCAAGGGCTGTAAGTGTCTGCAGCAGGCTGAGGAAGAGGAAAAGGGAAATATGATCTTGTTATTTTTGAATTTGGGCACATGAACAGCATTGGAGTGCTCCAAGAATTAATAAGGAAACCGTCTCCCTGCCATGTTATTTATTCCAATATTATATTTTTTCAAATAAATTCAAAGGGATCATTTTTGAAAAACAAAAAAAAAGGACCTGATTATCATGAGGACAGCCAAACTCTGAGCTTCAAACAATTTACGGAGTAACTAGTCATTAATCTGTAGAACAGACCACTGTTGGGCGACTGCTGATTCAACAGGGAGTAGAGGGATATGATCTTGAAACAAGAGGGACATACAATTGGCCTGAGCATGTTCTGTAGATGGCGTGACCATGAATCGAAACTGGTCAAAATGGACGGGCAAGATCAATTTAAAAAATGTATTCAGACCTTCAGCTAGCAGGGGAATGGTGGTATTGTGGTTATATTACTGGACTAGTAATCCCAAGACATGAGTTCAAATTCCACCACGGCAGCTGGGGAATTTAAATTCAGTTAATAAATAAATCTGGAATAAAAGGCTAGTATCAGTAATGGTGACCATGAAACTATCAGGTTGGTGTAAAAACCAATCTGGTTCACAAATGTCCTTTAGGGAAGGAAATCTGCCGTCCTTACCTGGTCATAGAGTCATAACGGCACAGAAAGAGGCCATTCGGCCCATCGAGTCCGTGCCAGCTCTCTGCAGAGCAATCCAGTCAGTCCCATCCCCCCGCTCTATCCCCGTAGCCCTGCTAGTTTATTTCCCTCAAGTGCCTATCCAGTCTCCCCTTGAAAACATCGAGTGTCTCCGCTTCCACCACTTCCGTCGGCAGCAAGTTCCAGGTCCTCACCACTCACTGCGTAAAAAAGTATTTCCTCACATCCCCCCCTGTATCTCTTGCCCAAAACCTTAAATCTGTGTCCCCTAGTCCTTGTACCATCAACTAGTGGGAACAGCCTTTCCCCGTCTAGCCTATCCAAACCCGTCATAATCTTGTACACCTCTATCAAATCACCCCTCAACCTCCTTTGCTCTAATGAAAACAAATCCAGCTTCTCTAACCTGTCCTTGTAGCTAAGATCCCCCATCCACGGAACCATTCTGGTAAATCTCCTCTGCACCCTCTCAAGTGCCTTCACATCCTTCCTAAAGTGTGGTGACCAGAACTGGATACAATACTCCAGTTGTGGCCTAACTAGCGCTTTATAAAGGTTCCAAATTAGTAACAATATTGTGGAGGAGGAATTCCTGGAGTGTTTACGGGATGGTTTCCTGGACCAATATGTCGAGGAACCAACCAGAGATCAGGCCATCTTAGACTGGGTATTATGTAACGAGAAAGGATTAATTAACAATCTTGTTTTACGAGGCCCCTTGGGTCGGAGCGATCATAATATGATCGAATTCTTCATTAAGATGGAGAATGAAGTTGTTGACTCAGAGACTAGGGTCCTGAATTTAAATAAAGGAAACTACGATGGTCTGAGGCACGCGTTGGGTAGGATTGATTGGGGAATGCCACTCAAAGGGTTGATGGTGGATAGGCAATGGCAAACATTCAAAGACCGCATGGATGAACTACAGAATTTGTTCATCCCAGTTTGGCATAAAAATAAAACGAAAAAGGTGACTCAACCGTGGCTAACAAGGGAAATTAAGGATAGCATAAGATCCAAGGAGAGGACATATAAATTGGCCAGAAAAAGCAGTAAACCTGAGGATTCGGAGCAGTTTAGGATTCAACAAAGGAGGACAAAGGGATTAATTAAGAAGGGGAAATAGAATATGAGAGTAAGCTTGCAGGGAACATAAAAACTGACTGTAAAAGCTTTTATAGATATGTGAGGAGAAAAAGATTGGTGAAGTCAAGCGTAGGTCCCTTGCAGTCAGAATCAGGGGAATTTATAATGGGAAACAAAGAAATGGAAGACCAATTAAATATAAATTTTGGTTCTGTCTTCACAAAGGAGGACACAAATAACCTCCCAGAGATGTCGGGGAACATAGGGCCTGATGAAAGGGAGGAACTGAAAGAAATCAGTATTTGTAGGGAAATGGTGTTAAGGAAATTGATGGGATTGAAGGCCGATAAATCCCCAGGGCCTGATAATCTACATCCTAGGGTACTTAAGGAAGTGGCCCTAGAAATAGTAGATGCATTGCTGATCATCTTCCAACATTCGATGGAATCTGGAACAGTACCCATGGATTGGCGGGTAGCTAATGTTACCCCACTATTCAAAGAAAGTGGTAGAGAGAAAACAGGGAATTACAGACTGGTAAGCCTGACATCGATAGTGGGGAAAATGCTAGAGTCCATTATAAAAGATGTAATAGCAGAGCACTTGGAAAGCAGTGACAGGATCGGACAAAGTCAACATGGATTTACAAAGGGTAAATCGTGCTTGACTAACCTACTGGAATTTTTTTTGAGGATGTAACTGGTAAAATAGATAAGGGAGAACCAGTGGATGTGGTGTATTTGGACTTTCAGAAGGCTTTTGATAAGGTCCTGCATAAGAGATTAGCGTGTAAAGTTAAGGCACATGGGATTGGGGGCAAGGTACTGACTTGGATAGAGAACTGGTTGGCAGACAGAAAGCAAAGAGTTGGAATAAACGGGTCTTTTTCCGAGTAGCAGGCAGTGACCAGTGGGATATCTTAGGGATCGGTCCTTGGACCCCAGCTATTCACAATATATATTAATGATCTAGACAAGGGAACTAGATGTAATATCTCCATATTTGCAGATGACACAAAGCTGGATGGGCGTGTGTGCTGCGAGGAGGATGCCAAGAAACTCCAGGATGATTTGGACAGGTTGGGTGATTGGGCAGAAGCATGGCAGATGCAATATAACGTGGTTAAATGTGAGGTTATCCACTTTGGTAGCAAAAACAGGAAGGCAGATTATTATCAGAATGGCAATAGATTGGGAGAAGGGGAAGTGCAACGAGACCTGGGTGTCCTTGTGCACCAGTTGCTGAAGGTAAGCATGCAGGTGCAGCAGGCGGTTAAGAAGGCAAGTGGTATGTTGGCCTTCGTAGCGAGAGGGTTTGAGTACAGGAACAAGGATGTCTTGCTGCAGTTGTACAGGGCCTTGGTGAGACCACATCTTGAGTATTGTGTGCAGTTTTGGTCGCCTTATCTGAGGAAGGATGTTCTTGCCATGGAAGGAGTTCGGCGAAGATTCACCAGGCTGATACCTGGGATGGCAGGAATGACGTATGAGGAGAGATTGGATCGATTGGGCTTATACTCACTGGAGTTTAGAAGAATGAGAGGGGATATCATCGAAACTTATAAAATTCTAACAGGACTAGACAGACTAGATGCTGGAAGGATGTTCCCGATGGTCGGGCAGTCCAGAACCATGGGTCATAGTCTAAGGATAAGGGGTAGGCCATTTAGGACTGAAATGAGGAGGAATTTCTTCACCCAGAGAGTGGTGAACCTGTGGAATTCTCTACCACAGAAGGCAGTAGAGGCCAATTCATTAAATATATTCAAGAAGGAGTTGGATATATTTCTCAAGGCTAAAGGGATCAAGGGGTATGGGGAGAAAGCAGGGACCGGGTACTGAATTTGGATGATCAGCCATGATCGCATTGAATGGCGGAGCAGGCTCGAGGGGCCGAATGGCCTGCTCCTGCTCCTATCTTCTATGTTTCTATGTTCAGCATAACTTCTCTACTTCTGTACTCAGTACCTGATTTAAGGTCTGGCCTGTCTGTGACTCCAGACCCACAGCAATGTGGTTGACTTTCAACTGCCCTCTGAAATGGCCCAGCAAGCCACTCAGTTGAGGGCAATTGGGGATGGGCAATAAATGCTGTCCTTGCCAGCGACGTCCACATCCTGTGAATGAATAAAAAAAATGTGTGATTGTGTTGTTAATAAAGTTTCCTTTGTGTCCATAATAGCAGTTAATAGCAGTTAATATAGTTCATTCTTCAAGAAGATAGCAAGAAGTTAATTATCTTATAGGCTAGAGCAGCATTGAAATGATCATAGTCATTGCCTTCAGTATTCACCTTTACTGGTAAACCTAAATCGTCAGGTGTGACATGGGGTGAACAATAGTGGGCATGATCTTGTCAAACTATGGACTACCAGGATGACTAAAGTTGAACCTGAAGACATTCTGTTCAAATGTAATAGGTTTATGTCAGTGAAAGGTTTAAAAGATTAGTCTGTGAATAACATTCAATATGCTAGCGAGAAAATCTATTACCAAAGTGCTAAGAGATTTTTATTATTCCTTTTAGTTCCACAGAAAAGAATGCTTCAAAATATTTAATAGGCGCTGGAATTTAATGAGTAAAGCATACATCCATTCATCCAAAGTGATGTCAAGATATCAAAAAGATTTGAAAAGAAAAGGAAAGACTTGCATTTCTATAGCGCCTTTCACAACCTCAGGACGTCCCAAAGTGCTTTACAGCCAATTAAGTACCTTTTGAAGTGTAGTCACTGTTGTAATGTAGGAAACGCGGCAGCCAATTTGCGCACAGCAAGCTCCCACAAACAGCAATGTGATAATGACCAGATAATCTGTTTTAGTGATGTTGATTGAGGGATAAATATTGGCCCAGGACACCGGGGAGAACTCCCCTGCTCTTCTTTGAAATAGTGCCATGGGATCTTTTACATCCACCTGAGAGAGCAGACGGGGCCTCGGTTTAACGTCTCATCCAAAAAACAGTGCCGCACTCCTTCAGTGTCAGCCTAGATTTTTGTGTTCAATTCTCTGGAGTGGGACTTGAACCCACAACCTTCTGACTCAGAAGCAAGGGTGCTGCCCACTGGCACCTTAGAAATAAATGAATGTTTGGATAACCAACTGTGAGCATTCAGAGAGCAAGATGAGCTGGGTGCGAAATATCAGTACATTCAACAATTTTAATCAGAAGTCAGATAACTAGAAGCTTCCTGTGTCCAGAGGAACTAAAGAAATGCTGGTAGTAAAAATACAACAGAGCTGCTTCCCTCCAGCTCCTTCACTGAGAACGCTGACTCGCATTTCACCATTTCACAGCACCAGGTCTTTGCAGGCAGCAGTTCCAGACCCACCACATCTGAATCTATATCTGCTCGGAGGACGTTTGGCTTTTTCTCCCCCTCTCAAGTCGGACGGAAATTGGAAAATCTCTACTTCTGCTGCTGAGCTGAGAATCTGATCTGATACAGCACCTGGTATCAACGAGTCTCATGAAATGGCCAACAATCTGGTTCCAACAGCACTCCAAATTGTGTACAAGGAGGAAGCCCCAACTGTTATATATTAGAATGATTTAATGTTTAGATATCAGCAAGTAATTGGAATTTGAACAAAGTACTGAAACACACTAATCTGCTTAAGGAACCAAAAAAAGAAAGCACCTTGCGAGTTTCCAGCACCAATCATTATTGCCGTTTGACTTATTGCACCCACACCTTTCCATTGAGTGCATTTACATTTGTATCAAGTACTTGAAGGAGAAACAATTGCAGGGATATGGGGAAAGAGCGGGGGAGTGGGACTGACTGGATTGCGCTTCGAAAGAGCCGGCGCAGACTCGATGGGCCGAATGGCCTCCTTCTGTTCTATGATTCTGTGATCAAGCGTCGCTGCATCACCACAGGCACAGGCAGTGTATATTGTCTCGAAGTAAGGAAAATGATTTTAAACCTCAGGAATGTAAAACCCTGAACAAAACATCTGACTGTATAACCTGTGCTATTATAGTCTGCCATCTGGGCATTGCTTATTGATCCAGTCCAGTGGTTGATGATTAGAAGAAGCATTTCTCGTTCAGTGCTATGTTTAATGTGGTGTGGCATGCAGCCTGCTGGGGCTGAATAATGTAGATTATAATGTTAGACTGATATCCTGCAAATTGAATACTATCATTTGGGAGCGTCAGGGAGAAATCTTTGCCTCTTAGAAGTTTTGCTTGTTAAACAAGATGGGGGTAGTCCATGATCATACAAATTGTACTTGGGTCATGGAAAGGAGGGCTTTCTCGCTTTCTTATATATAAAACCAATCAATCGAGTATAGAGCAGCCATGTGCCTGTTCTTTAGCAGATCAAACCCACCATTTCAAATTATCTTTCTATAACACCACAGCCTAGAATTTTGGGCACGCTCATTTTTGGGTGCGCGGGAAGTGTGGCAATTGATCCCTGTGCCTAAAGGGGAAGGCCTGAGTCGCTCCCGATATTGGGTATCAGGCCTCACTACCATCAAGCTGGCGAGCTGCAGACACTAGCGGGCAGCTCGCCGGTGAAGTGGAACGGAAGATCGGGCTGCTAGGACACCGGTTTTGCAGTAGGGGGCCTCAGACAGGCATTGGGCCCCTTATTTTCACTAAGCAAAGCGCCTAACACTTGGTTCCGGCATGGGCACTGCACGCCACGTCTTTTGCCTTTACCAATATGGCGGGTGGCGCGCTTCCAGTTCGTAACGAGCATGCACTTCCTGCCCACCATATTGGAGGCTTATGAGATCGATTAGCGCCTGATTACGGGTTCTGCGTGACCGAATTACACGTTCTATCTTGTAAGAGTGAGTTGCCTCCTAAGTCAAATATGTGTGAATGTACTGCTTTGGTTCCTAGAACTGTTTCACATATTCTGTTGATCCCTTGAGAACATATTATCCACTTGCAGTACAACATTGCACATGAATACAAGCGATTTAATATGAGGCAGCTGAGAACCCTGTTACACATGCCCAGTGGAGAGGGTGCAGAGGAGGAGCCACTGGACTAATTCCCAGTCTAAAGCATCTTAGTTATCAAGATAGGCTAAAAGAGTTGGGACTCTACACTTTAGAGAAGCGCAGACTTAGAGGTGACCTGATCGAGTTTTATAAGATGATGAAGGGAATAGATTGTGTTCCAGTTGACAGCTTGTTCCAATTAAACAGGTTAAGGAGGACCAGGGGTCACACATTTCCCTAAATTGACTTGGGTTTTTTACCTGTTTTTTTGCCTCTCCCAGGAGACCCCATGGTTTGGGGTGGGGTGGGGGGTGTATATATTGGGATACACCAGGTATCGCAGTTATGTGAGACAGGCTGGGTGGGCCAGAGGGTCTTTCCTGTCCGTCATTGTTATCATGTCCATATGGTGTACAAGATTGCGAAGGGTTTGGATAGGCTAAACTAGACGGGGAAAGACTATTCCCACTAGTTGATGGTAAAAGAACTGGGGGACGCAGATTTAAGGTTTTGGGCAAGAGATACAGGGGGGACGTGAGGAAAAACATTTTTACGCAGTGAGTGGTGAGGACCTGGAACTCGATGCCGAGGGAAGTGGTGGAAGCGGAGACACTCAATGTTTTCAAGGGGAGACTGGATAGGCACTTGAGGGAAATAAATTTGCAGGGCTACGGGGATAGAGCGGGGGAATGGGACTGACTGGATTGCTCTACAGAGAGCCGGCACGGACTGGATGGACTGAATGGCCTCCTTCTGTGCCATTATGACTCTATGGGCTCGAATTTCCAAGCCCCGTGGAGGCGGGTTTGGAGGCGGGAGTGGTGGGAAAATTGCAGAATTGTGGGGCACGAACCCATCCCGCCCCCAACCCGCCTCCGTGCCAATGTCCCAGGAGGCAGGTATCCGACCTGTGCTGGGAGCCGCCTCCCCGAGGCGGGAAGGGGATTAGTGCCAATTAACTGCCTGTTAACAGGTAGTTAACAGGCAGTTTTTTGCCTAATCCCTATTTTTAGCCTGAAGTGTGGGCTGTCCAACAGCCCCGAACCACGCCAAGTTAGCGAGGCGGACCATCGGTCTGCAGGGGTTGGAGGGGTCGGGATGTCCGTTGTGCAGGTGAGTGATGGGTGCATGTGTGCAGAGGTAAGTGTGTGAGGTAAGTGTAAAGTGTTTTAATAAGTTTTACTTACCTTTACTTTCTCCTGCAGGCTTCCTTCCTTCAGTTCTCGGGAGTCCCTCAGCTCACCGGCACAGAAAGCAGAATGGCCGCTGAACTGTCAAAAGCTGCAGCCTCTGCTTTCTGGTCTGGAGAGATCTCTAACTGAGTCTGAGTAGAAGGACTCAAGTTAGACAGGTTGTCAGTGTTTGACAGCTTCACCGAGCTGTCAAATGCTGATTTTTCATCTGTCAAAAGCTCTTGATTGTCCCTTAATTGGCCTGCTGAGCTCGCTGGGTGGGCTTAACGAGGTCAATCAAGGGAAAATAGCATGAGTTGGCCACAAGTCGATGGAGGCGGGACTACAACCCAAAAAGTGGGAGTCCCGCCTCCATCACATCCCCATTGACAAAATCCAGCCCTATGGCTCTATGTTAGTGTTTATGGTGTCCAAATTACCAATTGCTTAGATAGTTTAACAAGCAAGAGCGATTCCAGCATAGTGGTGCACTGATGGCCAGCTAACCGAGATCAGACTAATTGGTTGTTTTGCAGCATTGTTGCTGGTCTCATTTGTGTGTGAAACTCCAAGGTGACAGCACGCCCAGTATTCACGCTCATGTGTACGTTGACAATGGCACGCCGCGACAGTCAATGCAACACCAGCCAGGCAGCGTGCAAAGAGTGCAGCTCAATCACTAAAGTCTTTCCATGGTTTAAACTGGTTTTCTCCTTGACCATCGTGTCTGGTAATGACTATAAAAGTTTGAGACTTCATATTGGGCTCACAAGTTATAGAACGAAGTGGGGGGACAGGTTGTCCCCAGAAATTCAGATTGACAAAGCTTATTGTGATTGATTGACCAGATGTTAAATGTGAATACATTACAATGATTTAAATGCTTGCTGCAGTAATATATCAGGCTTCCAGTTTCAATAACAACTCACGCTTGTTTAAAACAATTCTGTGACTATCCTTCTAATTGAAAGAGTTCTGATTTCTTCCTATTTTCCAAACAAAAGGATCGAAAAATATGATGGAGACTGGTCCTGTGCTCATCAGCATCTCAGATTCAGAAAACGCTTCGGTCAGAACCGCCCGGACAGGCAAAAGAAATGACAACTGTAATTAAAATGTGAGACAAAAATGCAAAATGTGCTGTGTAATTCAAAGTTACTCAGTATCTGCTGGTGTTGTCCTTTTAAATAAAACCCAGGCAGTACCAGAGCAGCCATCATCTCATTAGGTGAACATCTGTTTTTCAGTCTCAATGCCTGAGCTGAGTCTGGTTCCCAAAGCACAGCTGTCAAGGTCTGTCACAGCTGTCCGAGAAAGAGATTGAGGAATCAGAGGGACTAAAAACACGTATAATCGTGCCATGGAACTGGGACCAGAGCATGAAATAAATGCAGCATGCGGTGCGTGAAGAGCTTGACACAGTCATCAAAAAGACCGTAGCATGGCAATCAATCAAGTGTTCTTACATTATCGAAATGTGTACACGTTGAATCATATGCAGGGTCATGCCTGCCCAGATTCAGGAAATTTGCTCAAAGAATAATAGAGAAACAAAGAAATATTAATCTGGATTGTGTTATAAATTAGGACGGAGTGTCAGTGACCCAGTGTGAATTTTAATTATACTTCAGTTCAGAGTGACTCCATGTCATCAACGTAAACCCTTGCCCTTAACAGGACTGCAATGGGAAAGAACATCGAGCGTGGCGTAAAACGGGTTTCCAATTCGCTTCGTGCTGTCGCCCTGAACCAATTTCACCCCCGTCAAGCAGGAATAAATGATTTACTCTTGGGGATGGAAAAGCTGATGTTTATTGTCGAGCTTGTGTTGGTAGAATTGTGCTGACTATGGTGACTGTAGAACTACAGATGGTGAGCATGGAGACATTTGTAGGCCAGTTTGTTTTACATTCCTGCTGGGAGAATGTTAAGTTGTGCTGAGTAGTATTTAAAGGAATTAAAAAACGTTAAAAGTATATAATTTTTCTGTTGTTTACCGCACATTGTATTCTGAAAGTGACGGCAGAAAGTATGTCTTCTTTGTAACCATTATCAGGCACAAAAGTATAAGAACATAGAGATTAGGTGCAGGAGTCGGCCACACGGCCCCTCGAGCCTACTCCGCCATTCAATGAGATCATGGCTGATCTTTGGCCTCAACTCCACCTTCCCGCCCGACCCCCCTATCCCTTGATTCCCCTAGGGGGCGATTTTCTGAGGCCCGAGGAGGTGGGTTTGGAGGCGGGAAAGGCGGGAAAATCGGAAACAATGGGCTGGATTTTGCTACGGGGGCGGGTTGGAGGTGGGAAACCCACATTCGGGCTTGTTGTCCCGCCGCCATGGAGATGTGGCCAACCCACTGGATTTTCCTCTGATTGACCTTGTTGACCCCGCCCTGTGGGCTCAGCGGGACAATTAAGGGCCACCCGGCAACAGGTGACGTCACAGACTGACATTTCATTTGTCAAAAGCTTTTGGCACATGAAATATCAGTGTTTAACAGCTGTTTGAAGCTGTCAAGCACTGAAAAACTGCTAATTCAGCCTCAGTCCTTTCTCAGGATAACTTTAACATCATTTTGCTGTAGAAACAAAGAAGCTGATTTTTTTTTTTAAATCAGAGCTTCTGTGGTTCTTGCAGCCGACTCCTGTAAAGGTAAGTAAAAGTAAGTTAAACTTATTTAAACACTTGCAAAACACTTACCTTTGCACTCCTGCACCCCTCACTCACCTGAACACTGGGCATCTCGACCCCTCCAAGACCTCAGGCCCACGTCCCGCCTCGAAAACTTTTCGTGGTTTGGAGCTGTCGGGAAGCCCACAAACCAGCAATAAAAATCGCGAATAGGCAAAAAACTACCTGTTAACAGGCAGTTTAATTGCCTTTAATCCCTTCCCGCCTCTGGGAGTCGGGTTCCAGCACTTGTCGGGAACCCGACTCCTATGAAATTGACATGGAGGCGGGTTGGAGGCGGGGTGGGGTCGGGACCCCCGGATCTCCGATTTTTATCGCCCGCACGCCTCCAACCCGACTCCAGGGGCTTAGGAAAATCCAGCCCAAAGAGTGCGGGTTCGGAACCCGCCTCCGACCCGCCTCCGCGGGATTTTGCCGGTTGTGTAGGGCGGGAAACGGTCCCGCCTCCAGCTGGCCAGAGAGCTTGTTAAGAGGCTCTTTAAGGGCCTCTCTAAGCCTATTTTGAGAGGCACTCGTTATTTTTCGACCATTTCGGTGTGTTCCACGACCCTCCTAAACCACGCCAGCTAAACCCAGCGGGTTGACAAGTGGGTGGTCTCCTCACAGCTGCAGCTCAAACATTAAATCGGAGATTTCATCCGGGATTAGTTGCAGGTGGCAGAACTTTGCTTTAAAGGGTCTTTGAGCACTTTTAGCAGGTCTTCCGAAGTTGGAGGTGTTGCAGCTTGAATCTATCAACTGTGGGACCTCCTTGGAAGACCCTCTCCCCGCTTGTATGAGCACTTCCCCAACGGAGGCATCTGCAAGCAGCATGGAAACCATTCATTTTCTTTCACCATGGAGCTCAGATGAGGAGGAGGAGGATCTGGAGGAGGAGCAGGAGGAGGAGGAAGAGCAGGAGCAGGAGGAGGTCAGAGCGCCGGTGTATCGACCAGCAACAACGGCAGCACGCGAGCACGTGGTGCAAGGGATGAACTTATCCTGGCCAGATTTGCATAGGTTGCCCAAGTTGGCACAGGTCCTTGGCTCCATCTTAAGACATGATAGACAATGGATATGACTCTCTGGCCTCCTTTCACTCTGGCCACCAACCTGACAATGCAAGTGTCGCGGAGCCCGCAATGTGGAGCTGCCTAAGGCGAAAGAACAGATGCCATAACGCCAACATTTTGGCATCAAATCATTTTAATGCTTTCCAACTGGGATGGCATTTCATCAATACACAGAAACATTCATCCAATCTGCACACACATCTGGAGGTTATATCCCTTGCCAGCTGGACCCACACAGCCTTGGTTTCTCTGGGAGGCCTCTTCCTCCCAGATGAGTGGAAGAGCACCTCCCTGCTAGCTGTCACCCCCTCAACCAACATTTGCAGCACTTCATCCGAGAGCCTTGGGGAGGCCCTTGCCTTGGAATTGAACATAGTGGTTTCTCAGAATATGTTGCAGGTGGTGCAACATCGGCAGAAATCCTGTGGAATGAGCCAAGGCAGCAAGAAGCCCTAAAATCAGGCTGGAAAAGTGATGTCAGCAGAGGCGAGTTTCAGTCCCAAAACACTAATTGACCAAGGACAACCCACACCTCTGAAATCAAGTGGTCAATCAGGGGAAAAATCGCAATTTTTTAAAACCTATCAGTGGAGGCGGGTTTTGTAGTGTATGTACCTTTAAGAGGAGAACTACTTTTACAGCTCCTGTATACTGTAGTAACGGCAGTGACCACACCTGTATATAAACCCTGAGTAGGGATCTGTACTGTTAGTTTTTGGACTACCCTCATCCAGTAAACACCTGTTGATTGTTAACCTGCAGTCTCCGTCTATTTATTGAAGAACACCGTACCTTAAGATTCACGGATTTAACAGTGGCGACGAGGCCGATTCGAACCTACCTGCAACTCTGCATTTCCTCCCAGGGATTCGCTCCTGGAGGACAGTGGAAGAAAGTCGAGACCAAAAGCACGGGCGTCGACCACGAGCAACCGCCCAGTCATCCGGCAGAGAGTGAGCATCGCAGGGGAGGCTGTTGAGAGCTGGGCTTGGTTCTCCAGCCACGACGATCCAGCAACAGACTGGTAACAGGTACGGCGCAGACCCTTCCCGGACAGCGGCGGCTGGAGCCGACCGACGGCACAGAAAAGGCCGAGCAGCGTCGATGGGGTAAGAGAGAGGGTAAAGCGCACAGGGCGCAGCCGGGGGGTTGAAGACCGAGCGGCGTCGACGGAAAACAAAAAGAGAGAGAGGGTAAAGCACAGCCAGGGTTCAGGACCGAGCGGCGGCAACGAGAGAGGCGCGCAGGAAAACGCGCAGAGCGCAGCCAGTGCTCAAGGGCTGAGCAGCGTCGACGGGGGAAGAAAGGAAGTGCGGGAGACGCCATTTGAGCCACAGAGAAGAAGGGAGAGCGCGGGAGACACCATTTTTGAAGCCGCAGCGGAGAAGAAGGGCGAGCGCGGGAAGAAAGGGAAGCGCGGGAGATGCCATTTTAGCCAGTCTAACCACACCCAGGGATGCCGAAGAGTGGCAGCGTCACAGCGTTCGACAATGAAGTCGAAGATTGGGCGACATATGTGGAATGCACTGAAGTGTACTGCAAGGCGAATGAAGTGCCAGATGCCAGGAAAGCACTGGTATTGTTGAATTCCATGGGTGCAAAAATGTATGGCTTACTGCAAAACCTAGTAACCCCAGAGAAGCCAGTGGATAAGGATATCAAAAGCATAGTGCCAATCCTACAGGACCACTTCAACCCCACACCGCTGCTGATAGCAGAAAGATTTAAGTTTCACAAAAGGAACCAGCATAAAGACGAAAGTAATGCTGAGTATTTAATGGAACTGCGCAAGCTATCGAAACACTGCCAGTTTGGAACGGGACTAGCAGGTACATTAAGGGACAAGTTTGTGTGGGGACTTTAAGGTGACAGTGAACCCAGTCCTTCACACGGTACAATATCCGCTTCTGCGGATTGAAGATATTTTCGCCTCGCTATCTGGAGGAAAACGCTTCACTAAGATTGATCTGGCCCAGGCGTACCTGCAAATGGAGGTAGAAGAAGCCTCGAAGCAATACCTCACGATCAACACTCACAAAGGTCTCTACCAATACAACCGGCTGGTGTTCAGGGTAGCATCAGCTCTGGCTATTTGGCAAAGGGCAATGGATCAAGTCCTGCAAGGGATTCCAGGGACCCAGTGTTATTTGGACGACATCCTGGTCACGGGCAAAAATGACAGTGATCACCTCGCCAACCTGGAGCAGGTGCTCACTAGATTGAAGGAATATGGGCTACGAGCTAACCGCCACAAATGCGAGTTTTTCCAGAAGCAGATCTCGTATTGTGGCCACGTTATTGATGAAGAGGAGTTACATAAATCCCCTGAAAAGATTGAGGCAATAGTCAAGGCTCCAGCACCGGAAAATGTTTCACAATTGAGGTCGTTCCTCGGGCTGGTGAACTACTACCATAAGTTCTTACAAAATTTTTCTACAGTATTACACCCACTGAACACTCTACTGCAAACAGGGGTACCATGGAAGTGGAATGACGAATGTAAACGAGCTTTCCAGAAGTGCAAAGAATTGATCACATCAAAAGAGGTGTTGGCTCATTTCAACCCAGCACTACCAATTCGGTTGGCGTGTGATGCATCACCCTATGGTATTGGAGCGGTGCTGTCGCACAAATTCCCAGACGGGTTGGAGAGGCCAGTAGCCTTTGCGTCTCGGTCACTAACCTCAGCCGAGCACAACTACGCCCAGATTGACAGGGAGGCCCTCAGCCTAGTGTGGGGAGTGAAAAAGTTCAACCACTATCTGCACGGGCAGAAGTTCACCTTGCTGACTGACCACCAACCACTTGTCTCCATCTTTAATCCAAAGAAGGGCGTTCCGGTGATGACTGCGCAACGGCTACAAAGATGGTCCCTTTTTCTAGGGGCGAACCAATATGAAATAGAGTATAAGGGCATGAAACAGCATGGAAACGCTGATGGGCTATCACGCCTGCCACTGCCTACTGCGGAGGAAGTACCAGCAGTGGACCCTGTCGAAATATTTTATTCAACTATAATTGAACGCTTGCCAGTAACTAATGCGGATATAGAGAAGGAGACCCGAAATGATCCGACACTGTCTCGGGTATATGATTTGACGGTGAAGGGATGGCCAACACATGGCGACTCACTGTTGCCAGCATTCTCATCCAGAAGAGAACAGCTGTCAGTATGCCAGGGGACAGTGATGTGTGGATCCCGAGTGGTAATTCCACCCAAGTTAAGGGAGAGAATGCTCAATGAGCTTCATGAAGGCCATCTGGGAGGGGTGAAAATGAAAAGCCTTGCTAGGGCTTATGTGTGGTGGCCGGGGATCGATCAACAAATCGAGGACCTAACAAAGAGCTGCTCAGGATGCCAGAAGGTCCAAAATGCACCACCACATGCCCCTCTACACCCATGGGAGTGGCCCTCCTCTCCATGGCAACGGGTGCATATTGATTTTGCTGGTCCATTCATGGACTCAATGTTCTTAATAGCAGTGGATGCGCACTCGAAATGCCCTGAGGTGATCAAAATGTCCTCCACCACTACAGAGAAAACGATTGCAGTCCTACGGACCATATTTGCCAGGAACGGCTTGCCAGAGCAGATTTGCTCTGATAACGGACAACAGTTTGTGTCCGAAGAGTTTCGGAAATTTATGAGAAGGAATGGGGTAAGGCATTACACATCCGCCCCGTATCATCCAGCCACAAATGGATTGGCTGAGAGGTTCGTACAAACCTTTAAAAAGGCAGTAAGGGCCATGTGCGATGACGACATTCCACTGCAGCATAAGGTGGACAATTTCCTGTTAGCCTACAGAAATGCGACACATGCAGTTACCAACCAGACCCCGGCCATGATGTTCTTTAACCGAAGGTTGAAACCTCGTCTGGATTTGTTCAGACCAAATGTACGAAGAAATGTTGAGAATAAGCAATTCCAGCACATCAATGAGAAGCTGACAAGGAGCTTCAATGTAGGACAACCAGTCTTGGCCCGCGACTACCGAACAGAGAAATGGCAAACAGGAACGATATGCACACGGCAGGGGCCACTAATGTACACAGTGGATGTTGGGGAGAACATTGTGAGACGCCATGTCAACCAGATCCTAGCGTCACAGGAACGAGTCAACCCCATGTCTCGCGTACCTGGTGATGAACCTGACATCAGAAATGGTAGCATCGGAAGCTGATGAACTAACCGACGACGGGGGTCAGAATCGCCTCCGCACCAAGAGCAAGACACTCAGGAAAGGCGCTATCCAGAAAGGATCAGGAAGCCGCCCCAAAGACTGAATCTATAAATGGACTATTTCAGTTAATGTGCATGTTAAAAGTGTTAACTGTTAATTGAATGTTATGGTACTGTTAATCTAAAAGGGGAGGATTTGTAGTGTATGTACCTTTAAGAGGAGAACTACTTTTACAGCTCCTGTATACTGTAGTACCGGCAGTGACCACACCTGTATATAAACCCTGAGTAGGGATCTGTACTGTTAGTTTTTAGACTACCCTCATCCAGTAAACACCTGTTGATTGTTAATCTGCAGTCTCCGTCTATTTATTGAAGAACACCATACCTTAAGATTCATGGCTTCATTTCCATTTGAATGGCGAGTGGCGACTGAATGGCAGCTGAACCAGCACTCACAGGCCGCTCAAATAATCTGGGGTGGCGGGAAATCTGTCTGATCCTCCGCGGAAGTAATGGGTTGGGGGGAGAGGGGCAATCGTGGGGCGGGGGGGGGTGGGGAGGGGGGAGTAGTGCAGACAGGCTGGCAATGGGTGGCAAGAATGTTGTGCGTTCATGCTCCTCCTGGCCCCAGAATCAGTGCCACAGAGTTTCTGGCTGTGTTTTGTGAGAGGTCTGCAATGGTCCCTTTAACAACTAGCGGTTAGGCCGCTCAACGCTTGTTGCCTATGGCGTAGGACCCTGATTTACATATTAGAAATAGGCTTTTACCTGAAACAGGTGGGTACCTAGGCTGCCCTGGTGTAGACCCTGAGCAAAATGGTGATGGGTGGATCGGGAGCGGGAATGGGGCAGTGAGTTCTGTGCCATCAACATTGGGGCTGGCGGAAGCCCTCAAAACTGGGGCCGATCTGTGCTTTGATATATATATTTTTTTATTCATTCATAGGATGCGGGCATTGCTGGCAAGGCCAGTGTTTATTGCCCATCCCTAATTGCCCTTGAGAAGTTGGTGGTGAGCCGCCTTCTTGAACCGCTGCAGTCCGTGTGGTGAAGGTGCTCCCACAGTGCTGTTAGGGAGGGAGTTCCAGGATTTTGTCCCAGAGATGATGAAGCAATGGCCGATATATTTCCAAATCAGGATGGTGTGTGACTTAGGGGAACTTGGAGGTGGTGGTGTTCCCATGCGCCTGCTGCCCTTGTCCTTCCAGGTGGCAGGTCATGGGTTTGGGAGGTGCTACTGAAGAAGCCTTGGCGAGTTGCTGCAGTGCATCTTGTAGATGGTACACACTGCAACCACGGTGCGCCGGTGGTGGAGGGAATGAAGGTTTAAGGTGCTGGGTATGCAGGTCCATATTTTTCTCTGTCTAATATTTAACAAAAAAAGGTGAAAATATTGGATGAAAGCATTTAATGGAACTTCCTTCTATTTTTGCATTAATTGGAGTTTTGCTCACATTGCAATCCAGGCTTTTAAAACAATTTAGGGATGATTTTAAGTTCCGGTGCTGCTGCAAAATGGACAGCAGCAGATTATCCACCTGTTACACACCCCACCTGATTTTCCCTTCTATTGACTTCAATGTGAGGAAATATTCGGCTGGCGGCCAATCTGCTCCCGTTCGTTTTCTGCCATCGCCAAAGGTTAGAATCAGCCCTTTTTGTCTTTCTCTTTCAAACAGTCTTCACAGGTCCAGGATTTGTGCTTCTTAATAATTCTGCATTTGCAGAGATATTAGAGTCGGGTCTAACAATCCTGACTGAGGCAAAGTGTATACTGGACTTTATGTTGTCTACAGTCTATTAGAGCACAGAAATCTCACGCCCTAGACTTGTATAGACTAAAATCATTACAGAATTTATTTAAGTTTAAACCATATATACAGAAGCCCACAAGGGTGAATTTACCATTTTCAAAGTAGAACCTAGATTGGAGTCTCTTGATCAACAAGTGAAATGAATGTGTTATTTTTACTGCCTTAACTTATCAAAGCAGACAGCAAGCCAAAACTCCAATTTCTCCTGCTTAGAAATGTTCGTCCTTTCCCGGTTTGCGGATATTATTCTCTTTAACAGCTTCCAATTTGTAAACTCTATTTTGATTTGAAGATGGCCTTCCAGACAAACTTTGATAAGATTAACTTCCAAAGTCGACTTAGCGTTGAACAGAGTCAGAAGGTGAACTTCTACTCATAACAAAGCAAAATACCGCAGATGCTGGAAATCTGAAACAATAAGCAGCAAGCACTGGAAACGCTCAGCAGGTCAGGCATTTTCTGCGATGAGAACAGAGGTTGTAGGCCCATAATTTGCGGTCAGCAGGAAAGCAAAGACACTCGCCGCTGGCCCCGAAGAAAGCTGCCCACAGAAATCTCCTGATCTCTGTGATGAGAAGTTTGCCTTTCTCGATGTGCAATTCATTGTAGCGCTCTGTAACGGGGATTCCCAGAGAAGAGCTGCAGTGATGTCTAAGCAGCCAATCACACTGAAGAATTTTTATGGAAAGCAAACCAGGAAATGAAAAGTAGCTTTTATCCACTCTTTTTAAAAATGTTACAGAGAGCAAAATAAAGGTTGCGACTTTCATATGGGGATAAGGTAGAGGATGAAATATCATGAACAAACTTGCATTTTTTTTAGTTAAAAAAAATTGTAATTTTTATCATAATGGAGAAATTTAACACTCCACAAAAATAAAAATTAGTTTTTATGGGCCAGAACGTTTGCTAAGCAGTCAATACGCTCTTTCCAGGCTCCCCTTGCATCCATGCTTAAATGTTAAGGCTACAACAAAGAGGGATTTGGATGAGGGAACCAAATGTAATATTTCCAAGTTTGCTGACGACTCAAAACTAGGTGGGCTTGTGAGTTGTGAGGAGGAAGCAAAGAGGCTTCAAGACGATTTAGACAAGTTGAATGAGTGGGCAAATACATGGCAGATGCAGTATAATGTGGATAAATGTGAAGTTCTAACAAGACTTAACATTTAATGGGGTATTTAACAGCAAGATTACCGTGGAAAGTTTTTGTCAGTTTCATTGATTTCATTGATTACACTAATTGCTGGCTATGGCGGGGGGCGGGGGGGCTGGTGGGGGGGGGGGCGTGCCACAGCACAGTGTCGGAGCAGTGAATGACTGACCGCAACTTCAGGATTTCCGCGTTTTAGGTGCGCATGCGCTAAATCCTGAAGTCACGGTCCGTTTCAGAGGGGTAATGACAACGAACACTGACAGTTTGCCGTCATTACCCGCCACAAAATCCGGGCCGATATTTTGGGTATAAACTCTTCCTCACACCAGATGCAGTTGGGTGATCAGCTAACATGTGAAAAGGCAACAAGATGTAATTAGCAAAAGCCCGAGATAAATATCCGATAAAATAAACTCGTAATGAAATGGAGCTTACCCATGCATGATAGTGAAAATGACTACTTGCATTTCACAGATCACAGAAACCCCACAGTGCAGATAGAGGCCATTTCGGCCCATCGAGCCTGCACCGACACATGTCCCACCCGATCCCCGTAACCCCTACACCAACACATATCCCACCCTATCCCTGTAACCCCACGTATTTAATCCCCCTAACACTAAGGGTCAATTTATCATAGCCAATCAACCTAACCTGCACATCTTTGGACTGTGGGAGGAAACCGGAGCACCCGGAGAAAACCCACGCAAACACGGGGAGAATGTGCAAACTCCACACAGACAGTCGCCCGAGGTCGGACTCAAACCCGGGTCTCTGGCGCTGTGAGGCAACAGTGCTAACCACTATGCCACCGTGCTGCCCATTTGAGGAGATGACATCAATTAGCAGTCCACAATCAAAGATAAACACAGGAGAAAGAGAACCTTCAGAATAACCTACCAACTAGTCTCGGATAACCGGTGCCATTTTAGGAACAAGTGGATAACATTTGACTTAGAACCACTTTTACAAAGTGTGTGTTAAAAGAATGTATTTAGGATAGGACCTTCACTATTTGTCACTGCTTGCATCCTCACAATGTATGAACAAAAGTTAGCCCACACATGCACAAAAAGATGCTCATTATGGATGGTTAAACCTTGTTAAAGGCCAATGAAGATTTTTGTGCAAGGTTTTATGGGGTTAAATATATGTTACTGATGGTAACTACTTAGAACTAGTTAGAGCTGTAAGTTAGTTGTACAAATGAAGAGAGCACTGACAGAAATGCATTGTAGAGATATTTTTCTCCCCACAGTATAGGTACAAAAGAAAAAGCTTATTAAAAATTGCACACATTTCATAATCAACAATATAAGAATCTATTACCACAATTTGTTAATTAAAAAAAAAGAAAACCCTTGTTTCATATAATGTTTGAATGGAATGATCTTCAATTTCCATTTTGGATTTCCTCATCACTTGTATCTATCCAGTAGGATATGAGAAATAAGCTTCCAGCTGTGTTAATTATTATCAAAGAACGTTACAACCCATTTTGCCAGATTGGAAAGACAAACAATTGAGCCAAAGAGCCCTCAATAACTCGGGATCATGTGTGAGTTAAGCTGTCCCCAGTTCCAAATAAACTGCTGATCGTGACTGATAATGCCGGTCCCTTCACATATCTCATCTCATTCTTGCTTCTTGTTTAGTGTCATTTACAGACACAGCTCCTAACCGTATGCTAGCAATTATTTACCACATTGTTAAATTGCCTAAAACCAGTGCCCCAGAACAATTACCCAGTAAACATTAACGTGTCATGTGCTAACCTTCTGATTGGAAATCTATGGCAAGATGATCATATTAGTTTCACAACTAGGATGCAGAATAAAAATAATTTCAAGTAATATAAATTATGACAATCAATAGCTAACTGGAATCACAAATGTTTTCAACTTGGATTTTTAATTGATAAGAGATTTAAATTAGTTCACTCTCCAGTACAGCTCTATTCTTAAAAAATAACTCCCACCAAATATTGTTTGGGCAAACTTGTGTTGTCTCAGATAAGCCAGGACTAAAGATCACCAGAGTGGAAACTGGGCAACATGAACAAGAACCTTAGACAGTGTTAAATATTTATAACTTTCCACTATTCAACCTAATAATCAAATCATGTCGCGTGTTAGGGACAAAGGGAATGGATTTACTTACTATTTTGTATGCTATATTTTCTATTTTCTATAGATCCATCAGCAGTGTAATTACCTTCAAATTGCAAAGCCCACTGTTAAAAATCCCAGCAGTGAAATATGGCAGAACCGCCTGAATAGTGACTGGGGTTGGCAGACAAGGATCTCATTTCAGGAAGGTTTGTACATTATCCTGAGATGCAAGTCGTGGCTGAGGGCAAGAGACTTGTCAATGTAACTCTTATATTCAAGAAATGGGAAAGGGATAAACCAGATAATAATAATGGGGGATTTCAACTTCCCCAATATTAACTGGGATAGTCAGAGTGTGAAAGGCTCAGAGGGTGTAGAATTCTTAAAGTGCATCCAGGAGAGCTTTTTGAGCCAGCATGTAGAAAGTCCTACAAGAGAGGGGGCGGTACTGGACCTAATTCTAGGGAATGTGGCCGGCCAAGTGGAAAAAGTGCTAGTAGGTGAGCACTTTGGTGATAGTGACCATAATATGGTAAGATTTAAGGTGGCCATGGAAAAGGACAGGGATGGGCCGGAAATAAAGGTTCTAAATTGGGGGAAGGCTGATTTTAATAGGATAAGGCAGGATCTGGCCAAAATGGACTGGGATCAGCTACTTGTAGGAAAATCCGCATCGGAGCAATGGGAGGCTTTCAGAAGGGAGATTGAGATCATACAATGGCAACATGTTCCCGTAAAGGTCAAGGGTGGTTCCAAAAACCACAGGGAACCTTGGATGTCAGGGGATATACGAGAATGGATTAGGAAAAAAAGGAGGGCTTTTGGTAGATACAAAAGGCTAAAGACGGAGGAAGCCCTAGAGGAGTACAAAAAGTGCAGGGGGATACTTAAAAAAGAAATTAGGAGATCAAGGAGGGGCCATGAAATAACACTGGCGAGCAAAATAAAGGAAAATCCGAAGATGTTTTATAAGTATATTAAGGGTAAGAGGATAACTAGGGAAAAAATAGGGCCCATTAGGGACAAAAGTGGCAATCTGTGTGTGGAGCCGGAAGATGTAGGAGGGGTTCTAAATGAATTTTTTGCATCTGTTTTCACTATGGAGAAGGACGATGTAGACATAGAAATAGGGCGGGGGGACTGTGATATGCTCGAACATATTAACATCGAGAGGGAGGAGGTATTGGCGGTTTTAGCTGGCCTAAAAATGGATAAATCCCCAGGCCCGGATGAAATGTATCCCAGGCTGTTGTGTGAGGCAAAGGAGGAGATTGCGGGGGCTCTAACACATATATTCAGGACCTCTCTGGCCACAGGGGATGTGCCAGAGGACTGGAGAACCGCTAATGTAGTACCATTATTCAAGAAGGGTAGTAGGGAAAAACCGGGGAACTACAGGCCAGTGAGCCTAACATCAGTGGTAGGAAAATTATTGGAAAAAATCCTGAGGGATAAAATTTGTCTCCACTTGGAGAGGCAAGGATTAATCAGGGATAGTCAACATGGCTTTGTCAAGGGAAGATCATGTCTGACTAATTTGATTGAATTTTTTGAGGGGGTGACTAGGTGTGTGGATGAGGGTAACGCAGTGGATGTGGTATACATGGATTTCAGTAAGGCCTTCGATAAAGTCCCGCACAGGAGACTGGTCAAGAAGGTAAGAGCCCATGGAATCCAGGGTGCCTTGGCACATTGGATACAAAACTGGCTTAGTGGCAGAAGGCAGAGGGTGATGGTCGAAGGTTGTTTTTGTGACTGGAAGCCTGTGGCCAGTGGGGTACCACAGGGATCGGTGCTGGGTCCCTTGCTGTTTGTGGTCTACATTAATGACTTGGATATGAATGTAAAGGGTATGATCAGTAAGTTCGCGGATGATACAAAAATTGGTAGGGTGGTAAATAGCGAGGAGGGTAGCCTCAGTCTGCAGGACGATATAGATGGGTTGGTCAGATGGGCGGAACAGTGGCAAATGGAATTTAACCCGGAAAAGTGCGAGGTGATGCACTTTGGGGGGACTAACAAGGCAAAGGAATACACAATGAATGGAAAGACCCTAGGCAAGACGGAGGGTCAGAGGGATCTGGGTGTGCAAGTACACAGATCCCTGAAGGCGGCGGAACAGGTGGATAAGGTGGTAAAAAAGGCATATGGGATACTTGCCTTCATTAGCCGAGGCATTGAATATAAGAGCAAGGAGGTTATGATGGAGCTGTATAAAACACTGGTTAGGCCACAGCTGGAATACTGTGTGCAGTTCTGGTCGCCACACTACAGGAAGGATGTGATCGCGTTAGAGAGGGTGCAGAGGAGGTTCACCAGGATGTTACCAGGGCTGGAGCGCTTCAGCTATGAAGAGAGACTGGGCAGATTGGGTTTGTTTTCCTTGGAGCTGAGGAGGCTGAGGGGGGACATGATTGAGGTGTACAAAATTATGAGGGGCATAGATAGGATGGATGCTGAGG
Source organism: Somniosus microcephalus (assembly GCF_052327205.1). Taxonomy (NCBI): domain Eukaryota; kingdom Metazoa; phylum Chordata; class Chondrichthyes; order Squaliformes; family Somniosidae; genus Somniosus; species Somniosus microcephalus. The sequence goes on along the minus strand of NC_141006.1, from coordinate 78,038,103 downwards.
AGCTTTTTCCCTTTAGTAGAGGGGTCAATAACTAGGGGGCATAGATTCAAGGTAAAGGGCGGGAGGTTTAGAGGGGATTTGAGAAAGAACTTTTTCACCCAGAGGGTGGTTGGAGTCTGGAACTCACTGCCTGAAAGGGTTGTGGAGGCAGAAACCCTCACAACATTTAAGAAGCATTTGGATGTGCACTTGAAATGCCATAGCATACAAGGCTACGGGCCAAATGCTGGAATATGGGATTAGATTAGACAGGGCTTGATGGCCGGCGCAGACACGATGGGCCGAAGGGCCTCTATCCGTGCTGTATTACTCTATGACTCTATGGCCTAGAAATTGAGTTTTGGCGCAGCCAGGGCTTTAGCGCCGGAAGTTAGTGCCGGAGCTAAGTCGCGCTGGTCGGGCCCAAAATTCAATAGTTCTGCGCCCAAACGGCTGCCGGCGCTGCTGAGAGGTGTTTGCGCCTGAAAACTGGCGCTACGCGCTGAATTTCGGCGCTATTCCGGCGCTGCGGCGCCCGCTGCGGTGCGGCAGGTTCGGGAAGTGCAGGCCTCCTCCTTCCCTTAAGGAGGAGCTGCCTGCACCCGGCCGCGGCCCGCGAAAATCGTTTTAAAAATGAGCCCGGCACCTCGGACAAGTGCCGGGCTTGCTTCTGTTCCGGGGGGGGGGTGGTGGGGAAGTCCGGGGAGTGAGCTGCGGCCAGGCGGGCGGCGGGAAAGCGGCCGGCCGCCGCGGGGCCTTTAATGCGCCGGCGCAAACTTGTGCAAGGCACCTCTGCCAGAACGTTGCTTGCGGCTGCCACGGGCGAGGCGGCCGCAAGTCAATTTCGGCGCTGGGGCCCGTTACCATGGCAACCGGGACGCTGCGCACACCGATGACGTCATCGGTGCCGGCGCAGCGCTACCGGTCTACCGCGGCGCAAGGGCCCCAGGCAATTTCGGCGCCGGCGCCAATTGCAGCGCTAGGCCCTCTAGCGCCGCAAAATCGGCGCTAAGGGCACTGAATTTCTAGGCCTATGACTCTATAACTATAGACCAGTTAGCCTAACATCGGTCGTGGTAAGCTTGTTAAGGCCATAATATGAAATAAAATCAATAGTCACTTAGAAAGAATTGGCTCATTAAATACAGCCAGCATGGATTTGTAAAGGACAAGCCATGTCTGATACATTTAATAGAATTCTTTGAGGAACTAGCAGAGTACATTGATAAAGGAAATGCACCGGATATTGTGTATGAGGTGCTATATATTTGCTGATAAAATTAAGATGCTGGTATTAAAGGAAATGTGGCAACTTGGATAGGGAATTGGCTAAAGGACTGAAAACAAAGAGTAGTGGTTAATGGGTGCTATACAGATTTTTTTTTAAATTCATTCACAGGATGTGGGCATCACTGGCAAGGCTGGCATTTATTGCCCTTGAGAAGGTGGTGGTGGCAACTGAGAGGCCATTTCAGAGGGCAGTTAAGAGTCAACCACATTGCTGTGGGTCTGAAGTCACATATAGGCCGGACCGGGTAAGGACAGCAGATTTCCTTCCCTAAGGGACATTAATGAACCAGATGGGATTTTATGACAATCTGGTAGTTACATGGTCACCATTACTGATACTAGCTTTTAATTGAATTTAAATTCCCCAACTGCTGCGGTGGCGATTTGAACTGATGTCTCCTACAGATCATTAGTCTAGATCTCCTAGATTACTGGTCCAGTAACATTACCATTATGTTACCTTTCCCTATGGGGAGTATAAACAGTGGTGTATCTCAGTGGTCAGTTTTATGACCACTGCTCTTAATCATGTAAATTATTTAGATTTGGGTACAAGAAGCACAATTTGCATATGGCACTGAACTAGAAAGTATGGTTAGCTGTGAAGAGGTTTGGAAGTAATTTTAAAGAGGATATAGACAGTTTAGTAGATGGGCAGATAAATGTTGGATGAAACTAAGAGCTGGATTTTATGAATGGAGACGTGTTGGAGGCGGGTCTGCTGCTTGCCCAGTTTCAGTCCCGCCTCCATCAGCTTCTGGCCAACCAGTGGGATTTTCCTCTGATTTACCTTGTTAAGCCCGCCCAGCGGGCTCAGCAGGCCAATCAGGGGGAAGTCAATGACAGAGCACGTCAACGTATGACGTGTCATCGGTCAAGAATTTTTCAAAGAAGAAATGTCATCGTTTGGCAGCTCTGTGAAGCTGTCAAACACTGACATTCTGTGTAGTTTGATGAGTTCTTGTGTTCAGGACTCATCAAACCTTTCTACTTTGCAGAAATCACCTGGCTGTTGGATCGGAGGATGCAACAGCCAGTCTGTGATCTCTACAATGGAGATGATGGGGACTACAGCTCCACAGCTGCTGAAGGCTGTAGGGAGAAACAAAGGTAAGTTAACATTTTCTAACGCTTTACACTCATCTCACATACTTACCACTCCACACTTGCACCCATCACTCACCTCTACATCGCACTTTCAGACACCTCCGACCCCCGCAGACCTCCTACTCACCTCCTACACCCCGGCGGGGCTCCCCCAGGTAGGGAAGCCCACACTTCAGCAAGAAAAATGGGGATAATCCTATTTTCTGCCTGTTAACTACCTGTTAACTGGCAGTTAATAGGCTTTAATCCCTTCCCGCCTCCATGGAGATGGGACCCGGGGCAGGACAGCTTCCCACCTCCTGGCAAGAGGGCATGGCTTCCCACCCCCAAATTCTGCAACTTCCCCAGCAGTCCCGCCTCCATACCCACCTCCTCGGGGCTGAGAAAATCCAGCCCTAAATGTGGAGATGGATTTTGGAAAGAAGAGGGAATGCATACTGAACGATAAAGCATTAAAAGGAGTCGAAGAGTAGAGATATACAAATATTTAACAGTGAGAGGTCAAGTGCTCTAAAAAGGAATATGGAATCCTGGGTTTAATAAATAAAAGAATAGAATATAAAAGCAAATAAATAATACTAAAACTATATAAATCATTTGTTAGGCTGCAGTTAGAATATTGTGTTCAGTTTTGGGTGCCCTACTTTAGGTGGGATCAAAGCCATGGTGATGGTATTAAAGACATTTACTAACACGATGTCAAGGATGAGAGATTTTAATGATGAGGTGAGGCTGGAGAAATTGGGGCCCTTCACTAGAACAGAGATGGTTACGTGAAGATTTGATAGAGATGTTCAAAATTATAACTGATTTTGATAAGGTAAATGGGGAAAAATGTTTTCCTACCAATTAACCAATGAGTTGATAACTAAAGACTGTAAATTTAACATCATCACCAAAAGAATGAAAGGAGAGCATTGTTAGCACATGGAATGCCTTACCAAATATGGCCCCCATCTTCAAAAAAGAAGTGAGTGATTAACTATCAAATTAAAGACCAGTAAGCCTTACTTCCACTGTTCGGAAAGTGTTTGGCAAGGAGAAGAAAGAACTTGCATTGCAAAAGCGCCTTTCACGACCTTTGGATGTCCCAAAGCGCTTTACAGCCAATGAAGTACTTTTGTGTAGTCTATTATGAAGGATAATATAAGGGAGTATCTTGAGGGTCATAAGCTAATCCGAGGCAGTCAGCATGGTTTTAGGAGGGAGAAGTCACACTTGACTAATTTGTTGGATTTCGTTGAGGAGGTGACAGACCAGGTAGATAGGGGAGAGACACTCGATGTTCTGTACCTAGATTTCAGGAAGGCACTTGCCACTGTCGCACATAATGGACTACTCCATATGATCCAAGACCATGGGTAGCTGGGAATATATTAAAATGGATTGGTAAATGGTTAGTTGGTGGACTATGGGTAGTAGTGCATGGGCAGGTATCTGGTTGGTAGACAGTTAACCGTGGAATACCAACAGGTTCACTTTTATAAATGATTTAGAGGAAGGAATTGTGTCCAAAATGTCCATGTTTGCAGACAATACCAAATTCTGAATATCAATGCGCACAAATTCAAAAAGATCTTGACAAGCTCGATCAGTGGGCAGAGAAATGGCAGATGCAGTTTAACACAGGGAAAGGTAAGGTTATGAGATTTGGCAGAGGGAAGGTTGATGTGGCTTATGTGAGAAATGGAATGTACTTGAGATATTGGAGCAGGAGAGAGATCTTGGGGTTTTAGTGGTCAGGTCATTAAATTATCAGCACAATGTGCCCAGGCTGTTAAAAAAATATGGGGAAGCATAGCCAAGGGTATGACATATAAATCCAGAAATGTCATTTTACAACTGTATAGGGAACTGATGAGACTTCACCTGGAGTACTGTGTGCAGTTTGGGTCTACCTATTTCAAAAATCATATTTAGATATTGGAAGGGGTACAGAGAAGGGCTAGACAGTTGGTCCTAGATCTTAGGAGAATGCTGTATGAAGACTACCCTAGGTTTTTTCTCTGTTGAAATAAGAAGACTGAGAGGATAGAAATGCTTAACAGTATGAAAGGTTTGGAATTGGTTCCAAGTAAGTTTTTTCTACTCTGTACAGAATTTAAGCACAAGTGGTCATATTTATAAATTAAGTATAACAAAAGAAAATAGGAAATGGAGGAAGAAATTTCTTGCTAGAAGGGTGATAAGTATATGGACCAGATTACCAGCATGGGTGGTGGAATAAGAAGCCTTAATGAGTTTCAAGAAGGAACTAGACAGGTTCTTGTCAACAAATGGGAGTCAGGTTAGTTTATTAGAAATGCACGAAGGGGATATTGTGGGTAGGTGGGCTAGATAGATTTTTAAAATTCATTCCTGGAATGTGGGCATCGCTGGCAAGGCCAGCATTTATTGCCCATCCCTAATTGCCCTTGAGAAGGTGGTGGTGAGCCACCTTCTTGAACCGCTGCAGTCTGTGTGGTGAAGGTACTCCCACAGTGCTGTTAGGGAAGGAGTTCCAGGATTTTGACCCAGCGACGATATACTTCTAAGTCAGGATGGTGTGTGACTTGGAGGGGAACTTGGAGGTGGTGGTGTTCCCATGCACCTGCTGCCCTTGTCCTTCTAGGTGGAAGAGGTCGCGGGTTTGAGAGGTGCTGCTGAAGAAGCCTTGGCAAGTTGCTGCTGTGCATCTTGTAGATGGTACACACTGCAGCCACGGTATGCCAGTGATGGAGGGAGTGAATGTTTATGGTGGTGGATGGGGTGCCAATCAAGCGGCTTAAACATAGAAACATAGAAGATAGAGGAGGATTAGGCCATTTGGCCCCTCGAGCCTGCTCCGCCATTTAATGAGATCGTGGTTGATCATCCAAATTCAGTACCCTGTCCCTGCTTTCTCCCCATATCCCTTGATCCCTTTAGCCTTAAGAAATATATCTAACTCCTTCTTGAATATATTTAATGAATTGGCCTCAACTGCCTTTTGTGGTAGAGAATTCCACAGGTTCACCATTCTCTGGGTGAAGAAATTCCTCCTCATCTCTGTACTAAATGGCTTACCCCTTATCCTTAGACTGTGACCCCTGGTTCTGGACTCCCCCGCCATCTGGAACATCCTTCCTGCATCTAGTCTGTCTAGTTCTGTTAGAATTTTATAAGTTTCAATGCGATCCCCTCTCATTCTTCTAAACTCCAGTGAATATAAGCCTAATCGACCCAATCTCTCCTCATACGTCATTCCTGCCATCCCAGGTATCAGTCTGGTGAATCTTCGCTGCACTCCCTCCATGGCAAGAACATCCTTCCTCAGGTAAGGCGACCAAAACTGCACATAATACTCAAGGTGTGGTCTCACTAAGACCCTGTACAACTGCAGCAAGACATCCTTGCCCCTGTACTCAAATCCTCTCGCTATGAAGGCCAGCAGACCATTTGCCTTCTTAACCGCCTGCTGCACCTGCATGCTTACCTTCAGCGACTGGTGCACAAGGACACCCAGGTCTCGTTGCACTTCCCCTTCTCCCAATCTATTGCCATTCAGGTAATAATCTGCCTTCCTGTTTTTGCCACCAAAGTGGATAACCTCGCATTTATCCACATTATACTGCATCTGCCATGCATCTGCCCAATCACCCAACCTGTCCAAATCATACTGGATTGCTTTGTCCTGGATGGTGTCGAGCTTCTTGAGTGTTGTTGGAGCTGCACTCATCCAGGCAAGTGGAGAGTATTCCATCACACTCCTTACTTGTGCCTTGAATATGGTGGAAAGGCTTTGGGGAGTCAGGATGTGAGACACTCGCTGCAGAATACCCAGCATCTGACCTGCTCTTGTTGCCACAGTATTTATGTGGTTTGTCCAGTTAAGTTTCTGGTCAATGGTGACCCTCAGGATGTTGATGGTGGGGGATTTGGCGATGGTAATGCCGTTGAATGTCAAGGGGCGGTGGTTAGACTCTCGCTTGTTGGAGATAGTCATTGCCTGGCACTTGTGTGGCGCGAATGTTACCTGCCATTTATCAGCCCAAGCTTGAATGTCGTCCAGGTCTTGTTGCATGCAGGCATGGACTGCTTCATTATCTGAGGAGTTGTGTGCAGTCATCAGCGAACATCCCCATTTCTGAACTTGTTGAAGGGAATGTCATTGATGAAGCAGCTGAAGATGGTTGGGCCTAGGACACTGCTCTGAGGAACTTCTGCAGCGATGTCCTGCGGCTGCGATGATTGATCTTCAGCCACCACAACCATCTTCCTTTGTGCTAGGTATGACTCCAGCTAGTGGAGAGTTTTCCCCCCCGATTCCCATTGACTTCAGTTTAACTAGGGCTCCTTCATGCCACACTCGGTCAAATGCTGCTTTGATATCAAGGGCAGTCACTCCACCTCACCTCTGGAATTCAGCTCCTTTGTCCATATTTGGACCAGGGCTGTAATGAGGTCAAGAGCCGAGTAGTCATTGCGGAACCCAAACTGGGCATCTGTGAGCAGGTTATTGGTGAGTAAGTGCTGCTTGATAGCACTATCGATGACAACTTCCATACCTGGGCAGTTTTCCACATTGTCGGATAGATGCCATTGTTTTAGCCGTACTGGAACAGCTTGGCTAGAGGCGCGGTTTGTTCTGGAGCACAAGTCTTCAGCATGATAGCCGGGATGTTGTCAGGGCCCTTTTGAACTCACGTGCTGGGCTCCACCATTATTGAGGATGAGGATATTCATGGAGCCTCCTCCTCTCGTTATTTGTTTAATGGTCCACCACCATTCACGACTGGATGTGGCAGGACTGCAGAGCTTTGATCTGATCCGTTGATTGTGGGATCGCTTAACCCTGTCTATAGCATGCTGCTTCCACTTTTTAGCATGCATGTAGTCCTGTGTTGCAGCTTCCCCAGGTTGGCACCTCATTTTTAGGTATGCGTGGTGCTGCTACTGGCATGCTCTTCTACACTCCTTATTGAACCAGGATTGGCCCCCTGGCTTGATGGTAATGGTAGAGTGAGGGATATGCCGAGCCATGTGGTTACAGATTATGGTGGAATACAATAGCAGGCACCTCAAAGCACTGGAGAGGTACCACCAACGCTGCCTCCGCATTCATTGGCAAGATACTCGCACCAACGTCAGTGTTCTCGCTCAGGCCAATATCCCCAGCGTCGAAGCTTTTACCACGCTCGATCAGCTCCGATGAACGAGCCACATCGTCCGCATGCCCGATACGAGACTCCCAAAGCAAGCGCTCTACTCGGAGCTCTGACACGACAAGAGAGCCCCAGGTGGGCAAGAGGAAACATAGAAACATAGAACATAGAAGATAGGAGCAGGAGTAGGCCATTCGGCCCTTCGAGCCTGCTCCGCCATTCAATGAGATCATGGCTGATCATCCAAATTCAGTACCCTGTCCCTGCCTTCTCCCCATATCCCTTGATCCCTTTAGCCTCAAGAAATATATCCAACTCTTTCTTGAATATACTTAATGAACTGGCCTCCACCACCCTCTGTGGCAGAGAATTCCACAGGTTCACCACTCTCTGGGTGAAGAAGTTCCTCCTCATTTCACTCCTAAATGGTTTACCACTTATCCTTAGACTATGACCCCTGGTTCTGGACTCCCCGGCCATCATAAACATCCTTCCTGCATCTAGTCTGTCCAGACCTGACAGAATTTTATAGGTTTCGATGAGATCCCCTCTCAATCTTCTAAACTCCAGTGAGTATAAGCCCAATCGACACAATCTCTCCTCATACGTCATTCCTGCCATCCCAGGTATCAGCCTGGTGAATCTTCGCTGCACTCCCTCCATGGCAAGAACGTCCTTCCTCAGGTAAGGTGACCAAAACTGCACACAATACTCAAGGTGCGGTCTCACCAAGGCCCTGTACAACTGTAGCAAGACATCCTTGTTCCTGTACTCGAACCCTCTTGCTACGAAGGCCAACATACCATTTGCCTTCTTAACCGCCTGCTGCACCTGCATGCTTACCTTCAGCGACTGGTGCACAATAACACCCAGGTCTCTTTGCACTTCCCCTTCTCCCAATCTATTGCCATTCAAATAATAATCTGCCTTCCTGTTTTTGCCACCAAAGTGGATAACCTCACATTTATCCACATTATAGTGCATTTGCCATGTTTCTGCCCAATCACCCAACCTGTCCAAATCGTACTGGAGTTTCACGACATCCTCCTCACAGCTTACGCTCCCACCCAGCTTTGTGTCGTATGCAAATTTGGAGATATAACATCCAATTCCCTCGTCCAGATCATTAATATATATTGTGAACAGCTGGGGTCCTAGGACCGATCCTTGCGGAACCCCACTAGTCACTGCCTGCCACTCGGAAAATGACCCGTTTATTCCAACTCTTTGCTTTCTGTCCACCAACCAGTTCTCTATCCAAGTCAATACCTTGCCCCCAATCCCATGTGCCTTAATTTTGCACGTTAATCTCTTATGTGGGACCTTATCGAAAGCCTTCTGAAAGTCCAAATACACCACATCCACTGGTTCTCCCTTATCTATTTTACCAGTTACATCCTCAAAAAATTCCAGTAGATTAGTCAAGCATGATTTACCTTTTATAAATCCATGTTGACTTTGTCCGATCCTGTCACTGCTTTCCAAGTGCTCTGCTATTACATCTTTTATAATAGACTCCAGCATTTTCCCCACTAACGATGTCAGGCTTACCGGTCTATAATTCCCCGCTTTTTCTCTACCACCTTTTTTGAATAGTGGGGTAACATTAGCTACCCTCCAATCCATGGGTACCGTTCCAGAGTCTATCGAGTTCTGGAAGATGACCAGCAATGCATCTACTATCTCTAGGGCCACTTCCTTAAGTACCCTGGGATGTAGATTATCAGGCCCTGGGGATTTATCGGCCTTCAGTCCCATCAATTTTCCTAACACCATTTCCCTACAAATACTGATTTCTTTCAGTTCCTCCCTTTCATCAGACCCTATGTTCCCCGACATCTCTGGGAGGTTATTTGTGTCCTCCTTTGTGAAGACAGAACCAAAGTATGTATTTAGTTGGTCTGCCATTTCCTTGTTTCCCATTATAAATTCCCCTGATTCTGACTGCAAGGGACCTACGCTTGACTTCACCAATCTTTTTCTCTTCACATATCTATAAAAGCTTTTACAGTCAGTTTTTATGTTCCCTGCAAGCTTACTCTCATATTCTATTTTCCCTTTCTTAATTAATCCCTTTGTCCTCCTTTGTTGACTCCTAAACTGCTCCCAATCCTCAGGATTATTGCTTTTTCTAGCTAATTTATATGTCCTCTCCTTGGATCTTATGCTATCCCTAATTTCCCTGTTAGCCACGGTTGAGTCACCTTTTTATTTTTATTTTTATGCCAAACTGGGATGAACAAATTCTGTAGCTCATCCATTCGGTCTTTGAATGTTTGCCATTGCCTATCCACTGTCAACCCTTTGAGTGCCATTCCCCAATCAATCCTACCCAACTCGCTCCTCAGACCATCGTAGTTTCCTTTATTTAAATTGAGGACCCTTGTCTCTGAGTCAACTACTTCATTCTCCATCTTAATGAAGAATTCGATCATATTATGATCGCTCCGACCCAAGGGGCCTCGTACAACAAGATTGCTAATTAATCCTTTCTCGTTACATAATACCCAGTCTAAGATGGCCTGATCTCTGGTTGGTTCCTCGACATGTTGGTCCAGGAAACCATCCCGTAAACACTCCAGGAATTCCTCCTCCACAGTATTGTTACTAATTTGGTTGGCCCAATCTATATGTAGATTAAAGTCACCCATGATGACTGCTGTGCCCTTATTGCACGCTTATTTAATTTCCCTTTTAATGCCATCCCCAACCTCCGCCTTACTGTTTGGAGGTCTATAAAGCACTCCCACTAATGTTTTTTTCCCCTTAGTATTTCTCAATTCTACCCATACAGATTCCACGTCATCAGAGCTAATATCCTTCATTACAATTGTATTAATCCCTTCTTTAACCAGTAATGCTACCCCACCTCCCTTTCCTTTTTGCCTATCTTTCCTGAATATTGAATACCCCTGGATGTTGAGTTCCCAGTCTTGGCCATCCTTGAGCCACGTTTCTGTAATCCCAACCAAATCATATCCATTTACCTCTATTTGCGCAGCCAATTCATCCACCTTATTACAAATGCTCCTCGCATTAAGACACAAAGCCTTCAGGCTTGTTTTTTTAATGCTCTTAGACCTATTAGAATTATTATTTACTGTGGCCACGTTTGATTTAAACCGTTGATTTCTCTGACTGCCACTTTTGTTTTTCTCCTTCCTATCTTTTGCTTTTATCCCTGTTTCCCTTTCCTCTGTCTCCCTGCTCAGGTTCCCAACCCCCTGCCATTTTAGTTTAAACCTCCCCGAACAGCACCAGCAAACACTCCCCCTAGGACATCGGTTCCGGCCCTGCCCAGGTGCAAACCGTCCCGTTTGTACTGGTCCCACCACCCCCAGAACCGGTTCCAATGTCCAAGGAATTTGAATCCCTCCTCCTTGCACCATTCCGCTAGCCACGTATTCATTTGAAATATCCTCCTGTTTCTACTCTGACTTGTACGTGGCACTGGTAGCAATCCTGAGATTACTACCTTTGAGGTCCTATTTTTTAATTTACCTCCTAACTCCCTATATTCCGCTTTTAGGACCTCATCCCGGTTTTTACCTATATCGTTGGTGCCTATATGCACCCTCAAAGCCTCCTTGAAAAAGTGCAACATCCCCACCGACACCTGGGAATCCCTGGCCCAAGACCGCACAAAGTGGAGGAGAAGCATCCGGGAAGGCACTGAACACCTCGAGTCTCTTCGCCGGAGCAAGCGGAAGCCAAGCACAGGCAGCGCAAGGAGTGCACGTCAACCCAAGCCCCCCACCCACCCACCCCTTCAACCACCGTCTGCCCCACCTGTGACAGAGACTGTAGGTCCCGCATTGGACTCATCAGTCACCTGAGAACTCATTTTTAATGTGGAAGCAAGTCATCCCCGGCTCCGAGGGACTGCCTAAGAAGAATTCTGCTGCTGCTGATGGCCCACAGCGCCTCATGGATGCCCAGTTTTGAGCTGATAGATCTGTTCTGAATCTATCCCATTTAGCACGGTGGTAGTGCCACACTGCATGATTGAAGATCTTCTTCTGCCTGAAACTGTTACCAGTTAACTAGTTTCTGTTAACAGAAACAATAGTGCAAGCAGTATCTTTAATACCTCTTTAAATGTGAAGTGGATAAATAATGGAAAAAGATAAATTTAACCATATGGGAAAAGCACAAGGGAATGAAAGTAAGGGATGGCTCTTTCAAAGAGCCGGCACAGGCATGATGAGCTGAAAGACCTCCTCTGTAAAATTCTATGGGAGCAAAATTGAACATGGATGGGGGCGCACAATATGTGGAATTGCATGTGTCGTCCATTATACGACAGGCCTGAGGACTGGGCCAAGCTCTAATGTTGTCAGCCATGGCTCAGTGGGTAGCACTCTTGCCTCTGAGTTCCAGAAGGTTGTGGGTTCAAATCCTACTCCAGAGACTTCAGCACAAAAAACTAGGATTGACACTCCAGAGGAGTGCTGCACTGTTGGAGGTGCTGTCTTTAGGATGAGACGTTAAACCGAGGCCCACTCTGCTCTCTAAGGTGGATGTAAAAATTCCGATGACACTATTTCGAAGAGCAGGGGAGTTCTCCCCAGTGTCCTGGGACCAATATTTATCCCTCAGTCAACATTACTAAAACAGATGATCTGGTCATTATCACATTGCTGTTTGTGGGAGCTTGCTGTGCTCAAATTGGCTGCCGCGTTTCCTACATTACAACAGTGACAACACTTCAAAAGTACTTCATTGGCTGTAAAGCACTTTGGGATGTCCCGGGGTCGTGAAAGGCGCTATAGAAATGCAAGTCTTTCTTTCTTTTCTTCTGTGCTGTATCATTCTATGATTCTATGATATTAATGGAGGAACACTTAATGCTGTTGTATGATATTTTTTTGTTGGCTAACTTAATGAAGCCATTAACCTGTTTATTTTATGGGTTAGTGTCTTCACTACAATAGTAAATGAAACAGCGACGGCATTAAACATTTTAAAAAATTCGTTCATTGGATGTGGGTGTCGCTGGCAAGGCCAGCATTTATTGCCCATCCCTAATTGCCCTTGAGAAGGTGGTGGTGGGCCGCCTTCTTGAACCGCTGCAGTCCATGTGGTGAAGGTACTCCCACAGTGCTGTTAGGAGGGAGTTCCAGGATTTTGATCCAGCGACGATGAAGGAACGGCGACATACTTCCAAGTCAGGATGGTGTGTGACTTGGAGGGGAACTTGGAGGTGGTGGTGTTCCCATGCGCCTGCTGCCCTTGTCCTTCTAGGTGGAAGAGGTTGCGGGTTTGGGAGGTGCTGCCGAAGAAGCCTTGGCGAGTTGCTGCAGTGCATCTTGTAGATGGTACACACTGCAGCCACGGTACGCCGGTGGTGGAGGGAGTGAATGTTTAAGGTGGTGGATGGGGTGCCAATCAAGCGGGCTGCTTTGTCCTGGATGGTGTCGAGCTTCTTGAGTGTTGTTGGAGCTGCACTCATCCAGGCAAGTGGAGAGTATTCCATCACACTCCTGACTTGTGCCTTGTAGATGGTGGAAAGGCTTTGGGGAGTCAGGAGATGAGACACTCGCCGCAGAATACCCAGCCTCTGACCTACTCTTGTTGCCACAGTATTTATGTGGTTGGTCCAGTTAAGTTTCTGGTCAATGGTGATCCCCAGGATGTTGATAGTGGGGGATTCAACGATGGTACTGCCGTTGAATGTCAAGGGCCATGGTTAGACACTCGCTTGTTGGAGATAGTCATTGTCTGGCACTTCTGTGGCGCGAATGTTATCAGCCCAAGCCTGAATTTCATCCAGGTCTTGTTGCATGCGGGCATGGACTTCTTCATTATCTGAGGAGTTGTGAATGGCGCTAAGCACTCTGCAGTCATCAGCAAACATTCCCACTTCTGACCTTATGATGGAGGGAAGGTCATTGATGAAGCAGCTGAAGATGGTTGGGCCTCGGACACTGCCCTGAGGAACTCCTGCAGCGATGTCCTGGGGCTGTGATGATTGACCTCCAACCACCACAACCATCTTCCTTTGTGCTAGGTATGACTCCAGCCAGTGGAGAGTTTTCCCCTGATTCCCATTGACTTCAGTTTTACTAAGACTCCTTGATACCACACTCGGTCATATCAAGGACCTTGATGTCAATGTCGGTCATTCTCACCTCACCTCTGGAATTCAGTTCCTTTGTCCATGTTTGGACCAAGGCTTTAATGAGGTCTGGAGCCGAGTGGTCTTGGCAGAATCCAAACTTCGCATCAGTGAGCAGGTTATTGGTGAGTAAGTGCTGCTTGATAGCAATGTCGATGACACCTTCCATCACTTTGCTGATGATTGAGAGAAGACTGATGGAACAGTAATTGGCTGGATTAGATTTGTCTTGTTTTTTGTGGACAGGACATACCAGGGCAGTTTTTCACATTGTCGGATGGATGCCAGTGTTATAGCTGTACCGGAACAGCTTGGCTAGAAGTGCGGCTAGTTCTGGAGCACAAATCTTCAGCACGACATCCAGGATGTTGTTGGGACCCATAGCCTTTGCTGTATCCAGTGCACTCAGCCGATTCTTGATATCACCTGGAGTAAATCGAATTGGCTGAAGACTGGCTTCTGTGATGGTGGGGACCTCAGGAGGAGGCCAATATGGATCATCCACTCGACACTTCTGGCTGAAGGTGGTTGCAAACACTTCAGCCTTGTCTTTTGCACTCATGTGCTGGGCTCCACCATCTTTGAAGATGGGGATATTCATGGAGCCTCCTCCTCCCGTTAGTTGTTTAATGGTCCACCACCATTCACGACTGATCCATTAATATTGTCAATAGCAATTTCTAGAGTAATATTTTTAAACAAAGCACTTCTTTTACTGTGAGTCTGACCAAGTTAACATTATGAGGGGAAACCGTTTGACATTTACAGATGGACCTTTCCTTTGTGCATGCGAGTATGATGGAATAGATTTGCCTGCAACACTGATAATACCATCGCATATGCATCGTATGAATAAATAAACAGGCTCATCTGGATGCATTGGAATCCAAATTGGATCAAATTCAGTTTTTCTTTCCAAATAAACCACCAAGGCCCAATTTAGACCCGTTTAAATCCTGGCAGTTCTAAGTGAGGAGAACAGAGCTTTATAAAATCTTGTCAACACCCAGACGGCGTTGCAGCTTGTTCAAATATTTACATCAGATACACAGTTACAATCATTTTGCAATCTTTCAAAAGCAGAGATTAATTTTCTATTTAGGCTGTGCAGCGTAAGTTTGATGTTGCCCCATTTGAAGTGTTGAAGGAATGCGCAGTTGTTCCTTGTCGTAGAGCAGTGGTGCCCCTAACACAGCCAAAGGCTGCTTGTGAGGAGGCCAACTCTCTCTCGCCACGCCTGCCTCTCCCTGTGCTCCTGGGTCTGAATGCACAGCTCTGGAACGTGATGGAGCCAGGATTCTTCTCTCTTGTTATTCATTCTCAGGATGAGGACATTGCTGGTAAGGCAGGCATTTACTGCACATCCCTAGTTACCCTGAGAAGATGGGGGTGGGCCGTCTTCTTGAACCGCTGCGGTCTGTGGGAAGGAGAGAGGGAGATGCATTAATTTTTTTTTAATGTAAAGACCAGAAAAGTAAGAGTGATGCTCAAGCAAGTTATTTCTTAGGTTTGTGGTCCAAACAAAGCGTTATTAAAGGTATTAAGAACATAAGAACATAAGAAATAGGAGCAGGAGTAGGCCAATCGGCCCCTCGAGCCTGCTCCGCCATTCAATAAGATCATGGCTGATCTGATCCTAACCGCCAATCTACTATCACAGAACCATCCCCTGAATCTAACAGAATTAGACACACGAAATAGGAGCAGGATCAGGCTACACGGCCCCTGGGCCCGCTCCGCT
Source organism: Somniosus microcephalus (assembly GCF_052327205.1). Classification (NCBI taxonomy): domain Eukaryota; kingdom Metazoa; phylum Chordata; class Chondrichthyes; order Squaliformes; family Somniosidae; genus Somniosus; species Somniosus microcephalus. The sequence goes on along the minus strand of NC_141006.1, from coordinate 78,022,745 downwards.
ACCCACAGGGCCATGTTCGACCGAACCTAGACTCATGTCCAAATTCCTGCCCGCTCCCCGTAACCCTTAATTCCCTTTACTTCTAGGAAACTGTCTATTTCTGTTTTAAATTTATGTAATGATGTAGCTTCCACAGCTTTTTGGGGCAGCATATTCCATGGACCTACCGCCCTCTGAGTGAAATAGTTCCTCCTCATCTCAGTTTTGAAAGAGCAGCCCCTTATTCTAAGACTATGCCCCCTAGTTCTAGTTTCACCCATCATCGGGAACATCCTTGAAGCATTTCCTCTGCCCACCTGGGGCTCTCTTGCTGTGCCGGAGCTCCGAATAGGGCGCTTGTTTTGGGAGTCTCGTATTGGGCATGTGGACAATGTGACCCGTCCATCGGAGCTGATTGAGTGTGGTCAGAGCTTCGATGCTGGGGATGTTGGCCTGAGCAAGAACACTGACGTAGTTGCGCCTATCCTGCCAATGGATTTGCAGGATCTTGCGGAGGCAGCGTTGGTGGTACCTCTCCAGTGCTTTGAGGTGCCTGCTGTACATGGTCCATGTCTCTGAGGCATACAGCAGGGCAGGTATCACTGCTGCCCTGTAGACCATGAGCTTAGTGCCGGGTTTGAGGTCCTGGTCTTCAAACGCTCTCTTCCTCAGGCGACCGAAGGCTGCACTGGCACACTGAAAGTGGTGTTGGACTTCGTTGTCGACGTCTGCCCTTGTTGACAGTAGGCTCCCGAGGTATGGAAAGTGGTCCACGTTGTCCGAGGCCTTATCGTGGATTTTGATAATCGGGGGGCAGCATTGTGTGGCGGGGGCAGGTTGGTAGAGGACCTTTGTCTTACGGATGTTTAATGTAAGGCCCATGCTCTCGTATGCTTCGGTGAAGGTGTTTACGATGGTTTGAAGTTCGACCTCCGAGTGAGCGCAGACGCAAGTATCGTCTGCATACTGTAATTCGATGACAGAGGATGGGACGACCTTGGATCTGGACTGGAGGCGACAAAGGTTGAACAGTTTCCCGTTTGTTCTGTAAATTAGCTCCACTGCAGTGGGGAGCTTACTGAGAGTGAGATGGAGCATTGCAGCAAGGAAGATTGAGAAGAGCGTTGGTGCGATGACACAGCCTTGCTTGACCCCGGTACGTACGTGAACTGGGTCTGTGGTGGAACCGTTGGTCAGGATCACGGCTTGCATGATTTGATGATGCCAAGGTTGTGTTTAAAAATCTTACAGATTGTCGGAGGAAGAGAATAGTGAGGGAGTTTTATTTTATTTGTTCCTGGGATGTGGGTGTCGCTGACAAGGCCAGCATTTATTGCCCATCCCTAATTGCCCTCGAGAAGGTGGTGGTGAGCCGCTGCCTTGAACTGCTGGAGTCCGTGTGGTGAAGGTGCTCCCACAGTGCTGTTAGGGAGGGAGTTCCAGGATTTTGACCCAACGACGATGAAGGAACAGCAATATATTTCCAAGTCAGGATGGTGTGTGACTTAGAGGGGAACTTGCAGGGGATGGTGTTCTCATATGCCTGCTGCCCTTGTCCTTCTAGGTGGAAGAGATCGCGGGTTTGGGAGGTGCTGCCGAAGAAGCCTTGGCGAGTTGCTGCAGTGCATCTTGTAGATGGTACACACTGTAGCCACGGTACGCCGGTGGTGGAGGGAGTGAATGTTTAAGGTGGTGGATGGGGTGCCAATCAAGCGGGCTGCTTTGTCCTGGATGGTGTCGAGCTTCTCGAGTGTTGTTGGAGCTGCACTCATCCAGGCAAGTGGAGAGTATTCCGTCACACTCCTGACTTGTGCCTTGTAGATGGTGGAAAGGCTTTGGGGAGTCAGGAGGTGAGACACTTGCCGCAGAATACCTAGCCTCTGACCTGCTCTTGTTGCCACAGTATTTATGTAGCTGGTCCAGTTAAGTTTCTGGTCAATGGTGACCCCCAGGTTGTTGATGGTGGGGGATTCGGCGATGGTAATGCTGTTGAATGTCAAGGGGCGGTGGTTAGACTCTCGCTTGTTGAAGAAAGTCATTGCCTGGCACTTGTTTGGCGTGAATGTTACCTGCCACTTATCAGCCCAAGCCTGAATGTCGTCCCGGTCTTGTTGCATGCGGGCATGGACTGCTTCATTATCTGAGGAGTTTTGAATGGCACTGAACACTCTGCAGTCATCAGCGAACATCCCCATTTCTGACCTTATGTTGGAGGGAAGGTCATTGATGAAGCAGCTGAAGATGGTTGGGTCGAAGACACTGCCATGAGGAACTCCTGCAGCGATGTCCTGGGGCTGTGATGATTGACCTTCAATCACCACAACCATCTTCCTTTGTGCTAGGTATGACTCCAGCCAGTGGAGGCTAGAGGCGCGGCTAGTTCTGGAGCACAAGTCTTCAGCATGATAGCTGGGATGTTGTCAGGCCCCATAGCCTTTGCTGTATCCAGTGCGCTCAGCCATTTCTTGATATCACGTGGAGTGAATCGAATTGGCTGAGGACTCGCTTCTGTGATGGTGGGGTCCTCGGGAGGAGGCCAATATGGATCACCCACTCGGCACTTCTAGCTGAAGATGGTTGCGAATGCTACTGCCTTGTCTTTTGTACTCACGTGCTGGGCTCCACCATCATTGAGGATGGGGATATTCATGGAGCCTCCTCCCGTTAGTTGTTTAATGGTCCACCACCATTCACGACTGGATGTGGCAGTACTGCAGAGCTTTGATCTGATCCGTTGATTGTGGGATCACTGAGCTCTGTCTAAAATGAGGAGTTTCATAGCTTTGACCTCTTCGCAATAAAAAGAAAAAGACTTGCATTTCTATAGCGCCTTTCACGACCACCGGACGTCTCAAAGTGCTTTACAGCCAATGTAGTACTTTTTGAAGTGTAGTCACTGTTGTAATGTAGGAAACGCAGCAGCCAATTTGCACACAGCAAGCTCCCACAAACAGCAATGTGATAATGACCAGATAACCTGTTTTTTGTTATGTTGATTGAGGGATAAATATTGGCCCCAGGATACCGGGGAGAACTCCCCTGCTCTTCTTCAAAATAGTGCGCTGGGATCTTTTACATCCACCTGAGAGAGCAGACGGGACCTCGGTTTAACGTCTCATCTGAAAAACGGCACCTCCAACAGTGCTCCGACACTCCCGCAGCACTGCACTGGAGTGTCAGCCTAGATGTTTGTGCTCAAATCTCTGGAGTGGGACTTGAACCCACGACCTGTGTGACTCAGAGGCGAGAAGTGCTACCCACTGAGCCACAGCTGACACCCAAAAATGGAGTTGGGGAGGAGACAGTGCAATGGGTATTGATTTCAACACAGTCAGGATGTAGTGATGGAAAAGGAGTGTGTAGAATTCCGTATCTGGAATTTAGAAGAATCAAAAGAGAAAGCTACATATCAACATTAACCAGAGTAGTATTGATTAAATGGAGACAAGAAGCATGGAGGGAGAAGTTGAAGGCTAGAGCTAACGTGATTGCCTATCAAATAAAACATGTTTACATTTGTTTGCAAAACTAAATCTCTCTGTATTTGATCACCACAGTTTGTAAATATTAATATATTGTGTAGATGGTAAATCATATATTCCAGCCCATTATTGTATGTTAAGGTTGCAGTAATTAGCTTTTATCTTAAGTATGCAAGTGAAACAAATGTATTGGAATGTGTAATTTTCCAAGGGTTATTATGTTGGCATGAACCTTGAAGCTGCCTCTCCAGCACACTGACAGCAGATGGACTGGGAAGATGGGACCCAGCTGTTACTGTGTTACTGACGGACTCCTGCAACGATTTTGTTCATTTACAATTTATCAGACATTTCTGTCACATCCGCAAAAGGCTGAACTATTCCCACACTTTGGAGTCGAGATGAGGTATTTCTAGCTGGTTGAGCCAAAAACCTGTCTCCTACCATCTGCTTTAGCAGGTTCACGAATTGTAGATAATAAGTTATAAAGTGTCCCATGTTAATATGTTTATTATTGGCCTGCTTTGAGTACTATTACTTTTCTCAACAAAACACACCTGCGATTCGGCTGCTTCCCCCAAGCTCACGTCATATGACCTCATTATATTTTCAGCATTGTGATTTTTGCATTCTATGTGGGTCAATATTCTCCCCGTGAGCAATCAGCTCATTACACATCAGTGCAACAAATTAATTGTAAAGCTTTTACCTGCTTACATCAAGAAATTCATAAACTATAATCATGGTAAACTGTGATCAGACATTCTGTTGGGTGGTGGTCTCCAGCTCTTGAAGTCTTCACCATGCAGTGAGAATTGTCGACACTCGCTAACCATGAAGGGCCTTGTAATGTCTTCTTGGTGTGGTTGCACCTGATTCATTTGGATTGTTATTCTCATCCAAGTGAGGGATGGGGGGGGGGGGTAGAAATTGACAGTGCGATAACGTCAAATGGATGATAGTGAATCGCTTGCATTTATTTCCACGGTAGAAAGGGTGGGGAATGGTGAGATACCTACTTCATTTCATGAGCAAGGACTAACTACAACACTCAAAGAGATGATTTACCTTTTGTACATCCTATGTAGTGATTGACTACAACTTACTCTCACACCTACACGGGATTTAATGGATAATGGGGTTAGTAGGGAGAGCATTCAGTACGAAAATGGATACGAGAAATAATAGAGGATAACAAAATTAAAACAAAGTAAGATAGGAAAATGAAAAATAACAGGAGTAAAACCATTAGTGCAACCAGCAGAAATATAGAGCAGAGACAGTGAGAGGAGATTTGATAGAGGTGTTCAATATCAGGAGGGGTCTAGGCAGAGTAGATAGAAAGAAACTGTTCCCATTGGTGGAAGGGTCGAGAACCAGAGGGCACAGATTTAAGGTGTTTGGCAAAAGAACCAAAGGCGACATGAGGAAAAAAAATTTACGCAGCGAGTGGTTAGGATCTGGAATGCACTGCCTGAAAGGGTGGAGGAGGCAGGCTCAATCGTGGCTTTCAAAAGGGAATTGGATAAATACCTGAAGGAAAAAACTTGTCAGGGCTATGGGGAAAGGGCGGTGGAGTGGGACTAGCTGAAGTGCTCTTGCAGAGAGCCGGCACGGGCTCGACGGGCCCAATGGCCTCCTCCTGTGCTGTGACCATTCTATGATTCTACAGGGGCAAAATTCGTGTTTGCCAGCAAAGTGCAGTTAACGGTCACTGGAAATGGCCGCAACATTAACCACGTGAAATTGGTCTGGGGGGTATGGAGATAGGTGGTGCAGCGCTCACCTTCCATGCAACGGTATCCTGGGGGCATTGCTGGAGGGACACGGGATGAAGTTCCTGTCCAGGTCCGGCGTTGCAGCTTCCCACAGCCAATGGGAGCGAAGCTGTGGAGCTCGCAGGGAATTGTGGGCAATGAAGAGGTCTGAGAATTAAAGGGGCCACGCACACTGAAGCAACACAAAATAAAATGTAGTGAATCCATACATTTTTCAGCCCTTTCTGCCTTTTAAGAAATATTCAATATTTAAAAGAAATTCCAAATGTGAATATTCAGCTGTTAAAGCTGAATTACCTTCCTAACCTCAACATATGGGAAAACTGCCTCAGCACTAACACAAATGGCTCAGCAAGCCAGGGAAGGGGCACCCAGGGTCTCGCATGCAGCACCCTAGCTTTGTGCAGGGGGTCAACACTGCAAGAGCGGCCCTCTACCCACAGGGGCCAGGAGGCCCTCCAGAAAGAACAATGTGAGAGTACATCACTAAGGCCGTCACTGCCAGCAGTGTCACCCCCTACCACCTGGCTCCAGTGCCCAAAGAAGCTTCATGACCTCAGATCACTGGTCAAGGTCAGTGAATGCATCTTCAAAAGCCGCCTCCTACCTACTGCACCAGTAGCCTCACACACTGCTCAATGCGGGACCCCCAATCACTCACCTACCAACAATCTGCACCAATGACGAGGCACATCTCCCATTCCTAGCCTCACCTCACCCCCTTGGAGGAGATGGTACAGGCCATACTTTGCAGGGGCATGGCTGAGCCCTTAGCCAGCGGTGGGGCTGAAAGGATACAAGATGCCGGTATCATCGCACGTTATCCTCCTTCTGGCATGCCTCTTGCTTTCCCGCCCTCCCATCAGCACAACTCCACCCTTGTGCCTTCCTCATTTCACACACCCAAGAAATGTAGCCTGCCCAGCCAGTGGGTCAACAAGAAGAGGCAGCCTGCCCAGCCAGTGGGTCAACAAGAAGAGGCAGCCTGCCCAGCCAGTGGGACCGCAGGCAGATGATTCCATCCCTGATATCCCGGCCACAAAGGGGCTGTCTGGGAATCATCCTTCGTCTGATTCCTCCTCTTCGGCTTCCTCTTCTGCGTCTTCTTCTTCCCTCTGCGAGCAGATGCTGTAAATGTGAAATGACAGCATAAAATGCTGGGAAAACTCAGTTGGTCAGGCAGTGTGTCGACCTGAGACGTGAACTCTGTTTTTCTCTCCACGGATGTTGCGTGACCTGCTGAGTAGGTTTAAGGAGCATCTTAAAGGAGGAGAGAGAGGTAGCAAATTCCAGAGCTTAGGGCCTCGGCAGTTAAAGGAACGGTGGCCAATGGTGCAGTGATTAAAACCAGGGATTCTCAAGAGGCCAGATTTAGAAGAGCGCAGATATCTCGGAGGGTTGTGGGGCTGGAGGAGATTTCGGAGATAGCAAGTGGCGAGGCCATTGAGGGATTTGAAAACAAGAATGAGAATTTTAAAATTGAGGTGTTGCTTAACCGGGAGCCAATGTAGGTCAGCGAGCACAGGGGGTGATGAGTGAAATAAAAATGCTATAATATATCTTGAATTATAACAAAGTAAAGATGGTTGGTTGAACGATATACAAGGATGTTAGAATTCAGATAAAACTGGACGTGAAATAAGAATTGAAAATGAGTGCATTCAATGAGGGTAACTTTAACCCGCCCAGCGAGACACTGACGGGATGGGATCAGTTGTCCTTTTGCACGCCACTCAATTTTACTTTCCATTGACTTGATTGGGAAGTAAAATCAGGTGGGGTGTAATATGGGAATGCTGAAGTCCGCTGATGACGGCTGTTAAGTTAAAGTTTATACCACTAGCTTCAAAAGAAGTCATTTTAAATTTCACCGGCTGGTGAAAAATTGTCGAAAGTGAATTGGTCGCGCGTTTTACACCTCACCCTCTTTTCTTTATCATCGAAGTTAAAGTTAAAAAACCCTCCAAACTGAAATAGACAGGTAACCTTGCTCCACCCCACTCTCACTGGGGGGGAATTTTTCGGAGGCCAGGGGGACACGTTCGGTGGTGGGCTGGGTGGAGAAAAAAAAATGTTGACAGCGGGTTGGGAACCCGCTGCCAACCCGCCACCACGTTAGTTTCCCAGGTGTCGAGTCTGTCAGCGCTGAACAGACCCGACACCAAGCGGCGGGGGAGGCAATTTAGTTTATTAAGAGCTTGTTAACAGGCACTTAAAAACAATTTTAATCTCACCTCTAGATTTTAAGAGTTCACCCACGGCTTCCCCGCTGCTCGGTGATCACGTCAGGTAAGGAGGTCGGGTGTTGTGTCAGCATGGGATGATTTCTTAACTTGACAGCTGCAAATCTTCTATAAAAGCTCCTATTTCACAGCTGTTCACTTTCCAAGGTTAGAAGCTGTTGCTTACTACATTTGGAAGGCAGATTGAGCTTTATGCAGGTTGCAAGTGTTTGGCAAACTCTGTATCACCTCATTGGAACAACCTCTCTCACCATTGACAGATCACTTCTGTCATCTCAACTTCACCTGCCATCTATTCCATCAGCATTGGTGCCCTTGAAACTATCTCACCTTGGTCCTCAGACTCCCACCACGATCAGCCCCAACACCAGCAGCACCAGGCACATCAGCAGCACCAACAACAACAGCAACCTTCTCCGCAATCAACTGATGCTGCACAGGACACAGGGCATCAGCACTCGACCACAATGCTGCCCGGGAGGCCAGGGATGGCTGTACACCCTGACTGCCACACGATGCGCCAGGTTGGCACCACCCCACACCAACACCATAAAGCATCCCTACAATGCCCAAGCCATTCCTTTCACACTCACAACCACTGTGGGGGGGTACCGTTGTGTCTCACCATTCACTGCAACTCACAGAGGTGCAAGCAAGGGGAATTTTGCCCCCACCATTGTTTATGTCTCTATAATTTTTCCACTGGTGTTGCTTGCAGCCGTGTCCTGGAGATTAACCTTCAATGCCTGGAGACTCCAGGGCAATCCTGAGGGTTTGCAACCAGAGCCAGTGCGTGTGTGTGTTAATGTTTTAGTGGACCTCCTGGAGCATTGCTCACAGCGGTCAAGCAGGCAATTAGATGGAGAAGACATCATCAGAGCTCACTCTGTGGATGTAGAATTCCGGGCAAGCCTTCTGAGAAATGTTCCTTATAAGCCCGAGGTATATATGTGGAACATTCACATAATTTTGAGATGGTAGAAGACCACATGGTGTTGAACTATGAGAGAAGAAAAGGAAATAAACCAAGAACATGGAACAGAAAATATTAACTTAATGACTAATTATGTACTGTAATATTTGGATGATTAAGCAAATTTATTAAGTGTTTTTGTTTCTTAATTTGTCTTGCTGATTTTCACTTTTCTGTCAGGGTTTCAGACCATGTGTTACATTAATTTGTCCGACTGCGGTGATCTCATTAAGATGCTCCAACTGATTCAGTGGGATCTGACTAATGCAGTTCTGTAGGATTATGTTACATGTGCCAGTATAAATAGCAAATAAAAACTATTAGAAAATGAAACCGTGTATCACAGAAGTTAAAAGTAACAGTAGAGCAGGTCTAGAAAATACTGTCTGAAGAGAAGGTCTATCTTAAAATTATTGGCCCTGAAACTGTACGCTGTCGCATTCCCCTTTCAAATGCCTGGCAAGTTCAGGATTTCCACATGCACTTGCGCATGCACGAAATCCGGAACTTGCGGCCTGTCCACGTAGGCGGGGGCCACGAGAAAGCAATTGCTGGTGCAGAGTTGGGCTATTTGCCCAGCGACTGGCCAGTAATCGCCCACGTAAGTCTTACGGTTGACGCAAGCAGGCGCAGGGCCTGTTTGCATCCACGTAAGGGGATATCTAAGACTTAAACTAAACATTTTCATATCCTAAATTATGCACATACACTGTATTAAATGTGTTTATGCAAATATTGGCCTGGATTACAGTTTTAATGATGTATGAAATTATCAAAAAATTAAATTTTTATTGAGTTTGGTGGAATGAAGGTAATTATGTTTAGAATTCCAATTCTGTAAATTGTATCATTTTTACATTTCCAGATTCCATTGCATCTTATTAGGGGATTCCCTTCGTAAATGATTGAAATGGAATTCTCCTTTGTCATTGGAGGACCAGGCCCATGCACCGCCTGCATTCCTGGGATCCAGGGCCATTACGCTGCCCTCCACCGCGAGGTCCGAGACCACAACTCTTCGCAGTCTGGTCGCCAGCAGGTAATTTTGTAATTGTTTCGCGAGTCGGAGGTCTACTCCGGAGGTAGGCCTTTGACCACAATTTCTAGCCTATTATCTTGGTTTCACTGTTTCTTCCTCTAGTTTCTCTCCTACCTTCAGTCATGCCCTCTCCAAGCTTATCTTGTCCACAAGACCCACCTCCTGCTCGCTCGACCCTATCCGCACCAAACTGCTGACCACCCAACTTCCCTTCATGGCCCCCCATGTTAGCTGATATTGTTAACAATGCCCTCTCCTCAGGTATTGTTCTCCTCCCTTTGGAATCTGTTGTCATCAATCCCCCTACTGAATAAAAACACCCTAGACCCCTCTGTCCTTGCAAACTACCGTCCCATCTCCAACCTCCCTTTTCCCTCAAAAGTCCTTGAATGTTTCGTTGCCTCCCAAATCAATGCCATTCTTGAACCCCTCCAATCAGGTTTCCGTCCCCGCCACAACACTGGAACAGCCCTGATCAAAGTCATAAATGACATCCTATGTGACTGTGACCTTGATAAACTATCCCTCCTCGTCCTTCTTGACCTGTCTGCAGCCTTTGACATGGTTGACCACCCAATTCTCCACCACAGCCTCTCCTCCGTCGTCGAGTTGGGTTGGGGCTGCCCTCGCCAGGTTCCATTCCTATCAATCCAGAGAATGACCTGCAATGGCTTCTCTTCCCGCTCCCGCACCATTACCTCTGGAGTTCCCTAAGGATCTATCCTTGGCCCCCTCCTATTTCTCATCTACATACTGCCCCTCAATGACACCATCTGAAAACACAGCAGTTTCCACATGTACACTGACGACACCCAGCTCTACCTCACCACCACCTCTCTCGACCCCTCCACTGCCTATGATTTGTCACACTGCTTGTCCATCATCCAGTATTGGATGAGCAGTATTTTCCACCAACTAAATATTGGTAAGACCAAAGCCATTGACTTCAGTCCCCACCACAAAACTCCATTTCCTCGCCATCGACTCTGTCTCTCTCTCTGAGGCTGAACCAGAGCATTCAGAATCTTGGCATCCTATTTGATTCGGAGTTGAACTACCAACCCCATATCCACTCTATCACCAAAACCACCTATTTCCACTTCCTAACATCGCCTGTCTTTGCACCGGCCTCACTTCATCTGCTCCTGAAACCCTCATCCATGCCTTTATTACCTCTAGACTCGAATATTCCAATACTTTCCTGGCTGGCCTCCCACCTCCCACCCTCCGTAAACTTGAGCTCTACCAAAACGCTGCTGTCCGTGTCTTAACTCGCACCAAGTCCCGTTCACCCATCACCTCCTGTGTTCTCTGACCTACATTGGCTCCCAGTCTGGCAATGCCTCGATTCTCACCCTTGTTTTCAAATCCCTCCATGGCCTCACCCCTCCCTATCTCTGTACCCTCCTCCAGCCCTACAACCCCCTGAGATCTCTGCGCTCCTCCAATTCTGGCCTTTTGCGCATCCCTGATTTTAATCGCTCCACCATTGGCGGCCGTGCCTTCAGCTGGCTGGGTCCTAAGCTCTGGAATTGTTAAGTATGTGTATTGTATTGAACAATTAACACAAAGACTTAAACGTATAACTCAAACAGGTCTTTACTGGTTGGAGGTAGGGACTATACATAGGTCTTTACTTCATGCCCACAGGCGGGAACTGAGGGGGATCAGTACCCACAGTACTATTTATACCCCTATGGCCAGGAGTGGTACTGCGTATCACTACGCCCAACAAGTAGTGCAGTCCTGTCCATAGGTTCAAAGTAGCACACATATTACATACACAACATTCCTCCCTTCCTAGCTTTACAGTCATCTCCCCATTTAACATAACGTAATAACATATATACATATATAACTTCAGGTTTACATAACAGAATAACATAGATACATAGATAACTTCATGTCAAAACAGATCACAGATTCAGTCTCTGCGGAAAACAGTTCACAGATTCAATCTCTGTGGTGTAGTCGGTTCACGTTGCTGGAGTGACTCATTCAATAGTCCTTCCATGGATTTAACAGTTTGAACTTCCGAACTGAATTGGCTCCGTTCGGAGGGACCACGTGTGTGATCTGGTAGAGGTGATAATGGTTCAGATGGGTCATCTTCTGTTTTTACTTTTCCTTTTCTGCTTCTTGGAGACTCTCTGGGCTCCATTGTCAGCTGCCACAGCTGCCAGCTGCATGCGCAGTTCCTCCTTCTCTTCCTCCTGTTTCCGTCGTAGAGCCAGCTTCTCCCGATGTTCCGTAGACTTTTGGTGCTCCTCCATGATTTCTGCACTTTGGGAGTCGAAGTTACAAGCTGGGCAGGACAGGACATCGTAATATTCGGTGTCGTCCTGAGCTAGACCAGTGAGAGGGTCGTCTATTTCCTCCATACCTAGCTGGACGTTAGCCAGCTCTTGTTCCAAATCCAGACATCTTTCCTGAAGAGACTTCTTCATGTGTACCTCTGCATCCAGCTTTTTCTGGGCTTTCAGCAAGTCGTTTACTAGTGACCTCATTTGTGATTTTAATACTTCAACTTCCTTTGGAGATTGATTGATCGGACTATGCAATCCCTCTACCGGAGCAGCTGTTTCAGCGGTCTGTTGTTCTACGTTGACGTGAGTCAGCGTACTTTTGGCATCCAAGGGCTGCTCTGTTGCAGTCATCTCAGTCTGTGTTGCCACCTCAGCTCTTCCAATAACCTTTGAGAGCTCCGAACCCCTTTCGTTTGAATATTGAAGTTCATGTTCAAGTTTTTCCCATTTCAGAGTCCTGTCCTTCAGCATATGCAGGAGTTGGCTGACCGTTAACTCCTCTGACATCAGACGTTTTGTGTGCTCCTGCTCCATCAGCTGCTTCTGTTGTCTTTCCAGATTCTCCAACTCTATATCAAAGAACTCTTTCGTTGCATTCAACTCTTGCTCAAAACGGCGAAGCATTTGTTCTAATTGCTGTTGTAGTTTGACATGGAGTTGAGTTCGAGCCCGGTGTCCCTCAGAAATGGGCACATCAGTAGACTTGCCAGACTCAGAATCCACAGTTAAACTATGTTGTTGTTGCTCAGTGGAATTCTGTGCTGAAACTTTGTCTTTTGCACCTGAGTTGGGCTTACCATCATCCGTTCCAGAGTCTGGGCCGACTATCTTCACCGAGTTCTCACTCGTTATTGTTTGTAGGAAATGCCAGTCCCTATTCATTTTCCTAATCCACTCCCGTCCTAGTAGTGGAGGACCTCCTTCAGATATCACATATAAGTCCATTATTTGACTGTCTTCGCCCTTGTGGGCCACTGCAACCTCTATTTTCCCGATGGGGTACACTCTTTGCCCCGTGTATGTTTTCAATATAATCCCCGTATCCTGTAGGGGAATATGTTGGAATAACTTTCCGTAATCTTTCTTATTTATGACCGTCAATGCCGATCCAGTGTCCAATTCCAGTTTTACTTGGACTCCTTCTATCTGAAGAGTGACCCAAATTGTCTGGAGGTCTGCACCCTTACCAGCGTTGAGTACTCTTAAGCTAGCCAGTTCATTACAGCTTAAGCTAGCCAGTTCATTACTGCTAGCGTCTGAATCGGACTCCTGTTCGGTCACCTTGTGTACCTTTGCGTATTTTCCTTGCGGTGACTTCTTGTTGCTGGTCTTCTTCCCTGACCTGCATACTCTAGCTATATGTCCAAGCCTACCACAAGTTCTACATTCTTGGTTTTTAAACCAACACTGGTTCTGATCATGCGTTGTCTTTCCACAACGATAACATTTGCCAGAACTCACACCCAATTTGTGTGCACTGAGCTCCGGTGACCGTAGCTGCATTACTGCCGTGCCTCTCGCTGCGGCTTCGTGTGCTGCTGCCATAGTGACCGCCTTCTCAAGCGTCAGCTCATTCTCCTCGAGCAGTCGCTTTTGTGTATCCTGTTTAAATAAACCACACACAAATTTGTCTCGTAGTGCATCTGTCAATCCCGTTCCAAACTGGCAATATTTCGCTAATTTACGCAATTCCAGCAAATATTCAGCATTGCTTTCATGCTGTAGCTGCCTTCTGTCGTAAAATTTAAATCGTTCCGCTAGCATCAGCGGCGTGGGGTTTAGATGATCTTTCAGGACAGTAACAATCTCATCGAACGTCTTATCCGCCGGTTCATCTGGTGATAACAGGTTTTTCAATTGCCCGTACGTCTTCGCACCCATTAAATTTAATAATGTTAGAGCTTTATCTTGGTCACGAATTTTATTGGCCTTACAATAATTTTTTACTCTTTCAACATATATGGCCCAATCTTCGAGGTCACTATCAAAGGTGCTAATATTCCCGTGTTTAGGCATTGTAGATTTGCAATTTCTCAGATTTTATTTTCTTTACTTGTTATCAAAGATGGCGGCTTCCCGCTCTTGCCGTCGTCCTCCGCCCACAAAATGGCGGTTTTCCCGCGCTTGGCGGTCTTCACCCGTCCCCCGACGCCGTCTCCCTTCAGCCCTCGAGTGCGGCCCTTATCTTCGCCGCGATCGATAGCCCGCGCTGTGCACCGCGACTCTCGCACCTTGAGCTTCTGCAGCCGCCGCGCCTTTCAGTCCGAGTGCGGCTCTTATCTTTGGTCCCGATCGCTGGCCCGGCTGCGCCCCTCACTTCAAAGCGGCCCGGCCCTTATCTGCCGATCGCTATCGCCCTACCTCTCTCTCTTCCCCAGTCCTGTCTTTACTCCGGTTCACAAGCTGATGGAGGCTTCAGGGTCCTAATGCCTGTCGCTTCCAGTCGCTGGAAGCTGTCAGGATTTCTGCTGCCCTTCAGTTTTGAGTGGGGTGTTGAGGATTGAAACCTCTCTTCAACGTCCTGTCTTTGGACGAAGCCGCCTGGAATAACTGCCGCAGGGTAAGAGCCTGACTCGTCGCCAGTGTTAAGTATGTGTATTGTATTGAACAATTAACACAAAGACTTAAACGTATAACTCAAACAGGTCTTTACTGGTTGGAGGTAGGGACTATACATAGGTCTTTACTTCATGCCCACAGGCGGGAACTGAGGGGGATCAGTACCCACAGTACTATTTATACCCCTATGGCCAGGAGTGGTACTGCGTATCACTACGCCCAACAAGTAGTGCAGTCCTGTCCATAGGTTCAAAGTAGCACACATATTACATACACAACAGGAATCCCCTCCCTAAACCTCTCCACTTCTCTTCCTTTTTCTCCTCCTTTAAGACGCTCCTTAAAACCTACCTCTTTGACCAAGCTTTTGATCATCTGCCCTGATATCTCCTTATATGGGTCGGTGTCAAATTTTGTTTGATAACGCTCCTGTGAAGCACCTTGTTGTTGTTGTATGTAAAATACTATTAGAATGATTCAGTTCAGTAATGAAATGTAAGCATTAACATTTATACCAATTTTAATGAGTTATATCTAGGCTAACAAAAGCAATGCAATCTTGTTAAACATACCAGGAGTGATACCAGGAGTGATTACCAGGCAGTAATCTCATCCAGGGGTTCAGATCTGAACCTTGACATAGTACACCCTTCGAATGACTTCTATTCATGCATTGATTTCCTTTTTTAACAAGCTATACTGCGGAGTTTATGGGTCAGTTTTATTGCAATTTATTAGGCTAGAAACTACTGTCAGCGATGCTAGTGTATAAGAGCTTAATGTGCTTGTATCAAATTCCCCTTCCACTATTTTAACAGAGGCATTAATCCAATTAAAATAATGTCTGCAGCAGTAATTTCTAGGGTTTTTTTTTGGCCATAGTACTCTTTCACTGTCAGTGTACTGTCTGTAGTTGATGTATAATGATAGCTGCACTAAACTATTAACAATTGGGTTGTAACCACTTGCATATATTGAATAATGATCAGGAGTTCGAGGTGCTGTCTTTCAGATCCGATGTTGAACCGAGGCACTGTCTGCCAGTTCAGGTGGATGTACTAGATCCCATGGCACTATTGGAAGAAGAGTAGGAGAGTTTTCCCAATGCCCTGGTGGGAACCCAAAAAAATAGCTTTTCCGCTTTGCTAAGATTAATCTGGAGGAAATTTTGGCTCAACTAAGTCTTGATGTTGGACAAGCAATTGGAAGGTGTGACAGCAGATCCCTTCAACTGCCTAAATCGCCAACTACCTTTTTATACTTTTCTTCCACATTCTAGGACTTGGCAATTTCAAATAACAGTGTTCCAGCTTTTGAAATGATTCGCTGATTGGCTTGCTGCATTCGTAAAGTGCTGGGAGGATATATTAGCAAGCAACGCAAATCACCCTCACAATAACCTTCTTGCTTGTTCTCAGCTGATATTGCATTACTCAAAAACGCAAGATAAATGAAGACAGATGAAGAAGGAAATTCAGGCCCTCTTAGTTTTTTTCTGTGGTGGATGAACGAACAGTCCCTGTAACTTGAATGAAGCTAAAGGCTTTGCTTGCTCTGCCCTGCCAGGAAGGCCATTCCTAATGTTGATCACACTTTGCATGATAAGGTTATCTCTGGCATCAGTCCTACATTTTCCTTTTAGCTGCAGTAGCCTATTTGCTCTTGGTCTAGGGTCTTGGCTTACCGTGAAGTAATGAAATAGGTTTACTTTATACTGTTTTAATTACACCTTGCATAATTTTCCAGAGTCATTGGGGGAGAAATTCGGTATCGCCCCGTTTGGGGCGCAATTATCGGCCGGGCGCAAAGTTTAGTGCCTGGCGCTAATTATCACCTCTGACTTCAAACTTGGCTTCTATCGCCCTTGGAGGTGATTGGAGCGCTAAATCAGGCACTGCACACCTATCTTAAGGCGCAAAGGCCGAGGAGCGAGGCGCTACCTCAGAGCGCTGGCGAAGCTCATGTGATGTCAGTTAGCGATGGAACACAGACACACTGGCGCCGGCCAGTTCTTAAAGGGGAGGGTCGATCTTCCTCTCCAGCCACACCCTGCTCATTGGAGCCTTGAATCTCGGCCTGGAAAGACCTGTGCCTACATTTTCCAGCCAAGAACTATGGAAAGGGTGAGAGAGCGATCTCAGCGCTTCAGCAAGCGGGCCTTGGAGGCTCTGGTTGGCGCGGTGGAGTTCAGAAGATCTATACTCTACCCTGAGAGTGGCAGGAGGCCTTTGCCGCGCGACTACAGAAGAGTGTGGAGGGAGGTGGCTCAGCACGTCTCCTCCAGGAGCAGTGCCCAGGACCCATACTCAATGTCTCAAAAAGTTCAACGACCTCACTCGAGTTGTCAGGGTGAGTGGCTTTTTTTCAATACCTCTCCATCCCTCCATCTCAACCTCACTCTATGGCCAGAGGGTCTTAAAACCCCAATGCCCAACACTCATCCAACACCTATGGTCCTCTCATGAAACACACATGCACATTCCACACCTTGCATACAGTAAGGACTATTCAACTATGGGAGGCACATCAGGCAAGACCATGGCTGTATATTTACTCAGACGCCGTCCTTTTTCTTGCAGGCCAAGCTATCTCATAATAGGAGACAGCAGCAACGGACAGGTGGAGGGCGGCCTCAGCTGCAAGCCCTCAGCGATCTTGAGGCACGCGTCCACAGGATTGTGGCAAGCCGGGTGATCAGTCTCGTCGCTCCTGGAGAGGTTGACCCCGATCGGGACAGCAATGGTAAGTTCATCAGCTTTCTCTCCCCTCTCATTCCACTTGTCCCTCACAACACCAGCCTTTGACACTTTCAATCCAACTTACAAATCGCTGCAGTCCTTCCTCCCTTACTGCCCCCCTGTCCTCATGCTAAAGCCACTCTTGTACCTCCCTGCTTTCAGATGATGATTCACCAGCTGAGGAGACGGGCCCTCAAGCTGCCAGTGGGAGCGAAGCCGCAGGCGAGGAGGAAGAGGAAGCCGGAGCATCAGCGCCACCCTCTCCCGGGGAAGCCCATGCTCACACTGGGAACACGT
>NC_141006.1:77617851-78000351 GCF_052327205.1 Somniosus microcephalus | reverse complement strand
CGGGAAACGGGCGTCGACTGTCAATCATCGGTTTGAAAACTTGCAGGAGAGACTGTCCAGAGCCAGGCTGGGTTCCTCGGTCTGTGGTTTCCCAGCTAATCGGGCTGGTGGCAGGTAGTGCTCTGATCCTTCCTGGGCTGCGGCGGGCTGAAGCTCGATCGGGTGGCTTTTCAACGGGGCCGGGCAGCGAGTCGGGAAGCAAAGAGAGAGAGAGAGGGTGGAGCACACAGGGCGCGGCCGGTGCTTCGAAGCCGGGCAGCGTTCAGACCTAAGAAGAGGGAGGGAAGTGTCCCAGAGGGTCCGCTCCATGACGAGAAAATAATAAAAGAAAAAGAATCAATATTTAACGCGCAAGAAACCGTGGAAAGCAGTGCTAACAACAGCGGGGAAGAAGGCAAAGTGCGGGAGGCGCCATTTTAGATTTGCAAGATGCTGAAGACTGGCTGTATCACTGCTTTTGATAATACATTAGAGGACTGGACCACGTATGTGGAAAGAGTCGAGGTATATTTCGAGGCAAACGAAATAGCGGAGGGGAAAAAGGCATCGATATTGCTAAACTTAATGGGTGCTAGAACGTACGGCCTATTGCGGGACCTGATTACTCCAGCCAAACTGAAGGCGAAGAGTTTTAACAAAATTGTTGCTGTCCTACAGGAACACTTAAACCCTGCACCGCTGTTGATAGCAGAAAGATTTAAATTCCACTGGAGAACTCAGCACAAAGATGAGAGCAATGCTGAGTATCTTACGGAACTACGAAAGCTATCAAAGCACTGCCAGTTCGGAGCAGGACTGGCAGATACCCTACGGGACAAATTTGTCTGTGGACGCCTGAGTGAAGGAACACAGAAGAAGTTACTCTCAGAAAAAGAGCTGACGCTAGATAAGGCTTTCAGCGTGGCAGTATCGTATGAAGCAGCAGCCAGGGGAGCTGCAGAAATTCAACAAAAACCACAGGAATACGGCACCCACGAAATGACACGGGGATTTGCAAAATGTTATCGCTGCAGCAGAACTAACCATGACCAGAAGGACTGCTGGTCCAAAGACAAAATATGCAGACAATGCGGGAAGATTGGACACATTGCACGAGTTTGCAGGTCTGGGAAGAAGACCAGCGACAACAAAAAGGCTACTAAGGAACCGTACAAGAAAGTACAAAAGATGACGGACGGTAGTTCCGAAGACCAGATGAGCGATAATGAATCCGAGAACAGGAGACTAAGCTGTCTCAAACTTCACAATGTAATCGCAAAAGAGGATCACCGAACCATTTGGGTCACCCTCACGATAGCAGGGTCCCAAGTTAAAATGGAATTGGATACAGGATCAGCGCTAACCGTCATGAATCGACGAGACTACGAGCGGCTATTTTCACACATACCCTTGAGAGAGACATCCATCGTCTTGACGACATATACGGGGCAAAAAGTATACCCCAGAGGAAAAATAAGGGTGCCTGTCGAATACAATGGCAAGAAAATACGGAAATTGGAACTCTACACACTGCCAAATGGTGGACCACCGTTATTGGGACGCGAATGGATCAGGAAGATAAACTTAGATTGGCATTCCATTCATGCAATGACGGTGGACGGTAAAAAAGATGAAGACGTCACTCCTGGACGATTGTCAACAATCTTAGCTAACGCCAAAGAGGTATTTCAACAAGAACTGGGCACGCTTAAAGGCGTAACCGCCTTGATAAAAATAGAAGAGAATGCAGTTCCCAAGTTTTTCAAAGCAAGACCGGTACCATATGCAATTCGCCCAGCCGTCGAGGCAGAGCTGGAGAATCTGGAGAAGGCGGGCGTGTTGTCTAAGGTCGACTGGAGCGAGTGGGTGACACCCATCGTTCCTGTCATGAAGAAAACGTTAAGCAATAAGTCCGGAGAGCCAAGGAAGATTCGCATCTGTGGGGATTTCAAGGTGACGGTGAACCCTGTCCTTCACACAGTACAATATCCTCTTCCAAGGATAGAAGACATCTTCGCCTCACTGTCTGGAGGGAAGCGTTTTACAAAAATTGACCTAGCACAAGCATATTTGCAGATGGAGGTTGAAGAGTCCTCTAGGAAGTATCTCACAATAAACAATCACAAAGGTCTTTACCAGTATCATCAATTGATATTCGGAGTAGCATCGGCTCCGGCGATATGGCAAAGAGCGATGGAACAAGTCCTGCAAGGGATTCCGGGGACTCAGTGTTACTTGGACAACATCCTTGTAACAGGTGAAGATGACAGTGAACACCTTAACAACCTAGAACAGGTGCTCACTAGACTACGGGAACATGGGCTGCGAGCCAACCGCCCCAAGTGCGAATTTTTTAAGAAACAGATATCGTATTGTGGCCACATGATTGATGAAGAGGGGTTACATAAGTCCCCTGACAAAATTGAAGCGGTTGTTAAGGCCCCAGCGCCTGAAAATGTGTCGCAACTGAGGTCATTCCTCGGATTGGTGAATTACCATCATAAGTTTTGGCCGAATTTGTCGACAATTTTGCACCCACTGAACGCCCTGCTACGAACGGGGGTAGCATGGAAATGGAGCGATGATTGTAAGCGTGCTTTTCAGAAGAGTAAGGACTTAATCACTTCAAGGGAAGTATTGGCTCACTACAACCCAGCACTGCCGATCAGACTGGCGTGTGATGCGTCTCCCTACGGCATTGGGGCGGTACTGTCACATAAGTTCCTTGATGGGTTAGAGAGGCCGATAGCTTTTGCGTCACGCTCGTTAACTTCTGCCGAGCGTAACTACGCTCAGATTGACAGAGAGGCCCTCAGCCTAGTGTGGGGGGTGAAGAAGTTCAATCACTACCTGCACGGTCAAAAATTTACTCTACTAACCGATCATCAACCTCTTGTCTCCATTTTCAACCCTCAGAAGGGCGTGCCGATAATGATGGCACAACGGCTGCAGAGATGGTCCCTTTTCCTAGGGGCACACCAATATGACATCGAGTAGAAAGGAACTAAACAGCATGGAAATGCTGATGGATTGTCACGCCTACCGTTGCCGATGGTGGAAGAAGAAGACCTTGCAGTGGACCCAATGGAGTTATTCCACTCGACCATAGTCGAATGTCTCCCTGTGACGAATGCAAACATAGAAAAGGAAACACGGAATGACCCGACACTATCACGGGTCTATGATTTAACGGTGAAGGGATGGCCAGCACATGGCGAACCACTGCTGCCAGCATTCTCGCCGAGAAGAGAACAGCTGTCAGTGTGCAGAGGGACCTTGATGTGTGGATCCAGAGTAGTAATTCCACCTAAGTTGACGGATAGAGTACTCAATGAGCTTCATGAGGGTCATCTAGGTGGGGTAAAAATGAAGAACTTAGCCAGAGCGTTTGTGTGGTGGCCAGGAATCGATAGAGAAATCGAAGAGATGACCAAGAGCTGTGCAGGATGCCAGAAGGTCCAAAACGCCCCACCACAAGCTCCTCTGCATCCATGGGAGTGGCCCTCATCTCCATGGCAACGGGTGCACATTGATTTTGCTGGTCCCTTCATGGACTCGATGTTTTTAATTGCGGTGGATGCACATTCAAAGTGGCCAGAGGTCATAAAAATGTCCTCAACCACCACGGAAAAAACTATCACAGTTTTGCGAGCCATATTCGCCAGGAAGGGGCTGCCTGAACAGATTTGCTCTGACAATGGACCACAGTTTGTGTCTGAAGAGTTCCGGAGGTTCTTAAAGAACAATGGCGTTAAGCATTACACATCTGCCCCATATCATCCAGCCACTAATGGATTGGCCGAGAGGTTTGTCCAAACATTCAAGAAGGCTATCAAGGCAATGTGTAATGAAGATATACCCCTACAACACAAGGTGGACAACTTCTTGTTTGCCTACCGGAATGCGACACATGCGGTTACCAACCAAACTCCAGCCATGATGTTCTTCAATCGAAGACTACGATGCCACTTGGATTTGGTTAAGCCAAACGTCCGAAGAGATGTGGAGAACAGGCAGTTTCAGAATATGAATGGAAGGCCGACCAGGAGTTTTAAGATAGGTCAACCAGTTTTGGCCCGGGACTACCGCACTGAGAAATGGCAGCCAGGAACGATTTGTACACGACAAGGACCTCTCATGTATACCGTGGACGTTGGGGAGAGCATTGTAAGATGCCATGCTGACCAGATTCTAGAGTCACTGGAAAACGTCAACTCCACACCACGATCTGATACACCTGGTAATGGACTTGACGTTCCAATTGCAGCTACCGCAGAACCGGTTATCTTGGAAGCAGATGAACCAAACAAAGACATTGATCCCGACGCATCATTGCCAGAAGAACCTGATACCCCAAAGAGGCGTTATCCAGATAGAATCAGGAAGCCTCCTCAAAGACTGAACTTATAATTGCTTAAACTTAACCAATGTATCTAGCAACAGTAATTGTGATTGTAATTCGTTATCATTTAGTTGTTAAATGAATGTTATGTACTGTTTATCTAAAAGGGGAGGAATTGTTGTGTATGTACCTTTAAGAGAATAACTGGTCTCAGACTGCAGTACCGGCAGTGACCACCCCTGTATAAAAGGCGCTAGAGAGCATCTGTTTGTTTCGTTTCGTTATTGACTTCCACCAGTAAAGACTTGTTTGTTTTCACTCCTGCTGGTCCGTGTCTCAATCATTCACGGACTTAACAGATATTAACAGAGGAGTTTCCCTGCTGTCTGTCACAGGGAAAGTCATCGAAAGAATCCTCCTCAATCGCCTTCTTCCAATGGCCGAAGAGCTCCGCCCAGAGTCGCAATGCGGATTCCGCCCACTAAGGGGCACAATGGACATGATCTTCACCGCATGTCAATTACAAGAGAAATGCAGGGAACAGCACCAACCACTGTACATGGCCTTCTTTGATCTCACAAAGGCCTTCGACACTGTCAACCGTGAGGGATTATGGAGTGTCCTCCTCAAATTCGGCTGCCCTCAAAAGTTTGTCACCATCCTCCGCCTGCTTCACAATGACATGCAAGCCATGATCCTGACCAACGGTTCCACCACAGACCCAATTCATGTACGAACCGGGGTCAAGCAAGGCTGTGTCATCGCATTAATGCTCTTCTCGATCTTCCTTGCTGCAATGCTCCATCTCACCCTCAGTAAGCTCCCCACTGGAGTGGAGCTAATTTACAGAACAAACGGGAAACTGTTCAACCTCCATCGCCTCCAGGCTAGATCCAAAGTCATCACATCCTCTGTCGTCGAATTACAGTATGCAGATGACGCTTGCGTCTGCGCTCACTCGGAGGTCGAACTCTAAACCATCGTCAACACCTTCACCAAAGCATATGAGAGCATGGGCCTTACACTAAACATCCGTAAGACAAAGGTCCTCTACCAACCTGCCCCCGCCACACAGTACTGCCCCCCGATTATCAAAATCCACGACAAGGCCTTGGAGAACGTGGACCACTTTCCATACCTCAGGAGCCTACTGTCAACAAGGGCAGACGTCGACGACGAAGTCCAACACCATCTTCAGTGTGCTAGTGCAGCCTTCGGTCACTTGAGGAAGAGAGTGTTTGAAGACCAGGACCTCAAACCCGGCACCAAGCTCATGGTCTACAGAGCAGCAGTGATACCCACCCTGCTGTATGCCTCAGAGACATGGACCATGTACAGCAGGCACCTCAAAGCACTGGAGAGGTACCACCAATGCTGCCTCCGCAAGATCCTGCAAAATCCATTGGCAGGATAGGCGCACCAACGTCAGTGTTCTTGCTCAGGCCAACATCCCCAGCATCGAAGCTTTGACCACGCCCGATCAGCTCCGATGGACGAGCCACATTGTCCGCATGCCCGACACAAGACTCCCAAAACAAGCGTTCTATTCGGAGCTCCGACACGGCAAGAGAGCCCCAGGTGGGCAGAGGAAACACTTCAAGGACACCCTCAAAGCCTCCTTGAAAAAGTGTAATATTCCCACCGACACCTGGGAATCCCTGGCCCAAGACCGCACAAAGTGGAGGAGAAGCATCCGGGAAGGCGCCGAACACCGAGTCTCTTCGCCGGGAGCAAGTGGAAGCCAAGTGCAAACAACGGAAGGAGCGTACGTCAACCCAAGCACCCCACCCAGCCGCCCCTTCAACCACCGTCTGCCCCACCTGTGACAGAGACTCTAGGTCCCGCATTGGACTCATCAGTCACCTGAGAACTCATTTTTAGTGTGAAAGCAACTCATCCTCGGTTCCGAGGGACTGCCTAAGAAGAAGCTTCATGGGGAAGCCCGCTATCCTCGCAAAGCCCAATGCACATTCATGCTGATTGGCCCGGGTCATCGGGAAAGAGATGTACTGGCGTCTCCTTTTATAGAGGGCATTTGTGACCTGACGGATACAGCAATGGACTGCGAACTGGGAGATATTGACGATGTCCCCAGTAGCTGCTTGAAAGGAGTTGGTGGCATAAAAGTTCAGAGCCACTGTGACCTTCACTGCCACCGACAGAGACATTCTGGTCCACCGTAGAGGCTGCAGATCTGGCTGCAGCAGATGGCAGACCTCAGTGACCACCTCCTTGCTGAAGCGCAGCCTGCGCAAACACTGCTCCTCAGACAAATGAATGTAGGAGAATTGTTCCCGGGATACCCTGGGAGGGTAAGGTCTCCTGTGCAGAGGCCTGTTGGCCCTCCTCCGTCTGGCCATGATTTCCATTCTCTCTCTGCGTCTCTGATGCCTTCGATTCTGCAGGCGCAGGACGATGCCCCGAATCAGTGCAGCCCCCAAGTCTCTTGGCAATCGAAGTAATGAAGATCAAATCCAAAAGTACCTGCAAAGTGATGCTCAGTAGCCAAAACTACTTCACACAGCATTGACTCTCGGCAGAAGTCTCTCGCTCTCTCTCTCAGAATCTCTCTCTCTGTCAGAACGAGTGGTGCAAAAATGTCTACCACAGAAAAAGCCAGGAAGAGGCCGCCTTTAAATAGCATCCCCCCCAGCTCCTCACCGACTGGGAAACGTTCCAGTCACCCTATCGTTGCTTGCGGCAGGCGGAAAGGAGGGGGGCGCCACTCAATATCCAGTCCGGGGCGCCAACAGGGAGTTGCATGCTCGATGGATGTCACGATCTGCGGGCGGTAAGCTTTTGCGCCGCCACAAAAACTCGTCAATTTCGTGAGTGGCGCATACATCGCCATGCCCGGGCGCTAGTTGCTTTGCGCCCCATTAACGCCCTCTTAGGGCACTAACGGGAGGTGCAAGCCAACCGAATTTTTCCCCCATTGAGTCATAACGGCACAGAAGGAGGCCATTCGGCCCATCGAGTCCGTGCCAGCTCTCTGTAGAGCAATCCAGTCAGTCCCATTCCCCCGCTCTATCCCCGTAGCCCTGCAGGTTTATTTCCCTCAAGTGCCTATCCAGTCTCCCCTTGAAAACATCTCCGCTTCCACCACTTCCGTCGGCAGCAAGTTCCAGGTCATCACTACTCGCTGTGTAAAAAAGTTTTTCCTCACATCCCCCCTATATCTCTTGCCCAAAACCTTAAATCTGTGTCCCCTAGTCCTTGTACCATCAACTAGTGGGAACAGCCTTTCACCGTCTAGCCTAGCCTAGGAAACCCGTCATAATCTTGTCCACCTCTATCAAATCACCCCTCAATCTCCTTTGCTCTAATGAAAACAAATCCAGCTTCTCCAACCTGTCCTTGTAGCTAAGATCCCCCATCCCCAGAACCATTCTGCACCCTCTCAGGTGCTTTCACATCCTTCTTAAAGTGTGGTGACCAGAACTGGACTCAATACTCCAGTTGTGGCCTAACCAGCGCTTTATAAAGGTTCAGCATAACCCTCGGCTGCCTCTTTCAAAGATTAAAGTCCCAATTATAATGTTTACCCACCCAGCGAGATCTGGGCGGGTTCGGGTTGGCTGCTCGATTTACACCCCTGCCCGATTTTACACAGAATTGAAGTTCTTGCCGGGCGCACTAGGTCAAAATCGGGACTAAAGAGCCCCAGGCCTAGAAATTGGGTTTTGGCT
The DNA here is from genome assembly GCF_052327205.1 of Somniosus microcephalus. Taxonomy (NCBI): domain Eukaryota; kingdom Metazoa; phylum Chordata; class Chondrichthyes; order Squaliformes; family Somniosidae; genus Somniosus; species Somniosus microcephalus. The sequence continues at coordinate 77,992,341 of NC_141006.1, read as the reverse complement.
TAGCCAGGGCTTTAGCGCCGGAAGTTAGTGCCGGCGCTAAGTCCCCTGCGCGCGCCAAAAATTCAGTGGCGCCGCGCCCAAACGGCTGCCGGCGCTACTGAAGGGTCTTTGCGGCGGTACATCGGCGCTAACTGCCGTTTCGCGCCGCAATTCCGGCGCTGCGGCACCCGATGCGGTGCGGCAGGCTGGGGACGTGCAGGCCTCCTCCTCCCGTTAAGGAGGAGCTGCCTGCACCCGGCCGCGGCCCGCGCAAATCAGCTTAAAAATGAGCCCGGCACCTCGGACAAGTGCCGGGCTTGCATCTGTTCCGGGGGGGGGGGGGAGAAGTCCGGGGAGGGAGCTGCGGGCAGGCGGCCGGCGGGAAAGTGGCCGGCCGCCGCGGGGCCTTTAATGCGCCGGCGCAAACTGGAGTAAGGCACCTCTGCCAGAACGTTGCTTGCGGCTGCCACGGGCGAGGCGGCCGCAACTCAATTTCGGAGTTCGGGCGGGTTACCACGGCAACCGGGACGCTGCGCACACCGATGACGTCATCGGTGCCGGCGCAGCGCTACCGGTGCAACGCCGATTTAGGGCCCCAGGGAATTTTTAAACTGGCCATAACTCTGGCGCTAGTCCCTCTAGCGCCTCAAAAGCGGCGCTAAGGCTAGTGAATTTCTAGGCCCCAGTTTCTCCAGTCTCTCCTCAGAATTCAATCCCTAGGTGTGCAGCATCAGGCTCGTGGCTCTTCTCCATACCGCCTCCCATGGTGTGAATGTCTCTTGTTTTGATGATCAAAAGTGGACACAGTTCTCACGGTGCCGACTGACCAATACTTGACTGGATAGTTTTAGCAAGACAACTCACCGTCGTAGCTGCATGTTTTAATTTTTTTATTTTCGCAAGCAACTCTTATAATGCTGCAATTAAGATAATTATTTTTAGGGCTATCAGTTCTTACAATCGCTTCCACTTTTAAAAAATTTTCAAAATCGTTAGATTTCTTCTCTAGTTGCATTTTGACCATAAAGAATTGCCCTTAGGTTCCATACCACGATTAGGGACTTTCAGTCGATTTGACCAAGAATGGGTTCTGGTACAAAATGTTTCTGATTGAAACTCTGGTTTAGAGCTTTTAATGAATCAATGTGGATGTAGCTTGCTCCTTCCTGGCTGTTTTTAACAGGGGGAAATGCTGGGCTGTTGGAACAAAGAGTGGGTGGGTCTGTTAATGAGATCTTCTTCTTCTTCTTCTTAGGCAGTCCCTTGGAACCGAGGATGACTTGCTTCCACATTAAAAATGAGTTCTCAGGTGACTGATGAGTCCAATGCGGGACCTACAGTCTCTGTCACAGGTGGGGCAGATGGTGGTTGAAGGGGCGGGTGGGTGGGGTGCTTGGGTTGACGTGCGCTCCTTGCGCTGCCTGCGCTTGGCTTCCGCTTGCTCCCGGCGAAGAGACCCGAGGTGTTTGGCGCCTTCCCGGATGCTTCTCCTCCACTTTGTGCTTGAGATAGCTATTGAAACATATCCATGACAATCTGGGACAATAGGTCATTTGTTATGAAAACAGAAAATGCTGGAAACACTCAGCAGGTCCGGCAGCATCTGTGGAGAGAGAAACAGAGTTAACGTTTCAGGTCGATTACCTTAAATCAGGTCATTTATGATCTAATTTTAGATTTCCAGTCGGCCATTGGCATAAGATTGTGCTATTCTGGCATAAACAGCAGAGACTGTCTGGTGAAAGTCTACTCTTGGGATGGCGTTGGCTGGCTAATTGGCAGCTTTAGCGAGCAACTCCTGGGCAAAGGGCAGGTTGGAGGTCAAGGTCCTCCCCCCTGTTCCTGTGGACACCAAGAACAAAGACCCACATATGCAATGTCAGTTGGTAAGGTCTGCTGAGAGGGATAAGTAAGGCCGAGGCCGTTTACTGTAAGAATTGAGTTGACCTGGCCTAGCATAGGCCTTAGTCTGATTCAATGCTAAAACTGGCTGAAAGCCTGCTAACTGGAACAAACTGGCATGGTTAATTTTTTTTCTTATTTACAAAGAGGCACCAAGGCTAGGCTGAATGAATGGATTTGTTATTAATTGTTACTTTAAGTTCTCTTGTTGACATTAAAATAAAGCAGTTTAATGATTTGCATTTATGGCCTTGTCTCACTGATCAATCCACCTACCAGACAACTGGTGAAGTGAACTATGAGGGCATGTGCTGCAAAGGACACAGTATCCAGTTCAAATAAAAAGGGGGTCCCATGGTTGTATCATCCCTGGATCACGCTATCAAATAATGAGATGTTGGTCAGTATAGGAAAATTCCTGGATGTGAGAGTTAAGGGGTCTGCTTACAGACGAGACTGCTGTCACTGAACCCAGGAGAGTATCTAAGACCTGAAACTTGTTGCCTGCCATCAGAAATATCAATTAAATAATCACTTCGTTATCCTTTTTGATGGTGTATCTAATGTACTCGGAATGTTTATCAAAAGAATTGGACAAGCCTGCTACAGATAGGTTCTGCGTGATTAAATGCAAATTTTAATATGTCGCTGCAATGGTATGGCACTAATGGCAAAGCGGTGTAGAGGCGCATGGCTTCTGTGTGAAATATTATCTTTATTCCCATGATCAGTGAAGATAATTGGATATCTCATGAGTCAGTGGGTTACAGTCAACTGCAAACACATCTCTGAGGGAAATGATGAGTTAGGCCTCAAAGATTTTCTTTTTATGGGCTTCAATTTATCTTAAAGCAGGGGGAAAAAAAACGGAGAAAATATTTGCTAATAGCCAAATGACATCCCTGTGCCATTGTAATGTAGCAACTGTGGAACCATGAAATAGCTGCCAGCCCATATTAATGAATGTGGGAATAGACTGGAGCCTTAGCTGGTCTAGAATGCTTGATAAGCGCAGAATAAAACCCCTGCTGTTCTGACTATTTCTGATTAAAAGTAAATTATTGTGGAATGTACCAACGAGGATGATGGAGAGCGAAGAGCAGAAAGTGAGTCACTCAATAATAACAAGTGCTGTGTTGAATCTGCCACTGATTGACCTTCGATTGACTTTGTTGATTGCTGATGTTACCAAAGTTACTCTCACCTTTATGTAACAGGTTTACTGTTCGACTCCAGCGCTGAAGGTTCCGGATATCTGCACATAATTGCAGCGATCAATGAACTAAGGAGAACAGGATGAATTGTGGTGCGATTTCAGCTGAAATATCGTCCAACCTGGGGAAATCTTCAATCAGCTCAGGAGGTTTATAACTCTGGGTTTCTTCTGCTCCATCTACCAGGCTTGGTAAACAACATTTTTGACCTCAAATGAGCTTTATTGACGCAAAAGGGTAAATAAGATAACAATATTTCCACATAGTTTATTGGTGACTCGGCTCCCTATTTCCAACTGCTTTGCGATAAGTGGAAATGTTTGTGAAATTTATTTCACCAGTTTAAAGGTTTAATTCAGTTTCAAAAGTAGAATTAAGATTTGATAATAGTGCTGTGGCCAGGCCTACATTAGTCTAATATAATTGCTTTATGTCTAGAAATTAAGTTTAAATGCAGTCTTAAAACCATGATTTACACAAAGTGCTATTTTTCCCTTGAGTTCACTCCTGTTAGCGCAGAGTATATTTACCGCAAAGAATTCTCTTTCAGTAATTAGTGTAATAAGTTTTGTAGAAATGCACATTTGCTTTAGAACAGAGCGAGAAAGGGGGGAGGGCAAGAAGCGAACTTTGAAACAAAGAAACTAAAAACAAAATGAACAAAAAATAAATTAAAAATAAAATGACAGATATGTAAATACGATAAGAGAGATAGTAACAGATAAATGAAGATAACTGCTGGGACAAAACATGAAACAAGATTATCTATCTGTCGACATCTTATAAAAAATTTTGGCCCCAGAAAATCCAGGGGCTGCATTCCTGAGGATTAGGCCTGGATTGTGTTCACTGATGCGGTCCAAAAACTGGTCCCACCAACATTTGTGGGGCCGGTGGAGGGTACACGGTGCCACTATGTGCAGCTCTCCAGCACCCTGTCTGCAACAGACTGTTTCTAACCACAGTTCTGCTCAGAGGGCTCTCACATTTAGTTTGAGAAATTCAGCCGCACAGTGCCCATTTTGCAGGCACCAAATTGCCTCGATTTTAAAATTCTCATCCTTGTTTTCAAATCTCTCCATGACCTCGCCCCCCCCTCCCTATCTCTGTAACCTCCTCCAGTCCTACAACCCCCCTGAGATCTCTGCGTTCCTCCAATTCTGACCTTTTCCGCATCCCTGATTTTAATCGCTCCACCATTGGTGGCCGTGCCTTCTGTTGCCGAGGCCCCAAGCTCTGGAATTCCCTCCCTAAACCTCTCCGCCTCACTACCTGTCTCTCCTCCTTTAAGATGCTCCTTAAAACCTACCTCACCTGTCCTAATATCTCCTTATGTGGCTCGGTGTCAAACTTTGCCTGATAATCGCTGCTGTGAAGCACCTTGGGACGTTCTACTACGTTAAAGGCGCTATATAAATGCAAGTTCTTTTTGTAGTAAGCCAGGCAGGGTGAGCATGCTCATTATGAGCTGGATGTGCGTCGCATGCCATATTGATAACGGCAAAAACTCAGTTTGCGGGGCGCACACCTGAAACAGACATTAGTCCCTTTGCATTTACAAAATAAGGCACCTGTTTGAGGCCCCCCTCCACTCCCCTCCCCATTGTAGGGTCAGTTTGCCCGCAGGCAGCCAGCGCCAGTGCCAGCTGCACTCAGAAAGACCAGGTCTACCTGCAACCAACGAGGGAAGGTTTTAAAATACACTTACCTGAATGTGGAGCTGGGAGTGGCAGGAGTGCTCCTCCCAACCCTACATTCAACGAACGCTGGTCTCTGCAGGCCACCACCCCCGCCCCCGATCGCCACCCCTACCTCCACATTAATGTGGGTAAGTGGGGATTAACTATGAAAAGGAAATCAACTTGTTAGGTATAATGGCCTTTTGTTCCTCTAAGTTCAAATATTCTTATGACAGGCGCTGCCTGAAAGGGCGGTGGATGCAGATTCAATAGTAACTTTCAAAAGAGAATTGGATAAATATTTGAAGGGAAAATAATTACCAAGCTATGGCGAAAGAGCAGTGGAGCTGGATTAATTAGATAACTCTACTAAAGAGCCGGCACAGGCATGATGGGCCAAATGGCCTCCTTCTGTGCTGTATCATTCCATGGTTCTATGATCTATGACAGTAATGACCTTTCGAGATGCTCCATAGTTTCAAGGGCATTTACAATGATTCTCTGACTAGTTTTTGGTATTTGGTTTCCAGTGGATGTGGGTGACTCTTTCTCTGCTTTAGTTCCAAGTAGCCTATTTGCAATAACTAAAAAAAACTTACATTTTTATTCGACCTTTTAATGTAAAAACAATTGCAAGGTGTTTCAAAGACAGGTGTTAATAAAATGTTTAGAAGAATGAGAGGGGATCTCATTGAAACTTATAAAATTCTAACAGGACTGGACAGACTAGATGCAGGAAGGATGTTCCCGATGGTCAGGGAGTCCAGAACCAGGGGTCACAGTCTAAGGATAAGGGGTAAGCCATTTAGGACAGAGATGAGGAGGAATTTCTTCACCCAGAGAGTGGTGAACCTGTGGAATTCTCTACCAAAGAAGGCAGTAGAGGCCAATTCATTAAATATATTCAAGAAAGAGTTGGATATATTTCTTAAGGCTAAAGGGATCAAGGGATATGGGGAGAAGGCAGGGACAGGGTACTGAATTTGGATGATCAGCCATGATCTCATTGAATGGCGGAGCAGGCTCGAGGGGCCGAATGGCCTACTCCTGCTCCTATCTTCTATGTTTCTATGTTTCTATGTACACTGAGATAAGCTGGGAAAGAGAAGGATGGGTGACCAAAATTTTGGTTGAAGAATGGGTTTCGAGAAGGTTTTTTGAAGAAGAGAAAGGTGGCGAGGCAGAGAGGTTTAGGGAGGGAATTCCAGGGAGCAGGACCCAGTCAACAGTGAGTCGAAGAGACGGGATGCACAGAAAGTCAGTTTCAGAGAAATGGATTGTTGCGGGGGCGATATAGAGCTGGAGGAGATTGCAGTGATAGAGTGGAGCAAGACCATGGAGGGAGTTAAAGACAAAGATGAGGATTTTAAATGTATTGTTGGGGATCAGGATGGCAATGTAGCAAGGACAGGTGATGGGTGAGCTGGACTTAGTGTGGGACAGGATACGTGCAGCAGAGTTTTGGACAGGTTAGACTTTATGACAGGACAGCTGGGTTTTGATGATAAGTCCTGATTGATCATCTACAAATGTTAAAAGCCCCCCTTCCTCTTCAAAACAAGTATTAGGTTCCACTCTGATGTCATACACTTTGTCCGACCTCCAACTAATTGCAGCTGTTTGGGGGCCTTTACTTGACCTCTGCACTCCCTATTGAATGAACCTCAAGCCTGCACTGTTGCCTTGGCAGTACAGGAAGAGGAAGTGATGTAAAAAGACTATTAAGTGCTTGGTTTGAGTATAAAACAAGGCTTTAATCAACTGTTTCACAACCATGAGATTCTAGTTACATCACTAGTTCCTGGTTACAGAAACATCCTGAGCAAGCTGGGCCCACGCCCGAGTATTTATACTCCTTGGACGGCGCCACCAGCTGGCCGCCCAGTGTTACTTCATGAGTCATGATAAGATTCATGACAGGAAGTGTTCCTGCTCCTTCTTCCTCGCTCAGGACACAAACCTATACTTTCTCAGTTTTATCTTTACAGCCCCTGCTTGGCCTTTGTCTTTTTGACACCTGTCTCCATTCACATCTGTTAGGATGGCAAGCTATAAGAAGCAGTTTCACCATTTATACTATTCACACTCACTGCACTGAGTGGGATAGAATAAACCAGCTTGCGCACACGTTGCACGGGATAATACTCAAGCTTGGAAACTATCCATATAACAAAGATTTCTTCCTTGCTTTTAAGAGAAAGGCTGAACAGATTCACAGATGCATCATACAGTTCAGTTTTTTGAACTACTCAGAGATCGACATTCTCGCAGTGTCAATGGGGTTGTGGTGACAGCCAGGAACACAGTCATAAACATGTTACCAGTTGACCACCAGACGGATGGGTAGTTTTCAACTATTTTAGCACCGAAAATGATCTTTTATGGCAAATGCTGGAAAAGTCAGAGTAAATGAATGATTATCTCGCCAATCAGTTAGCGCTGTGTCGCTTGTCCGTACACATTCCTAACTACCAGCATGACAGGTTAATCATGAACTTCCCAGCAGAAGCAACGGATGTCAGCCGTTCAAGGCTAAAAGTTAAGAGCAACTGCCAATCTAAAATGAGCCCACCTGTTGACTTGGCGCTGGAGCAGGTTTATGCTTCTCGTAATGCATCTTTCAAGGTTGGATTGACAATGTTATTGTACATTATCGTGAATCTATAAGCAAGCTTTGCCTAACACTGGATATCATACATACAATTACCAAAGAGTGATAAAATAAGGAGACAGCTTTCATCATCTTCGTCAATTTGTTTTTTATTCCTGTGTACAGTTTTAACATCACATATTAAAGCACATTTGCGTCCTGAATGCTCACCGCAGGTTTCAAAGATGTCTATGTTTTCTATCGTGCAGCTAGTCCGGCTGCGTGAATGTCAGCACGTGAATGACGCAATGTGGAGTCACTTTCAACATTGACCCTGGGGTTTCTGCCACACTTCGGGCAAAGTTACCATGGTGGAACGAGAGGTCTCCCAGGAATTCCGGGCCATTGTCACTTGAAAATCTTTGACTTAATGACTTGCATTTATAGAGTGCCTTATCAAGTTGTTCAGGACCATCGCAAATGACCTTCCCATGCAACGATTTACATTGAAGTAAAATCACTGTTTTGTAGAAAAATGCAATATCTCTTTTGCGCACAGCAGGAGCCCACATCGAGCGATGAGTTGGGTGAGCAATTAATCTCTTTTCAGTGATGTATGGTGCTCTTCTTCCTACAGTGCCATGGGATCTTTAACATCCACCCAAACCACAGGAACAAGCAGATAAAGCCTCAACATAGAAACATAGACGATAGGAGCAGGAGTAGGCCATTTGGCCCCTCGAGCCTGCTCCGCCATTCAATGAGATCATGGCTGATCATCCAAATTCAGTACCCGGTCCCTGCTTTCTCCCCATATCCCTTGATCCCTTTAGCCTCAGTTCAACAACTTCTCTTGAGTTTGGTGCTTCCAGCGATGCAGCATGTCGAAGTGTATTGTGTGCTCCTGGAGTGGAGTTTGAATGCACAACCTTCTGACTCGATGAGAAGAGCGCCGCCAACTGAGCTATTGATAAATATGTATATCTGGGAATGGGATTGGAGGTTATAGAATTGTAGAATCCTAGAAGTTTACGGAACAGAAGGAGGCCATTCGGCCCATCGTGTCTGTGCCGGCCGAAAAAGAGCTATCCAGCCTAATCCCATTTTCCAGCTCTTGGTCCGCAGCCCTGTAGGTTACGGCACTTCAAGTGCACATCCAAGTACTTTTTTAATGTGATGAGGGTTTCTGCCTCTACCTCCCTTTCAGGCAGTGAGTTCCAGACCCCCACCCCCACCACACTCTGGGTGAAAACATTTCTCCTCAACTCCCCTCTAATCCTTCTACCAATCACTTTAAATCTCTGCCCCCTGGTTATTGACCTCTCTGCTTGGGGAAATAGGTCCTTCCTATCCACTCTATCCAGGCCCCTCATAATTTTATACACCTCAATCAAGTCTCCCCTCAGCCTCCTCTGTTCCAAATAAAACAACCCCAGCCTAATCAATCTTTCCTCATAGCTAAAACTCTCCAGTCCTGGCAACATCCTCTGTACCCTCTCTAGTGCAATCAGATCTTTCCTGTAATGTGGTGACCAGAACTGTACGCAGTATTCTAGCTGTGGCCTAACTAGTGTTTTATACAGTTGAAGCATAACCTCCCTGCTCTTGTGTTCTATGCCTTGGTTAATAAAGGCAAGTATCCCGTATGCCTTCTTAACCACCTTATCTACCTGTCCTGCTACCTTCAGGGATCTGTCGACCTGCACTCCAAGGTCCCTCTGATCCTCTGCACTTCTCAGTGCCCTACCATTAATTGTGTTATAGTTGTGGACTGCTGATCAAATAAGCTGTGAGACACACAATAGTCTGTACAACACAGACCGCGTTTGTTCCTGTGCTGCTGGGGTAGCGAGGGATATAGTCTGCACTAGACCAGGATTGAATGTTGCCGTTAGGAATTGGATGAATATTCTGGAATTTTCCTTTCTTCTCTTTGGGGGATCAGAGTATTTTTGCAGAATTTTCAACCCACAAAATTAAGGAATGAGGGAGTGTCCACAAGAGAGTAGATTTTCACATAGTCTGTTCTTATGGCTGTGAGCTATCTGCTTTACATGATGTATATCAGAATAGCTCTTTGTGATTACTGCCAAGTACCCATTATTCTATTTTTTCCTGAGCTGGTATTTTCACGCTGAATAAAGTATGAGGTAATGAATCATTTGCATGTAAATTGGAAGTGTATGCCTTAGTAAGTTATTGTTACTATTAGTTACAGCCCTATTTACATTCAGTCAATCATCAAAGCTTTCATATTTATGCTTTAGAACTAGTTATAAATTATTAAATGAACATCCCATTCAACACCAAAAGTAACCAAAGAAAGGTCATTCAGGCTCTCCAAATGATCCTGTCATTTAGTTTGACCTTCAAAACCTTCACAGACTATTTTGTTTGTTTCTGTTAATGTTCACCCCTCCCGTCCCCTCCATCCTTGTCCCCTCCCTCCCCTCCCTCACTCACTCCCCTACCTCCCACCCCTCCCTCACTCACTCCCCTACCTCCCACCCCTCCCTCACTCACTCCCCTACCTCCCACCCCTCCCTCACTCACTCACTCACTCCCCTCCCTCCCTCACTCACTCACTCACTCACTCCCCTCCCTACCTCACTCCCCTCCCTACCTCCCCTCCCTCCCTCACTCACTCCCCTCCTTGCCTACACACTATTTTCGTCACCCTCCGACCTCAGCCTATACTTTCCCAGCGGATCACAAAAATCCGTCCTCACAGTTAAAACAAGCTTATCGTAGAAATATTAAAAATGAGACTGCTTAATTCACTGATTAAAAACTGAAGCAAGTGTTGGAGGTTTCATTGGGTGAAAGTGGAAAAGAGAAAAGGCTGTGGTTATTTTTTTTTAAATAGGATGATGTAATTTCTGTGGGGATCAGCTGCTTCAACACAGCTGAGCTGAAGTGTACACGACTCTGGCTCCATCCTCACACTGAGCCCCGTCTCAAACTGCTGCCAATACCCTCAAGGCTGCGTCTGCCCTCTGTTAGTTCACCATATAAATATGAGCAAACTCCGAACATGTCCATAAATATTATGCTACCAGTTCACTGATTTATATGTCAGTCATCTTAAGAGTATCAAAAAGGTCAATGAATCGCAGCTCCCAGGATTTCCTGTTTCCCACTTCCTGATAGTTCCTTTCAACGTTAGTCATGACGGTTTTGTAAAGGGTGAACAGCTGCAGCTTATTTTTGTTTTCTTGGCATCAATCAGGAGCAGTGATTATTTTTATGTCACCATCTTTCTCCTCCCCTCCTCCCATCCCCCCTCTCCCAAATAGTGTGGGCTGTTCGTAGGGATACAGATCAATGGCACTGCACGCACGACAACACCTCGTTCACGTGGCATTGGTCACATATCAGCTTGGACATTGACAGGGCATCGAGGGTTAACTTTCAACTTTGGGCTGAGGGAGCAGAAAACTAGTGTTCAATGGAAAGTAAAATTAGGCAGGGTGTGTAATGGTGGTCAATCCGATATTGCCGGTTTTTCGCCACCACCGAATTTGAAAGTTACCCCCGTCTATATCTTATCTGCACGTGAACACTTTTAGCAGGAATTGCTGGATTGCGAGCTGGAACAGGAACTCTGGCCAGTTCATTAACTCAAGGTGCTGAGATCAATTGCAATATTCCTATCACGCTTCCTACTCATCTAACGCCAGCGTTCAATCCTAGGACCTCCCTGGTCTCTATCGTTCCACGACTCAATGGGTAAACTAACTGAGCAATTGGGGCAAAATCAGTGTGATGGTTTAGCGTTGCACTAATATTTTTCAATGTGGGTTTTGAATAAATTTTTTAATTAATTAAAGGAGTAAGTCATGGGAGGAGAGCTCAGACCCGTGTTCTGCTCCTCTTGCTCCATGTGGGAAATCAGGGAAGCTGCCAGTGTCCCTGATGACCATGTGTGCGGGAAATGCATCCAGCTGCAGCTACTTGCAGACCGCATTGCGGCGCTCGAGCTGCAGGTGGATGAATTTTGGAGCATGCGCGATGCTGAGAGGCTCGTGGATAGCACGTTTAGCGAGTTGTTCACGCCTCAGGGCAGGGCAGCACAGGGGGTGACCATCAGGCGGAGCAACAAAGGCAGGCAGGTAGTGCAGGGAACCCCTGCGGGCATCCCCCTTTCAAACAAGTATACCGCTTTGGATACTGTTGAGGGGGATGACTCACCAGGGGAAGGCAGCAGCAGCCAACTTCCTGGCACTGGGGGTGCTCCTGCTGCCCAGGAAGGGGGGAAAAAGAGTGGGAGAGCAATAGTGGTAGGGGATTCTATAGTAAGGGGAACAGATAGGCGTTTCTGTGGCCATAGACGTGAATCCAGGATGGTTTGTTGCCTCCCTGGTGCCAGGGTCAAGGATGTCACTGAGCGGCTGCAGGGCATTCTGGAGGGGGAGGGTGAACAGCCAATGGTCGTGGTCCACATTGGTACCAACGACATAGGTAAAAAGAGGGATGAGGTCCTGCATCAAGAATTTAGGGAGCTAGGTAACAGATTAAAGAGCAGGACCTCAAAGGTTGTAATCTCTGGATTACTCCCAGTGCCACGTGCTAGTAAGTATAGGAATGGGAGGATAGAGCAGATGAATGCGTGGCTAAAGAGTTGGTGTAGGGGGGAGGGTTTTACTTTCCTGGATCACTGGGCCTGCTTCTGGGAAAGGTGGGACTTGTACAAGTCGGACGGGTTGCACCTGAACCAGAGCGGGACAAATATCCTTGCGGGGAGGTTTGCTAGCACTGTTGGGGGGGGTTTAAACTAACTTGGCAGGGGGATGGGATACAGAGGGGAGCTGAAATAGGGGGGGATGTGCTGCCAATTATAGAGAAAAAAACAAGTCAGCTTGGTAGACAGGGCAAATATATAAGGGCAAGGCTGGATGGCATCTATTTTAATGCAAGGAGTCTTGCGAATAAGGTGGATGAACTGAAGGTGTTGATAAACACATGGGAGTATGATATTGTTGCTATCACGGAGACATGGTTGAGGGAAGGGCAAGACTGGCAGCTCAATATTCCGGGGTACAGAATCTTCAGGCGAGACAGAGGGGGAGGTATAAGAGGAGGGGGTGTCGCAATATTAATTAAGGAGTCAATTACTGCAGTAAGGAGGGATGATATATTAGCAGGGTCCTCCAATGAGGCCATATGGGTGGAGCTTAAAAACAAAAAGGGGGCAAGCACTTTGCTGGGCGTGTACTATAGGCCTCCAAACAGTCAGGGGGAGATAGAGGAACAGATATGTAGGCAAATCTCAGAGAAATGTGCAAATAATAGGGTAATAATAATGGGGGATTTCAACTTCCCCAATATTAACTGGGATAGTCAGAGTGTGAAAGGCTCAGAGGGTGTAGAATTCTTAAAGTGCATCCAGGAGAGCTTTTTGAGCCAGCATGTAGAAAGTCCTACAAGAGAGGGGGCGGTACTGGACCTAATTCTAGGGAATGTGGCCGGCCAAGTGGAAAAAGTGCTAGTAGGTGAGCACTTTGGTGATAGTGACCATAATATGGTAAGATTTAAGGTGGCCATGGAAAAGGACAGGGATGGGCCGGAAATAAAGGTTCTAAATTGGGGGAAGGCCGATTTTAATAGGATAAGGCAGGATCTGGCCAAAATGGACTGGGATCAGCTACTTGTAGGAAAATCCGCATCGGAGCAATGGGAGGCTTTCAGAAGGGAGATTGAGATCATACAATGGCAACATGTTCCCGTAAAGGTCAAGGGTGGTTCCAAAAACCACAGGGAACCTTGGATGACAGGGGATATACGAGAATGGATTAGGAAAAAAAGGAGGGCTTTTGGTAGATACAAAAGGTTAAAGACGGAGGAAGCCCTAGAGGAGTACAAAAAGTGCAGGGGGATACTTAAAAAAGAAATTAGGAGATCAAGGAGGGGCCATGAAATAACACTGGCAAGCAAAATAAAGGAAAATCCGAAGATGTTTTATAAGTATATTAAGGGTAAGAGGATAACTAGGGAAAAAATAGGGCCCATTAGGGACAAAAGTGGCAATCTGTGTGTGGAGCCGGAAGATGTAGGAGGGGTTCTAAATGAATTTTTTGCATCTGTTTTCACTATGGAGAAGGACGATGTAGACATAGAAATAGGGCGGGGGGACTGTGATATGCTCGAACATATTAACATCGAGCGGGAGGAGGTATTGGCGGTTTTAGCTGGCCTAAAAATGGATAAATCCCCAGGCCCGGATGAAATGTATCCCAGGCTGCTGTGTGAGGCAAAGGAGGAGATTGCGGGGGCTCTAACACATATATTCAGGACCTCTCTGGCCACAGGGGATGTGCCAGAGGACTGGAGAACCGCTAATGTAGTACCATTATTCAAGAAGGGTAGTAGGGAAAAACCGGGGAACTACAGGCCAGTGAGCCTAACATCAGTGGTAGGAAAATTATTGGAAAAAATCCTGAGGGACAAAATTTGTCTCCACTTGGAGAGGCAAGGATTAATCAGGGATAGTCAACATGGCTTTGTCAAGGGAAGATCATGTCTGACTAATTTGATTGAATTTTTTGAGGGGGTGACTAGGTGTGTGGATGAGGGTAACGCAGTGGATGTGGTATACATGGATTTCAGTAAGGCCTTCGATAAAGTCCCGCACAGGAGACTGGTCAAGAAGGTAAGAGCCCATGGAATCCAGGGTGCCTTGGCACATTGGATACAAAACTGGCTTAGTGGCAGAAGGCAGAGGGTGATGGTCGAAGGTTGTTTTTGTGACTGGAAGCCTGTGGCCAGTGGGGTACCACAGGGATCGGTGCTGGGTCCCTTGCTGTTTGTGGTCTACATTAATGACTTGGATATGAATGTAAAGGGTATGATCAGTAAGTTCGCGGATGATACAAAAATTGGTAGGGTGGTAAATAGCGAGGAGGGTAGCCTCAGTCTGCAGGACGATATAGATGTGTTGGTCAGATGGGCGGAACAGTGGCAAATGGAATTTAACCCGGAAAAGTGCGAGGTGATGCACTTTGGGGGGACTAACAAGGCAAAGGAATACACAATGAATGGAAAGACCCTAGGCAAGACGGAGGGTCAGAGGGATCTGGGTGTGCAAGTACACAGATCCCTGAAGGCGGCGGAACAGGTGGATAAGGTGGTAAAAAAGGCATATGGGATACTTGCCTTCATTAGCCGAGGCATTGAATATAAGAGCAAGGAGGTTATGATGGAGCTGTATAAAACACTGGTTAGGCCACAGCTGGAATATTGTGTGCAGTTCTGGTCGCCACACTACAGGAAGGATGTGATCGCGTTAGAGAGGGTGCAGAGGAGGTTCACCAGGATGTTACCAGGGCTGGAGCGCTTCAGCTATGAAGAGAGACTGGGCAGGTTGGGTTTGTTTTCCTTGGAGCTGAGGAGGCTGAGGGGGGACATGATTGAGGTGTACAAAATTATGAGGGGCATAGATAGGATGGATGCTGAGGAGCTTTTTCCCTTAGTAGAGGGGTCAATAACTAGGGGGCATAGATTCAAGGTAAAGGGCGGGAGGTTAAGAGGGGATTTGAGAAAGAACTTTTTCACCCAGAGGGTGGTTGGAGTCTGGAACTCACTGCCTGAAAGGGTTGTGGAGGCAGAAACCCTCACAACATTTAAGAAGCATTTGGATGTGCACTTGAAATGCCATAGCATACAAGGCTACGGGCCAAATGCTGGAATATGGGATTAGATTAGACAGGGCTTGATGGCCGGCGCGGACACGATGGGCCGAAGGGCCTCTATCCGTGCTGTATTACTCTATGACTCTATGACTATGACTAAGAGGTTTGCAAAGCACTAACAAAAAATTAAAAAACCTTATCAGATAAACAGATGAAGATCCTGAAAGTTCATTCTGCCAGCGCAAGTCCGGCAGAGCAGAAGTGCTGTAGGCCCCATGCTGGTAGCTGTAGGCCCTGTCCTAAATCCTGGGAATGAAGTCATTGCTATAATTGGGACAGGCTGCTGGCACTTCTTAGGGTGCATCAGTGGTGCCTGCCCAGAAAGTCCGAGTGGCTCCATGCCATTGCGGCATGGCGCAGGAGACCTGGGCAAGGCCGTAGAGCAGACAAACTCTGCAGCTGTCTGGCTGTCTATGCAAAGTAGTCAATCCCTTCCTCCTGCGCAGTGGGGCTTTAGGACATCCCAGAATGTAACCTACCCATGGGGGTCAGTGAATGTAGGTTCCGTTGGGCCCACCTGGAGGTGGCCTGAGCAGAATTTCCAGGGAAAGCCCACAAATTTACCCTCGGAAGATCTGCCCACCGTCCCCCTTCCAGAATTTAAAGGGTCGCTACAAATGAGGCAGACTCGCAGCATTACAAGGTTCCACCCCAGCGTCCTGGCCCCACCATGCCTGGAGCAGAACTCAGACTTTGATTACTCTCCTGGCCAGAGCGTTCGGGGCTAATATTTCCAAGGTCTCGTGCAGCATGTGAAATGCTGGAGTAACACACAATGAATCGGTAAGGTATTAATTTCCTATCCTGAATATTATAGCAGAATTAAAGGTAAAGAACTAGGTGACATTAGTGTTATGTTCATAAATAAATAGACGTTTTCATTATGAACAGCTAGCTTGAGCTAGTCATTTATTCAGCCATGTGGACTAGTGTGCAGGCATCCATCTTGACTACTGCCTTGTGGGTAGCCCAGTGCATCGTGGGTAGCCCACTCTTATATACATACAGCTCCACCTAGTGTACCATTCTAGAATGACATGTTACTGATCATTACATCCCCCTTTCTTTGAGGTTAAACAAAATCAATATCAATCAATATCAATCATAACAACATAAACATCTTCACAACAGTCAATACATTTTCAATATTGTTTTCTTTGTACTCAAAGATTAAGTCTATCAGGCTTTTTTACTTCACGTGTGGATCTTCTCAGCACAGGTAAGTCTGATGTGTTTTCATGAGAGCCTGTATGTGTGTTTGTGTTAGATTGTTCTGGTGGTGAGTGACAAGATTCAGTTGCGGCATTGTCATCGATTTGCTCTTGGATAGTTTCTCGTGTTTTCAGGAGGGAACGGCGGTTCCTCCTGAGAATCTGTCCTTCCTCAGTTCTAACAGTGTATGACCTTGGTCCTACTTCCTCGAGAACGGTAGCTTTCCTGTTCCATGCATCTGGATCCTCAATCCTGACAACATCATCCCTTGTCAATGGTATCAGAGTTTTGGATGACTTGTCATAGTGTGATTTCTGTTTCAGCTTTAACAGTTGAAGTCTCTGTCTCAGTTCCTTACTCTGCTTTTCTTTTGCACAGCAGGGTAGTGTGGTGCGCAACTTGCAACCCATTAGGAGTTCAGCAGGTGAAGAACCAGAGTCTAAAGGTGAGGCTCGGTAGCTCAGCAGGGCGAGATAAGGATCAGACTTGCTTTCTGTTGCTTTCTTCAGTAGCTGTTTGAGAACTTGAACACCTTTCTCTGCCTTACCATTCGTCTGAGCATACAGAGGACTGGATGTGATGTGTTGAAAGTCATACTGTGCTGCAAACTGTTGCCACTCCTTACAGTTGAAGCACGGACCATTGTCGCTAACGGCAATCCTGGGAATTCCATGTCTGGCGAAGATGGATTTAACATGCATTATGACACTGCTTGCTGATGTGCTTGAGAGCAGCGCCATCTCAGGATAGTTAGAATAGTAGTCAATCACTAATAGATAGTCTTTACCATTCAAATGAAAGAGGTCCATACCAACCTTTGCCATGGTGCTGTTGGTATGTCAGCTACTATCATTGGTTCCTTTGCTTGTTTGATTTGGTGTTTCTGACATGTCTCACATTTGCCTATCATGTTCTCAATGTCCTTATTTATGCCAGGCCAATAAACAGTGTCTCTTGCTCTCCTTTTGCATTTTTCAATTCTGAGATGTCCCTCATGAATTCTTTTGAGCATGTCTCGACATAGAGCCTGTGGAATGACTATTCTGTTCTGTTTTAGTAATAGTCCACTTGCGACACTCAACTCTGACCTTATTTGATAGTACTTTGGACAGGAACCTTTTGGCCACCCATGATGAATGTTCTCTATTACTGTTTGTAACACTATGGCCTAGAAATTCAGTTTGGGGCGGCCAGCTCGCTCGCGCCCAGAAAGTACCGCTGCGCGCGGAGCCACTTGCGCCCGCCGGAAGTTCAGTTTCAGCGCCCCAACTCGAAGGTGGCCGCTAGTCAAGGGTTTCGGCGCCCCCGCTTGGGGCGCTGAAACTGAATATCGGCGCGCTAGGTGCCGCAGCACCACCCACTGCTGAGCGGCAGGCTGCGGTACTGCAGGCCTTCCTCCCTCTCTTAAGGGGGAGGTGCCTGCAACAGCGAGATCGCCGCTCGCTAGTGCCGGCAAATGAGCCCGGCACCACGGAGAAGTGCCGGGCTTCCGGAAAACAGCTGGCAATGCCGCGGGGGGGGTGGTGGAGGAGGCCGGGGAAGGAGGTGCGGGCAGGCGGCCGCCGAAAAAGCGGCCGACCGCACCTCCGCCTTAACTCGCCCCACTAACGCTACAGGACGGCCCCGTTTT
The DNA here is from genome assembly GCF_052327205.1 of Somniosus microcephalus. NCBI lineage: Eukaryota > Metazoa > Chordata > Chondrichthyes > Squaliformes > Somniosidae > Somniosus > Somniosus microcephalus. The sequence continues at coordinate 77,974,447 of NC_141006.1, read as the reverse complement.
CTGATCGCTGTTTGCGGCCGCTGCGGAAGAGGCGGCCGCAACTAAATATGGCGGGCGGGGCGGTAGCAGGGCACTGTGCACACCGATGACGTCATCGGTGGCGGCGCAGCGCTACTGGCTAACGCCGCCATTACCGCAGCGCTGAATATCGGCGCAATCTCAGCAAGTGGCGCAAAAGCCCTCTTTGGGCGAAAACTGGGCGCAAAGCCTACTGAATTTCTAGCCGTATGTGTTTGCCTGGTGTGTAGATCAGTTCAAAGTCATATCTTTGCAGCTTCATCATGAGTCGTTGAATCCTTGGAGACATCTCATTCAGATTTTTTTTTATGATGGCAACCAGTGGGCAGTGGTCTGTCTCAACTGCGAAGGTGGGAAGTCCATATATGTAGCCTTGGAACTTTTCTAGTCCAACTACCAAGCCTAGACATTCCTTTTCAATCTGGGCGTATCGACACTCAGAATCAGCCATAGACCTGGAGGCATAGGCAACAGGCTTCCAATCTTCACCCTCTGCTTGTAGCAAGACCACGCCTAGGCCATCTTTTGATGCATCCGTTGACACTTTGATTCTCTTTGTTGGGTCAAAGAAGGTGAGTACAGGTGTGGTTGTCAGCACTGTTTTGAGGTTCATCCACTCTTGTTCATGTCTTTCTGTCCATGCAAACTCATTTGTTTTATGTAGCACGTCTCGCAGACAGGCTGTCTTGGCTGACAAGTTACGAATGAACTTTCCAATGAAGTTTATCATCCCCATGATGCGTAGCACTCCTTTTTTGTCAGTGGGTCGGGGCATGTTGAGTATGGCGTTTACTTTTTCCATACCTAGCTCTATTCCTTTACCAGATAGATTATCTCCTAGGAAAGTGACTTCCTGGACGCCAAACTGACACTTGGCTTTGTTGAGCTTCAGTCCATTCCGGCGTATGCGCTGTAACACTTTAGTCAGTCTCTCATTGTGTTCTTTCAGTGTGGAGCCCCAGATGATGATGTCATCAACATAGACCCGAACTCCTTCCAGACCTTCAATTATGTGTTCCATCGCTCTATGAAAGATTTCAGATGCAGATATTATCACGAAAGGCATTCTGAGGAAACAATACCTGCCAAATGGTGTGTTGAAGGTATAGTATTTGGTGCTCTCTTCATCCAGTTTTAGTTGCCAAAATCCTTGTGAGACATCGAGCTTTGTGAAGTATCTGGCACCTGACATTTCACTGGTGATTTCTTCTTGCTTGGGAATCTGGTAGTGTTCACGTTTTAGGTTTGCATTTAAGTCCTTTGGATCCATGCATACTCTTAGATCATTGTTCTTTTTCTTTACACATACCATGGAGTTAACCCAGTCTGTTGGCTCTTCGACTTTCCTGATGACTCCTAGTGTGGTCATTCTGTCCAGTTCTTTCTTGAGCCAGTCACGCAGGGGTGCTGGAACTCTCCGTGGAGCATGTACCACTGGCTGAGCATCCTCCTTTAGCTGGATCTTGTAAGTGAATGGTAGAACACCAAATCCTTTGAACACATCCTGGAAATTACTCACCACAGAATCCACTGAGTCATCTGGTCTGCTTATGGCACAGTTTATACGGTAGACTCTCTTGACCAGTTCTAATTCCTCACAAGCTTTGTCACCCAGTAGTGAATCAAGTCCTTCAGCCACAACAGAAAACATGAGATGATGCACTTTGTCTTTGACTGTCACTTTAAGTCTGCATACACCTAAGCTATCTATTTTCTGTCCATTATAGTTCTTCAGTAGTACTGACTTTTTCAGTATTTTGGGCTTTTCTTTCATATTTTTAATGTCACTCATACTGATTAAGTTTGCTTTTGCCCCAGTGTCTAGTTTCAATGTAACTAATGCTCCATTTACCTGCAGTGGCATCATCCATTTGTCCTCTTTTACTGCATTAACTTTATGTTCAGCATTGTCCATTCCTGTGGGCTGCACATTTTCTGTATCCTTTTCTATATTGTCACATGACACCATTCCTACAAAAAATGTCTCACTTAAATCAGTGTGCTCAATCACATTGACTTGTTGCCCTTTCTTTGTTTTTACTTTTGAAAAGCATTGTTTGGCAAAGTGATTCTTTCCATAACATTTTGTGCCCATTTTTCAAAACGCTGGGCATTGTCGTGACTGGTGTTTGTAACCACAGCGTTTACAATTAAAAATTCCATCCTCCGATTGCTTTTCATTTCTGTTCTGCCCACGTTTCTTCCCCTCATAGGACACAGCATCGACAGCAGCACTATCACTTACTACAGTCGCATTATTATTAATTTCACTGATAGTCTTTGCGTGCTGTTGAGCTAGCTCACTGGCATGGCATATTTTCACAGCTTTCTCCAATGTTAGTTCAGTTTCTCTCAACAAACATTCCCTGACCTTTTTATCATGAATACCAAACACAATCTGGTCACGAATCATGGATGATTTCAGTTCAGAGAAATTACATGTCTGTGCTTTCAGTTTCAGATCGGTCACAAAGCTATCAAAAGACCCATTTTGCTGCTATGTCCGTGAACGGAACACGTACCTCTCATAGGTCTCGTTCTTTTTGGGAGAACAATGTGTATCAAACTTCTTTAGCACATCGTCCATCTTTTCTCTATCCTCCTCTTGATCAAATACAAATGTATTAAATACCTCTATCGCCTGCGGGCCTGCAACCGTGAGCAGTAATGCTATTTTCCTTGCATCTGGCTTCATACCGAACCCGATGGCAGCAATGTAGAGTTCGAATTGTTGTTTGAAAGTCCGCCAATTGCAGTCGACATTCCCCGTGAGTTTCAAACCCTCCGGTGGCTTCAAATTCTCCATGTCGCATTTCACAATAGTCAGCAGATTTTACCAATCCTGGTACCATGTTATGTTCATAAATATATAGACGTTTTCATTATGAACAGCTAGCTTGAGCTAGTCATTTATTCAGCCATGTGGACTAGTGTGCAGGCATCCATCTTGACTACTGCCTCATGGGTAGCCTAGTGCATCGTGGGTAGCCCACTCTTATATACATACAGCTCCACCTAGTGTACCATTCTAGAATGACATGTTACTGATCCTTACAATTAGTTTTTCGGTCTGTACAGTTCAAGAAGTTTTAGATTTAAATGATTCATTTGGTGGGCAGGTAACAAACACAGGCAGAAAGCAAAGTGGGTTATATTTTCCTTTACAAATTGAATGCGAAGAACAAGAGGACAAAAGAATTATCGAACTTTTGGGCTGAGTTTTTAAAGACATATTTTATTGGAATGTGCATCATCTAAATTTAACCAGACCTTGAAAGAAGTCAGTTCTGGCCTTGCGGTAAAGCTGTTTTGCACAAGCTCAATTCAGTGCAAACAGAAATCTATATTCGTAATGTGAAATAAGATAGAAAGAGCTGGGTGGGGCTGGTGATGTAGCAATGCCACTTGTGTGTGAAGTTTGGCGACCTGTCTGAGGCTCCTATTCTCAGTTATTTGCTGTTATTTTGCTTGCTTCAGACTGTGCAGAACCTCTGCGGTGAACTTTAACTGCTCCACTTTCATGCAACTTGACCTTTACTTCACTCGTTTGAAATTGCACTCAAGGTGGGCTAACAAAAAGGATGCTCTCTCTTTAATGGTAGAAATATGTGAGTACACATTGACTGACTCAGGCCCAGCAGTCGCACCAGCATAATTTCAGCTCTCCATGGTACTGAATCTTTCTTGCTGTTTTTGTCAGTATTTTACAGTAAATGCAATAAAAATCCTCGGAGGACTTTCATATTCAGCTCTTAATTGGGTAATGAAGCTTTAATGAACTACATTTTAATGATTCTGCCCTCCATTTCATGTCTCCAGCTGTCAACAGCAAAATACTTGTTCAGATGTGATTAATAAAAACACTCCAGAAGATGATAAATTGTAAGAATTTTTTTTTTGGCTTGATCAGAGCTGCAAAATTGGGTCTAGCTCTGTCTCACGCTTTCTCCTTGATTGCAACCTTTGGCGACAATTTGTGGATGGAAAGAGATATGTCAGTCAGGTCACTATGGAGACAGCTGGTCCAGCTTAACGTGAGCTATCAGCAGGATCCCTGCTGCACTCTTGATTTCTTTCGACTACAAATATTCTCAGGGACTTTGAATAGGACAAACTTTTCAAGAATGCGACATTACTATACAGCTTTGAATGTCTCCTTAAAGGTACTAAAATAGCACGGCTTTATCTGGTCATTTAATTTTCTATTATCTTGTCCTTTACATTGTCTCTCTGTTCCTGCCATCAAGTAATATCCAGCTTTAGCGAGGGTATTAAATTAACAACAGGTGGAAGATATAATTATATTTCCACACGTGAACTCAGCGGGCTGCCCAAAGAGAAGACACAGGAACAGCAGTCAAAGAGTGAGCCCTCATTGTGCGCTAGTCTCGGCGCTTGACTGTACGGCCAAACTAACTCTCTCTTTTTCTTTTTCTCTCTTTAATTCTCTTGATTTTATTCATTTTTAGTGCTCATTATTTCAATCAACATCACTAAAACAGATGACCTGGTCGTTATCACGTTGCTGTTTCTGGGAGCTTACTGTGTGCAAATAGGCTGCCGCGTTTCCTACATTACAACAGTGACTACACTTCAAAAAGTACTTCATTGGCTGTCAAGTGCTTTGGGACGTCCTGAGGTTGTGAAAGGCGCTATAGAAATGCCAGTCTTTCTTTATTACTGTATCCATCCCTTATAACAGATGCACTTTTTTCGGTAAATACCCTGCTGTAGGAGTTTGCAGCCTAATGTCCTTTGCTCAGGATTATTGAAAAATCCCTTTTAATAAAATAATCAAACGCAGTATTAATTAAATATATGCAAATGGTATTTGGGGAAACTATTTAGAAGATTATTGTCATAATTTATGCTACAGTAGATTTAGATCTGTCAATCAGAAGACTCACTAGAACATCTCATATATCTTTAACAGTATAAATATATAAAAACACTTCCTTTCCTGTGGCGCAGCGTTACTGAATCCACATTTTGTTGAGGGCCTCAGTAGACCAGTATCTTGCTCTAGGGCCACTGTTCAGAACCCTGCTGCCCACGGGTTTACACCTGCCACTCCCCACACAGTCAACTCTTCACTTCAACCATTTGCATCTGCGGGCATTTGCCAATTGGAAACCAGCTATTAATCCACAGAGACAGGACGGAAAATTAATATGAAATAATACTGGCTGGCCTCCCACATTCCACCCTCCATAAACTTGAGGTCATTCAAACTCTCTTGCCCGTGTCCTAACTCGCATCAAGTCCCGTTCGCCCATCACCCCCGTGCTCGCTGACCTACATTGGCTCCCGGTTAAGCAGTGCCTCGATTTCAAAATTCTCATCCTTGTTTTCAAATCCCTCCATGGTCTCGCCCCTCCCTATCTCTGTAGTCTCCTCCAGCCTCACAACCCCCCCCCCCGAGATATCTGCGCTCCTCTAATTCTGCCCTCTTGAGCATCCCTGATTATAATCACTCAACCATTGTTGGCCGTGCCTTCTGTTGCCTTGGCCCTAATCTCTGGAATTCCCTCCCTAAAACTCTCCGCCTCTCCACCTCTCTCTCCTCCTTTAAGATGCTCCTTAAAACCTACCTCTTTGGCCAAGCTTTTGATCACCTGCCCTAATTTCTCGTAATGTGGTTCGTTGTCAAATTTTTTGTTTTATGATATTCCTGTGCAGCACCTTGGGATGTTTTACTACGTTAAAGGTGCCATATAAATACAAGTTGTTGTTGTTAAAGGACCAATAGTTCTATTTTAATAAAGCCTTTAATTTGCTTAATGGAAGCTGGGATAATCATGCTTTTAAATTTCTTTTGCCGGAGACCAAGAAATGGGGGAGGTCACTGAGTCCCACCTCGGTCAATATGCCAGTGGGGACCGTGAATGGAGGTCACACAGTCCAAAGGCGCACAGTGCAGCTAATCCACTGAGGGCCAAAGGGGAAACAAAAGGAGGAATAACTGCAGCTACTTGTAGACCGCATTGCGGCGCTCGAGCTGCGGGTGGATGAATTTTGGAGCATGCGCGATGCTGAAAGGCTCGTGGATAACACGTTTAGCGAGTTGTGCACGCCCCAGGGTAGGGCAGCACAGGGGGTGACCATCAGGCGGAGCAACAAAGGCAGGCAGGTAGTGCAGGGAACCCCTGCGGACATCCCCCTTTCAAACAAGTATACCGCTTTGGATACTGTTGAGGGGGATGACTCACCAGGGGAAGGCAGCAGCGGCCAACTTCCTGGCACTGGGGGTGCTCCTGCTGCCCAGGAAGGGGGGAAAAAGAGTGGGAGAGCAATAGTGGTAGGGGATTCTATAGTAAGGGGAACAAATAGGCGTTTCTGTGGCCGTAGACGTGAATCCAGGATGGTTTGTTGCCTCCCTGGTGCCAGGGTCAAGGATGTCACTGAGCGGCTGCAGGGCATTCTGGAGGGGGAGGGAGAACAGCCAGTGGTCGTGGTCCACATTGGTACCAACGACATAGGTAAAAAGAGGGATGAGGTCCTGCAGCAAGAATTTAGGGAGCTAGGTGAAGGATTAAGGAGCAGGACCTCAAAGGTTGTAATCTCTGGATTACTCCCGGTGCCACGTGCTAGTAAGTATAGGAATAGAAAGATAGAACAGATGAATGTGTGGCTAAAGGGATGGTGCAAGGGGGAGGGCTTTAGTTTCCTGGATCACTGGGTCTGCTTCTGGGAAAGGTGGGACTTGTACAAGTCGGACGGTTTACACCTGAACCAGGGGGGAACCAATATCCTTGCGGGGAGGTTTGCTAGCACTGCTGGGGAGGGTTTAAACTAACTTGGCAGGGGGTTGGGGTACAGAGTGGAGCTATAGTAGGGGGTGATTTACGGCCAAATACAGAGGGAAAAACAAGTCAGCTGGGAAGGCAGAGCAAATATGTGAAGGCAAAAGAGAATATGGCAGGGCTGGAAGGCATTTATTTTAATGCAAGGAGTCTTGCAAATAAGGTGGATGAACTGAAGTTGTTGTTGAACACATGGGAGTACGATATTGTTGCTATCACGGAGACATGGTTGAGGGAGGGTCAGGACTGGCAGCTCAATATTCCGGGGTATAGAATCGTCAGGCGAGACAGAGGGGGGTGTAAAAGGGGAGGGGGTGTTGCAATATTAATTAAGGAGTCAATTACTGCTGTAAGGAGGGATGATATATTAGCGGGTTCCTCTAATGAGGCCATATGGGCAGAACTTAAAAACAAAAAGGGGGCAAGCACTTTGCTGGGAGTGTACTATAGGCCCCCAAACAGTCAGGGGGAGATAGAGGAACAGATATGTAGGCAAATCTCCGAGAAGTGCGAAAATAATAGGGTAATAATAGTGGGGGATTTCAACTTCCCCAATATAAATTGGGACAGTCAGAGTGTGAAAGGCTTAGAGGGTGCAGAATTCTTAAAGTGCATCCAGGAGAGCTTTTTGAGCCAACATGTAGAAAGTCCTACAAGAGAGGGGGCGGTACTGGACCTAATTCTGGGGAATGTAGCTGGGCAAGTGGTGGAAGTGTCAGTAGGAGAGCATTTTGGCGACAGTGACCATAATTCGGTGAGATTTAAGGTGGTCATGGAAAAAGACAAAGACGGCCCGGAAATAAGGGTTCTACATTGGGGGAAGGCCGATTTTAATATGATAAGGCAGGATCTGGCCAAAGTGGACTGGGAGCAGCTGCTTATAGGAAAATCCACATCAAAACAGTGGGAGACTTTCAGAAGGGAAATAGAGAGAGTACAACGCCAACATGTTCCTGTAAAGGTCAAGGGTGGGACCAACAAGCAAAGGGAACCTTGGATGACAAGGGATATACAAAAATGCATTAGAAATAAGAGGGGGGCTTTTGGCAGTTACAAAAGACTAAAGACAGAAGAAGCCCTAGAGGAGTATAAAAAGTGCAGGGGCATACTTAAAAAAGAAATTAGGAGGGCGAGGAGGGGCCATGAAATAACACTGGCGAGCAAAATAAAGGAAAATCCTAAGATGTTTTATAAGTATATTAAGGGCAAGAGGATAACCAGGGAAAGGGTAGGGCCCATTAGGGACCAAAGTGGCAATCTGTGTGTAGAGCCAGAGGATGTAGGCGGGGTTTTAAATGAATTTTTTGCATCTGTGTTCACTATGGAGAAAGACGATGCAGACATAGAAATCGGGCAAGGGGACTGTGACATACTTGAACATATTAGCATCGAGAGGGAGGAGGTGCTAGCGGTTTTAGCGGGCCAAAAAGTGGATAAATCCCCAGGCCCGGACGAGATGTATCCCAGGCTGCTGTGGGAGGCAAGGGAGGAGATTGCAGGGGCTCTGACACAAATTTTCAGAACCTCTCTGGCCACAGGGGATGTACCAGAGGACTGGAGAACAGCTAACGTAGTACCATTATTCAAGAAGGGTAGCAGGGATAAACCAGGGAATTACAGGCCAGTGAGTCTAACATCTGTGGTGGGGAAATTATTGGAAAAAATTCTGAGGGACAAAATTAATCTCCACTTGGAGAGGCAAGGATTAATCGGGGATAGTCAGCATGGCTTTGTTAAGGGTAAATCATGTCTAACAAATCTGATCGAATTTTTCGAGGGGGTGACTAGTGGGGTGGATGAGGGAAATGCTGTGGATGTGGTGTACATGGACTTCAGTAAAGCTTTTGACAAAGTCCCGCATAGGAGACTGGTCAAGAAGGTAAGAGCCCATGGGATCCAGGGTGCCTTGGCGCGTTGGATCCTAAACTGGCTGAGTGGCAGGAGGCAGAGGGTGATGGTCGAAGGTTGCTTTTGTGACTGGAAGCCTGTGTCCAGTGGGGTACCTCAGGAATCGGTGCTGGGTCCCTTATTGTTTGTGATCTACATAAATGATTTGGATGAAAATGTAAAAGGTATGATCAGTAAGTTCGCAGATGACACGAAAATTGGTGGGGTGGTAAATTGCGAGGAGGAAAGCCTCCGGCTACAGGACGATATAAACGGGTTGGTCAGATGGGCGGAAAAGTGGCAAATGGAATTTAACCCTGAAAAGTGCGAGGTGATGCATTTTGGACGGACAAATAAGGCAAGGGAATACACAATGAGTGGTAGGACCCTAGGAAGTACAGAGGGTCAGAGGGACCTTGGTGTACATGTACATAGATCCCTGAAGGCAGCGGAGCAGGTAGATAAGGTGGTTAAAAAGGCATATGGGATACTTGCCTTCATTAGCCGAGGCATAGAATATAAGAGCAGGGAGGTTATGATGGAGCTGTACAAAACGCTGGTGAGGCCACAGCTGGAGTACTGTGTGCAGTTCTGGTCGCCTCACTATAGGAAGGATGTGATTGCTTTGGAGAGGGTGCAGAGAAGATTCACCAGGATGTTACCTGGGATGGAGCGCCTCAGCTATGAAGAGAGGCTGGACAGGCTGGAGTTGTTTTCCTTGGAGCAGAGAAGGCTGAGGGGGGACCTGATTGAGGTGTACAAAATAATGAGGGGCATAGATAGGGTAGATAAAGAGGAACTTTTCCCCTTAGTGGGGGGGTCAATAACAAGGGGGCATAGATTCAGGGTAAGGGGCAGGAGATTTAGAGGGGATTTGAGGAGGAACTTTTTCACCCAGAGGGTGGTTGGAATGTGGAACTCAATGCCTGAAACGGTGGTGGAGGCAGGAACCCTCACAACATTCAAGAAGCATTTGGATGAGCACTTGAAATGCCATTGCATACAAGGCTATGGACCAAATGCTGGAAAATGGGATTAGACTGGACAGGGATGGATGGGCGGCGCAGACACGATGGGCCGAAGGGCCTCTTTCTGTGCTGTAAAACTCTATGACTCTATGACTCTAACTCTTCTGTTCATTCAGAGGTTAGATATTTCACTTAGGGTAAAAACTAGGCTGTGCATTTCATTCTCCGAAACTTCTTTCACGTAAAGCCATTTCTTTCAAACCAAGATTTTACTCTCTTCCCAGCACCCTGCTCCCTGGTGGTCCAGCAGGGCCCCAGGTTGCGCTGCGCTAGGCCCCTCCCCTTTAATCAGGGGAGGGAGGTCTGCAGTACCGTGGCGGTATGTGTCGACACGCCTGGCGCTGCTGCACGTAGCACCGCGATAGTCAATGGGAGTACCCCAAGAGGGAGGGAGAGCGCTTCCAATAGCCTCCTGCTTGGGGCACTACCATTCAATTTCAGGCACGGGGGCGCGAACTTTTTCAGGGCGCTAAAAGTAGCGGCTCGGCGAAGTTATTGCCCCAAAGGGGGCACAAGCCAATTTTACCCCCAATGATTTCTGTAAAAGTAATGATGTTGTTACGAGATTTTAAAGCCCCTCACTGGTTGTCTACTGGCCTAGACAGAGTAGATGGAGAGAAACTGTTCCCACTGGCGGAAGGGTCGAGAACCAGAGGACACAGATTTATGGTGATTGGCAGAAGGACCAAAGGCGACATGAGGAAGCGAGTCTGGAATGTACTACCTGAAAGGGTGGTGAAGGCAGATTCAATCGTGGCTTTCAAAGGGAGTTGGATAAGTACCTGAAGGAAAACAATTTGCAGGGCTACAGGGAAAGGGCGGGGGAGTGTGACTCGCTGAAGTGCTCTTGCAGCGAGCCGGCACGGGCTCGAATGGCCTTCTTCTGTGCTGTAACCATTCTATGATTCTATGATTCTATGGTTGTAGCTGTCAAATATAATGAGATCACTGGAAATTTATTTAATGAAACAGATGAATTGTCACATAGTCATAGTGAGATTCAATTTACATAACATGATAAAATAATTTGTGGGTATTAAAACTGATAAGCCAGAAAAATCTCATACTTTACAATTCATTGACTTCAATGGAAATAAAAATGGGGAGCGATGTAAACCGGGCTGCCGATTCGCTATCGCCCGGTTTACACTTTCGCACAAAGTCAAGATCTACCCCATGACTTTAAGACGGGGACTGAATTCCACCAAATGCTGTAGGTCAGTTATCCCCCCGCCCTCGAACAATACTTCACCCAAAGACTGCACTTGGCCTTGCCTCCCATTGTGCAACGCCACAGGATATTGACTAAACCAGACGATATAGGTCGACTATTCATTTGAGATTCTGAGATTGGATCAGAAGGCAGGGCTTTGCAATATTCGAGTAGCATTACATCCATTGCAATTCAAGTCTGACTAGCATTGGAGTCGCAAGTGGTGTGAGCCGGGTAGATTTCGCTCAGCTACAGACTGTGTTATTTTCCAAAAGTCTTCCTAAATATCTTTGGAGGAATTATGCAAATGAATAATGAAGCCCTTAAAGGATTTGCAAATTACAGATGTTTTAAGTTTGTATTCCATAAATGCCTAGTTCTCCTACACTTAATTTTTCCATGTTATTGATGATAAGTATTTTTTTTTTAAACCTGTGCAGTATCACAGCACAAGGTTATGTTTAATCCAGTATGCAAATTACTTAAAATAGAGTCATTATTAACCCTACGGGTCATACACGTCTGCAAAATACTGCTCCCTATTTGTTACGGAAATTGCTGTGAAGACATTGAGAGAGAAACGATTCATTAGGCGATTGGAAACTGCAACACAGTGTTATTTAGACATCTATACCATTCGTTCTGTTACAAGGGGGATGCCCGCAGATCACACTACTGTTAGCTGATATAGAACAGGACAAACAATTTCTATTGGATTTGTGTCTATGACTTATAAATTACTAGCTTATTCTGAGGTATCAATTTTAATATTTACAAACTGATATACCTATCTATTTATCCAATGAAAAGCGACGAGTTAAGAAAGTAACTATAGGTTTTTATTGGCTAAATAACAGAGCCCACCCTCGTGGGTGATCGGATCCAACAAGGAGGAATACCAGCCAGTCGACCACCTTTATACCTGGGCAGGTAGGTGGAGCCGTGGGCGGAGTCAGCAGTGGTCAGCCCAGGTATAACAGCGTGACAAGAGGCGACCTCGTATAGTGATACAACAGTGTGAACAGTGATAACCATAGAGTAACGATATAACAGTGATAACTATAGTGTAACGATGGTGAACGATAAAAGTGGTTTACCACATTCACCCCTTGTTTAGATTTGAGTCCGGCGGGGTGAAGTGTACTACCAGTTCTGGTATGTCAGTCTGTCCGGAGGCCTCGTAAGCCTTTCTGATCGTCGCAGCGGCGGTGTTGCATTATCCGGTGTTAATGCTGGTGTCTGCGTGGTCGGCGAAGGCTTGTGGGGTTCCGGCATGCCATCTACCTCGGGTGGCATTGGGGGGGTGGTGGGGGGGGGGGTAACGGTGGTGTCTCAGGAGTGCCCGAGGGTGCGAGGTCTCGTAAGGAGACTGTGTCCTCCCGCCCGTCTGGGTATGCCACATAGGCGTACTGGGGGTTGGCGTGCAGGAGGTTCACCCTCTCGACCAGGGAGTCCGTTTTATGGGCCCTCACGTCGCAGCAGGACGGGCCCCGGAGAGGTCAGCCAGGTTGGTAGCGTGGTTCCTGTAGTCGACTTCCTGGGGAAAACAAACATTCGTTCATGGGGGGTGGCGTTAATGGCCGTGCACAGTAGTGACCGGATGGAATGCAGCGCTGCCGGGAGGACTTCCTGCCAGCGGGAAGTTGGGAGGCCCTTAGACTTTAAGGCTAAGAGGACGGCCTTCCATACCGTCGCGTTCTCTCTTTCCGCCTGCCCGTTCCCTCGGGGGTTGTAGCTGGTGGTCCTGCTTGCAGCAATACCTCTCGCTAGTAGGAACTGACGGAGTTCCTCGCTCATGAAGGAGGAGCCCCGGTCACTATGTATATAGTTTGGGAACCCGAACAAGGCGAAGAGGTCGTTCAGGCATTTAATGACCGTGGTACTGGTCATGTCTGGGCAGGGGAAGGCAAAGGGGAAATGGGAGTACTCATCAACAATGTTGAGGAAGTACACATTGCGGTCAGAGGATGGGAGGGGCCCATTAAAGTCGATGCTCAGGCGCTCGAAGGGGCGGGTGGCCTTGATCAGGCTTGCTCTGTCCGGCCTAAAGAAGTGCGGTTTGCACTCGGCACAGGTCTGGCAGTTCCTGGTCATGGTCCTGACCTCCTCGATGGAGTAGGGCAGGTTGCGGGCCTTAATGAAGTGGTAAAGTCTGGTGACTCCGGGGTGGCAGAGGTCGTTGTGGAGGGTCTGAAGTCTATCAATTTGCGCGCTGGCGCATGTAATTCGTGAAAGAGCATCAGGGGGTTCGTTCAGCTTACCTGGCCAGTACAAGATATCGTAATCATAGGTGGAGAGCTCGATTCTCCACCTCAAGATCTTGTCATTCTTGATTTTGCCCCTCAGCTTGTTATTAAACATAAAAGCGACCGAACGCTGGTCGGTGAGGAGGGTAAATCGTTTGCCTGCCAGGTAATGCCTCCAGCGTCATACCGCCTCCACAATCGCCTGGGCCTCCTTCTCGACCGACGAGTGTCGGATCTCAGGGCCCTGTAGGGTCCTTGAGAAGAAGGCCACCGGTCTCCCCTCCTGGTTAAGGGTAGCGGCTAGGGCGAAGTCGGATGCATCGCTCTCCACTTGGAAGGGGATGGACTCATCCACTGCCTGCATTGTGGCCTTGGCAATGTCTCCCTTAATGAGGGAGAAGGCTGCGCACGCTTCCTCCGTAAGGGGGAAGGATGTGGACTTCATGAGGGGCCTGGCTTTGTCCGCATAATTGGGCACCCATTGGGCATAGTAGGCGAAAAGCCCCAGGGTTCTCTTTAGTGCCTTTGGACAGTGGGGGAGGGGTAGCTCCATGAGGGGGCGCATTCTTTCGGGGTCGGGGCCGATGACTCCGTTCTCTACTACACAGCCGAGGATGGCAAGGCGCGAGGTGTTAAACACACATTTCTCCTTATTGTAGGTGAGGTTCAGCCATTGGGCCGTACGGAGGAATCTCTCCAGATTAACATCATGGTCCTGCCGGTCGCGGCCGCAGATGGTGACGTTATCTAGGTAGGGGAATGTGGCGTGCAGCCCGTTCTGGTCAACCATCCGGTCCATCTCCCTTTGGAAGACCGAAACCCCGTTGGTGACGCCGAAGGGGACCCTAAGGAAGTGGTAGAGGCGGCCATTCGCCTCGAAGGCGGTATACTGGCGGTCCTCAGGGCGGATAGGGAGTTGGTGGTAGGCCGACTTAAGGTCGATGGTCGAGAATACTCGGTATTGTGCGATCTGATTGACCATATCAGATATGCGGGGAAGGGGGTATGCGTCCAGCTGGGTGTACCTGTTTATGGTCTGGCTGTAGTCGATGACCAGGCGGTTTTTATTGCCGGTCTTAACGACCATGACCTGGGCACGCCAGGGGCTGGTGCTCCCCTCGATGATGCCCTCCTTCAGGAGATGCTGCACCTCGGAGCTAATGAAAGCTCTGTCCCCGGCGCTGTACCGCCTGCTCTTGGTAGCGACGGGTTTGAAGTCGGGGGTGAGGTTGGCGAACAGGGAAGGTGGCGGGACCTTGAGGGTGGATAGGCCGCAGGTGTTACGCGGTGGGCGGTTTGAAATCTGTTGGTTGTCGACTGTGAGTGGGGGGAGGGGTCCGCCGTATGCTAGCGTGACGCTTTGGAGGTGGGATTGGAAGTCTAGACCTAGTAGGACGGCAGCGCATAGCTGGGGCAGGACGAGGAGTTTAAAATTTTTATACTCCGTGCCCTTAACCGACAGGGTCACAACACAGTAGCCGCTGATGTCTGTGGCGTGGGACCTCGATGCCATCGAGATCCGGTTGCGCGTTGGCCGGACCGTGAGGGAGTAGTGGCTCACCGTGTCTGGGTGGATGAAACACTCCGTGCTTCCGCTGTCGAACAGGCAGGTCGTGGCGTGGCCGTTTACTTTGATGTCCATCATGGACTTGGACAGGTGGTGCGGGCGGGCTTGGTCCAGTGTGACGGAGGCTAGTGTATAGCTGAGCGAGTTGCTGTCATCTGCGGGTGAGGCGGTGGTCGGGTCTGGAGGCACGGTGGCGGTCGAGCGTGGTGGGTAAAATGGCGGCGCCCACGAGGTTGGACAAAATGACGGAGAAGATGGCTGCCCCCACAACTCACATGAGGCACTGCTGGTGTCGGTTGCCTGGATCAAAGATGGCCGCCCCCATGGCTCACATGTGGGGATGCTGGCCTCTGTGGCCTTGATGGAAGATGGCCGCCCCCACAGCTCGCATGAGGCACTGCTGGCCTCTGTTGATCTCCCTCTGCAGGCCTTTGCAAAGTGGCCTTTCTTCAGGCAGCTCGAGCAGGTCGCGTTTCTGGCTGGGCAGCGCGCCCTCGGGTGTTTCGCCTGGCCGCAGAAGAAGCAGCCGGCGGCCCAATCGCGGGGGTCCGATGTCGCAGCCGGTACCGGGGGTGGCGGTCCCGATCGGGTCCGGGACGCCGACGCTGAGGTAGGTCCCAGGGGGGGTGCTGCGGGGGGTATTGCGGTCGGGGTCGGTCCCGAGTCCCAGGGTCGCAAATTACAGTACCTGGAATATGCCTCGAGGTCCCGATGGGCCACTTCTAGGGAGCGAGCGAGGGCTGCAGCTTTGTCCAGGTCGAGGTCCTTTGCTTCAAGCAGTCTTTGCCGTGAGTAGTCGGACCGCAGGCCTTTCACGAAGGCATCGCGGACATTGTCTTCAGTATTTTCTGCCGCCGTTACCGTTTTAAAGTTACAGTCCCTGCCGAGTGCTTGTAGCGCCTGTAAAAATTCATCTACAGACTCTCCTGGTTGTTGCGGGTGGGATCTTAGGAGGTGTCTGGCATACATGGAATTTACCGGGCTCTGGTACTGTCGTTTCAGCCGATTGATGGCGTCCTCGTATGTTTTAAGGTCCCGGATGAGTGCGAATACTTTAGGGCTCACTTGGGCGGTCAGAACTCTTAGCTTGGATTTCTGAGGCACGCCGGATTCTCCCAGGTAGGACTCGAAACAGCTCAGCCAGTGTTCGAAGTCGAGGGCTGAGTTTGCTGCCTGTGGGTTTAGATCCAGGTATGGTGGTCGGAGGGCTCGCAGCCAAGCCGGCTGCTGTGGCTGTTGTAGCTGGGCATCTGGCTGGTCGTTTGGCTGCTCGTCTGGCTGCTCGTTTGGCTGCTCAAGTAACGACATTTTAAAATTTAGCCAATAAAATTGATATACCTATCAATTTATCCAATGAAAAGCGACGAGTTAAGAAAGTAACTATAGGTTTTTATTGGCTAAATAACAGAGCCCACCCTCGTGGGTGATCGGATCCAACAAGGAGGAATACCAGCCAGTCGACCACCTTTATACCTGGGCAGGTAGGTGGAGCCATGGGCGGAGTCAGCAGTGGTCAGCCCAGGTATAACAGCGTGACAAGAGGCGACCTCATATAGTGATACAACAGTGTGAACAGTGATAACCATAGAGTAACAATATAACAGTGATAACTATAGTGTAACGATAGTGAACGATAAAAGTGGTTTACCACACAAACGTAATGAAGATTTCTGATTTTGGAAGCATTTGGAAGTCATAAAAACATTGAGGAGTTTAGATATGGATCCGTATTATTACCTTAGCACAGAGCACAAGAAACAAATGTTTGAGTTTAGATAATGACGGTCATTGAGATAACAGCACTCAGATCATTGGAAATCTATTTCACTAATGAATTTCAAAAGTCAGATTTCTATGATGGTATAGTGAGACCATATTACAGAAATACTGAAATTAAAGTAAATGGTATGTCACGGGAGGTCTAAAATTATTTTTTGATTAATTTCAGTTTTAAAAGTGCTGCACAGTAATGAAAGAGCTGAAGATATGATCAAATACTGTATCTCAAAGTATTTATTTGGTTTGGATGAAATGACCATCAAAATCTTTTGCATGGTTCCCATATTGTCATTTGGAGTAGACAAAATAATACGGAGGGTTAAGATACATTTCTCATTAAAAGCTTCATGACAGCTGCTTTCTTTAGAATGTCTGTTGAGTTATGATTGGATGTAGCGATAGGCCTTGATCTGGACCAGTTAATCCATTGTCTCAGCCTTCAATTCCCCTACGAAAATTCTCAGTAAATGGCCGTGTAACCCAACATCCACCACCTCCCCTCAACCCATCTGCCACTGTCCCTCAGTTCATCTCCCTCAGGCCAGAGACAATTTGGCTCAACTAGGACGGCATTTCTAGGTAAATCATGACAGATGCTGCCAGAATAGATTTATTCTCCTTTGTGTGTGTGTGTGTGTGTGAGTATGATTCATATGGCAACTGCTCAGAAATGATCCAGGCCAGTGCTGTCTAGTGTTTGCAAGAATATGTCATTAAGTGATGCCCTAAGGTACGTGTCCTTGAACTAAACAAAGGCAGTACCTTGTCACTCTACTTTTCAACTTTCCGAACACAATCCTTGAACACATGGGGGATGTTTTTCTCTGGCTACAGATTTTATGGAAACAGTAGGAAGAAGAAGAAAGAATTTGCATTTATTTAGTGCTTTTTAAAAATTAGTTCCTGAGATGTGGGCGTGGCTGGCAAGGCCGGCATTTATTGCCCATCCCTAATTGCCCTTGAGAAGGTGGTGGTGAGCCGCCTTCTTGAACCGCTGCAGTCCGTCTGGTGAAGGTACTCCCACAGTGCTGTTAGGGAGGGAATCCCAGGATTTTGACCCAGCAACAATGAGGAAACGGCTGATATATTTCCAAGTCAGGATGGTGTGTGACTTGGAGGGGAACTTGGAGGTGGTGGTGTACCCATGTGCCTGCTGCCTTGTCCTAGGTGGAAGAGGTCGTGGGTTTGGGAGGTGCTGTCGAAGAAGCCTTGGCGAGTTGCTGCAGTGCATCTTGTAGATGGTACACACTGCAGCCACGGTACGCCGGCGGTGGAGGGAGTGAATGTTTAAGGTGGTGGATGGGGTGCCAATCAAGCGGGCTGCTTTGTCCTGTATGGTGTTGAGCTTCTTGAGTGTTGTTGGAGCTGCACTCATCCAGCCAAGTGGCATCACACTCCTGGCTTGTGCCTTGTAGATGGTGGTCAGGAGGTGAGACACTCGCCGCAGAATACCCAGCCTCTGACCTGCTGTTGTAGCCACAGTATTTATGTGATGTCCTCATGGTGTCCTTGAACACTTTACAACCAATAGCTTACTTTGGAAGCACAGTCATTGTTGCTATGAAAGAAACGAAGAAAGAAAGAAAGACTTGCATTTCTACAGCACCTTTCATGAATTCAGGATGTCCCAAAGCGCTTTACAGCCAATGAAGTACTTTTGAAGTGTAGTAATGTAATCTATATATACAATATGTGGCAGCAAACGTGTGCACATCAAGATCACACAAACAAATGAATGAAAGGCCAGCTAAAGGGGCTGAAAATCTAAGGCCCATCTGGCACACTCCTACCATTATTATGTTCATTAATAACTAGTAGTTTTCATTAAGAACACAGCTAGCTTCTTAGCTGGTCACTTTATTAGTATATGAGAACTTCAGTACATCAAGACTTCTACAGCTTCTTTCTAGAGGCTTCCATCTTGACTACTGCCTTCTGGGTAGCCTAGTGCATCATGGGTAATGTAGTCTTAAACACATACAGCTGGGTAGTGTAGTCTTATATACATACAGCTATATACAGCTCTACACAGCTCTATGGCTCCACCTAGTGTCCACTATAGAATGACATGTTATTGATCATTACATCCCCCTTTCTTTGAGGTTAAACAAAATCAATATCAATTAACTTTCAAGAAATATGATAAAGTTGATATCAGTAACACTTTTGTTAGTGCTCTATAAACATAAACATTTTCACAACAGTCAACACATTTTCAAAGCTTTACATTATACTCAAAGATTAAGTCTATCAGGCTTTTTTACTTCACGTGTGGATCTTCTCAACACGGGTAAGTCTGATGTGTCTTCATGAGATTGTTCTGGTGGTGATTGACAAGATGCAGTTGCGGCATTGTCATCGATCTGCTCTTGTATAGTCTCTTGTGTTTTCAGTGTGGAGCCCCAGATGATAATGTCATCAACATAGACCCGGACTCCTTCCAGACCTTCAATTTTGCTCTATGAAAGATTTCAGATGCAGATATTATCCCGAAAGGCATTCTGAGGAAACAATACCTGCCAAATGGTGTGTTGATGGTACAGTATTTGGTGCTCTCTTCATCTAGTTTTAGTTGCCAAAATCCTTGTGAGGCATCGAGCTTTGTAAAGTATCTGGCACCTGACATTTCACTGGTGATTTCTTCTCGCTTGGGAATCTGGTAGTGTTCATGTTTTATGTTTGCATTTAAGTCCTAAGGATCCATGCATATTCTTAGATCATTGTTCTTTTTCTTTACGCATACCATGGAGTTAACCCAGTCTGTTGGCTCTTCGACTTTCCTGATGACTCCTAGTGTGGTCATTCTGTCCAGTTCATTCTTGAGCCGGTCACGCAGGGGTGCTGGAACTCTTCGTGGAGCATGTACCACTGGCTGAGCATTCTCCTTTAGCTGGATCTTGTATGTGAATGGTAGAACTCCAAATCCTTTGAACACATCCTGGAAATTACTTACTACAGAATCCACTGAGTCATCTGGTCTGTTTATGGCACAGTTTATACGGTATACTCTCTTGACCAGTTCTAAGTCTTCACAAGCTTTGTCACCTAGCAGTGAATCAAGTCCTTCAGCCACAACAGAAAACATGAGATGATGCACTTTGTCTTTGACTGTCACTTTAAGTCTGCATACACCTAAGCTATCTATTTTCTGTCCATTATAGTTCTTCAGTAGTACTGACTTTTTCAGTATTTTGGGCTTTTCTTTCATATTTTTAATGTCACTCATACTGATTAAGTTTGCTTTTGCCCCAGTGTCTAGTTTCAATGTAACTAATGCTCCATTTATCTGCAGTGGGATCATCCATTTGTCCTCTTTTACTGCATTAACTTTATGTTCAGCGTTGTTTATTCCTGAGGGCTGCACATTTTCTGTATCCTTTTCTATATTGTCACATGACACCATTCCTACAAAACATGTCTCACTTAAATCAGTGTCCTCAATCATATTGACTTGTTGCCCTTTCTTTGTTTTTACTTTTGAAAAGCATTGTTTGGCAAAGTGATTCTTACCATGACATTTTGTGCACATTTTTCCAAACGCTGGGCATTGTTTTAACTGGTGTTTGTAACCACAGCGTTTACAATTAAAAATTCCTTCCTCCGATTGCTTTTCATTTCTGTTCTGCCCATGTTCCTTTCCCTTGTAGGACACAGCACCGACAGCAGCACTTACTACAATTGCATCATTATTGATTTCATTGAACGTCTTCGCGTGCTGTCGAGCTAGCTCACTGGCTTGGCATATTTTCACAGCATTTTCCAATGTCAGTTCGGTTTCTCTCAACAGACGTTCCCTGACTTTTCTATCATGAATACCAAACACAATTTGGTCACGAATCATGGATGCTTTCAGCTCAGAGAAATTACATGTCTGTGCTTTCAGTTTCAGATCAGTTATAAAGCTATCAAAAGTCTCATTTTGCTGCTGTGTCCGAGAACAGAAGATGTACCTCTCATAGGTTTCATTCTGTTTGGGAGAACAATGTGTATCAAATTTCTTTAGCACATCGTCTAATTTGTCTCTGTTCTCCGCTGGATTAAATACAAATGTATTAAATACCTCTATCGCCTGCGGGCCTGCAACCGTGAGCAGCAACGCTACTTTCCTTGCGTCTGGCTTCGTACCGAATCCGATGGCAGCAATGTAGAGTTCGAATTGTTGTTTAAAAATCCGCCAATTGTAGTCGACATTTCCCGTGAGATTCAAGCGCTCTGGTGGCTTCAAATTCTCCATGTCGCTTTTCACAATTTTTTTAGCACGGTGGCATAGTGGTTAGCACTGTTGCCTCACAGCGCCAGAGACCTGGGTTCGAATCCGGCCTCGGGCGACTGTCTGTGTGGAGTTTGCACATTCTCCCCGTGTTTGCGTGGGTTTTCTCCGGGTGCTCCGGTTTCCTCCCACAGTCCAAAGATGTGCGGGTTAGGTTGATTGGCTATGATAAATTGACCCTTAGTGTTAGGGGGATTAAATACGTGGGGTTACAGGGATAGGGTGGGATATGTGTTGGTGTAGGGGTTACGGGGATCGGGTGGGATATGTGTCGGTGCAGGCTCGATGGGCCGAAATGGCCTCTATCTGCACTGTGGGGTTTCTGTGATTCTGTGATTTACAACTCGCACTTTTGAAGTGTAGTAATGTAATCTATATATACAATATGTGGCAGCAAACGTGTGCACATCAAGATCACACAAACAACAAATGAATGAAAGGCCAGCTAAAGGGGCTGAAAATCTAAGGCCCATCTGGCACACTCCTACCATCACTTCAGATACACTGGATCCCGGTCTAATGGTGGGGGCTGTGAGATATCGGAATCTCTGCCCATCCCAAACAAGGGCATTGACATAAGAGGGGAGGGAGACTCTCTACTTCAGGAGACCCTGCTTCCCTGGCCCTGAGAGGACCGGTGTAAGTGAGGTCAGCTGTACCATGCTGCCAGATGGTAGAAGTAGCACACACCTCGAGGTCCATGCCTGCAATGTGGCCTGGACTCCCTGGTGTATTTCTTTGAAAAGAAAGCTGCTGGGTGCAGCTCCAAGATGTTTTCTGGGGGCAAAACCTGGTCCCCCCCTCCGAAAGTGGGAAAGTGGAGCTGAGGCTAAGATTGGATCAGCCATGATCTTATATTATGGCAGAGCAGGCTCGAGGGGCTGATTGGCTGACTCCTGCTCCTGTTTCTTATGTTCTAACAACCTCCCCACCCCCCCAATCACCATTGCAGTGGAATTACCAGGCACTTCAGCAGGCATCCTAGATGCGACTCTAGTGGTGCGGGCTCCTCTCCGCCATTTAAATGAAGAGATCTCTCCCTGAATCAACAAACCCCGACAGGGCCAGCAGTAGAGGTTCTGGGTGGGCACATCTCAGCACCTTCTGTAGGATGCACCTGCCTGCCCACAGCCCCCTGTTCTACTTTGTAAAGTGTCACGGGATCTTTTGCGCCTACGTAAGCCGGAAGTCGGGATCTCAGTTTAATGGCTTGTCCAGATGACAGCACTTCTGACAATGTAGCACGTCCTCAGTGCGGCACTGAAGTGTCGGGCTGGATTATGTGCTCCAGGAAATAGTCGGGCCTGAACCCTTAATCTCCTGCCTCAGAGCTAAGGGTGCTTCCAAGTGAACCAAGGAAACAGGTGAGAAAGGCTGGTCGAAAGCAGTAATGAACATTTTGTCTGTCTGTACTGCTGTTGTGCATTAAAATGAATGAAAAGAAGTTAGTCATAGAGTCATAGGGCTGGATTTAACCAGCCCTGAGGAGGTGGGTTTGGTGGCGGGACTGCTGGGAAAATCGGGAGCGGGTCCCAATCCCGCTCCCAACCCGCCTCCGAACCATCTTCCCGGGAGGCGGGCCCCCGACTCGCGCAGGGACCCGTCTCCTCGAGGCAGGAAGGGGATTAGAGCCAATTAACTGCCTGTTAACAGGCAATTTTGAGGCTTTTCCCCATTTTATGCCTGCAATTGCGGGCTTCCCGACAGCTGCGAACCTCGAGGGGTCAAACAGTCCACTGTGAAGGTGAGCGATGGGTGCATGTGTGGACAGGTAAGTATGAGAGGTGAGTGTAAAGTGTTGGAAAAAGTCTCCTTACCTTTGTTTCTTTCTGCAGGCTTCAACCTTTGAGGATCCGGAGGTGCCTCATCTCAACGGCAGAGATGACAGAATGGCTGCTGCGTTTTCAGATGAGGAGAGAGGTCTCGGTCAGCCTGTGTGCAAGGGCTCACCTTAGAACAGAGATTGTCAGTGTTTGACAGCTTCTCAAAGCTGTCAAACACTGACAATTCATCTGTCAAAATTTTTTCGACAGATGAAGCGTCATACATCATCTGTCACCGGCTTCCCCTTAATTGGCCGGTAAACAAGGCTAATCAAGGGGAAATAGACTGAGCTGCTACATTTTCAAAAATATTTGGTGCTGTTAAAACTGGGTTCCTTCTGAAATGCTTCTCCCACATTTGCAGCTATCAGTTCCTTGTTAAATCATATCATTAGTGTGACACGGTGGTTCAATTGATTCATTTGTGCACTTCCCAAAAATAAACTATAATTGAACTTTTACAATGCACCAGGCATAAGAACTGCATTCCACGCTAAATGAAATACTGTCATTGACTGAAACCCGTAAACCAGCAGTCCTGCCTCCAGCACATCCCCAGAGGTAAGATCGCGGCCATAGAGTCATAACAGCACAGAAGGAGGCCATTCGGTCCATCAAGTCCGTGCCGGCTCTCTGCAGAGCAATCCAGTCAGTCCCATTCCCCCGCTCTATCCCCGTAGCCCTGTAAGTTTATTTCCCTCCGGTGCCTATCCAGTATCCCCTTGAAGAACAATCCTTCCAAGGATTGTTGAAGATCATCCTGAGAAGACCCCAGAGAATTATGCAGCACACTGTGGGTCGGGTATAAACATAAATGTGTCTAAACTCGCGTTCAGAATGGGCAATAATTAAAGGGAGAAGGAGAACTTTTCAAACTGTCAGCAAAGCCTGTAGTTACATTGTTTTAATAGACATCTAAATATGCAGCTCTGTTCAATAACAATATGACAGCGCTATCGATAATTCAGATGAGTTTTATAAAAATGCCATTAAAGAAGCAAAATAATTTAATGACAATATTTCATTTAGCGTGGAATGCAGTTCTCGTGCCTGGTGCATTGTCAAAGTTCAATTATAGTTTATTTTAGAGAAGTGCACAAATGAATCAATTGAACCACAGTGTCACACTAATGATATGATTTAACAAGGAACTGATAGCTACAAATGTGGGAGAAGCATTTCAGAAGGAACCCAGTTTTAACAGCACCAAATATTTTTGAAAATATAGCAGCTCAGTCTTTACAGCATTAATGCCCACTAGTTACCTTCATGTAATAAATTAGGTGCATGGGCCGTGCTACCGGTCTGCTCAAGGGATTAGAGCGAGTCACAGTCGCAGAAACCTCAAACACGCTTGTACATGCCCTTTGTTTTTCTGTAATGCAAAATATATTTTAGACTGTATGCATGCATTTGTGGAGAACATCAAGAGGAAGAGGAAAATAGAAACTTGGACCCAGTCCGATGGAATCAGGGTGAACAAAATGACCGTTGCAATATATGAAGAGTGCGCTGGAACAACAATAAGATTTAGCACGATAGCAAAATACTGCGGATGCTGGAAATCCGAAATAACAACAGAAAATGCTGGAAAAACTCAGCAGGTCAGGCAACATCCGCAGAGAGAGAAATAGAGTCAACGTTTCAGGTCGAAAAAAGGTTCTGACGAAGGGTTTCGACCTGAAACGTTAACTCTGTTTCTCTCTCCACGGATGTTGCCTGACCTGCTGAGTTTTTCCAGCATTTTCTGTTGTTAATAAGACTTAGCAGTTGGTTTGTGGAGACCTCTACATGCGATGAGATACTTAGGGGATGAAACTGGTCTTCGGCAGTAGCGCAAAGTAATGAATCGGCAGCCCGCTTACACCTTGCCCAACTCTCTTTTCCATTGACTTTTCAATAGAGTTGGGCTGGGTTTTGTCAAATGCATTGTTTCAAACAGCTGAACTACAGCTAATGTACTTGGAGCAGGAATAGAAAATCCAACTCACTTCAGCTGGTAAATATTGGAGTTAGAGAGGGGACAGGAAAAGCAGTAAATGGAGAATAAGAGAGAAAAGAGCCATAGGCCAAATAACGGAGCGAAACAAGGGTGTTAAGAAACTATGTAGCAAAATGAATAGATGAATAGAGCAAACACCAATGGTGATTATATCCTGATAATTTTAAGTTAAGGCTGAGAAATAAGTTCCAAGAGTTTGAATGGCATGTGGGAAAAGATAATGGGGACATGGTTAATGCCCAAGGGTGGAATCGAGCTACATACTTGACATGAATCTTGTCATTCATGTGGAAAGACTTATGAAATAATACTGGGTGGCCTGCTGGTGGCGCTGTCCAGGGAGAGTATAAATACTCGGGCATGGGGGGCCCAGCTTGCTCAGGACATTCTTTAACAGGAACTAGTGAAGGACACAACTAGATCTCCATGTTGTAAAACAGTTGATTAAAGCCTTCTTTAATACTTAGACCAAGTGCCTAGTAGTTTTCTTACGTCAATACTGTTTTATAATGTTCAGTAGAGATTAAGGATTGATGAGGCACTGTTAATTAGACAGAATCTGAGGGAAATCAAAATAAACTTCAGATAATGGGACGAATGAATCTATTTTAGCATAAACTTCAAACCACGTTAAAGAAATGAAAGTGTTAAATGACAAACGGAAAAAATAAAAGGAAACCCATCTGAGGAAAAGATCAACACAGCAAAGGCCACAGCTCCTTGGACGAGCTTGTGACTACCTTATGGGTATAATGGCGCAATTAGAATTGAGATGCCAATGTTTCCAAATTTGGTGTGCTTATTTTTTACCTTGTTACCTATTTCATCCTGTGTCCTGTAATTTGAGTATTGATTTTCACTTCTTCTCTCTATCTCTCTCTATCTCTCTTCCCGTTCTCTCTCTTGGGGTGAATGTGTGCCCGCTAAAAAAATGTCTTCATTATTACACCTATCAGGACAGAGGGATAATTATCAAGTAGATGGCATAAATTGAATTTAATTACAAAAAAACTTTTACTGAAGCAATTGAGACATTCTTCATCAAGTTCCTTCAACAGTTACATAATTAACTCAACTAATTGTTTATTTTAATAAAATGTTCTGTTTTACATGGAATCCTTACACCGGCAGCCTTCGCCTTTCTTTGTAAGATGTGGAGCGTGCCTCTGAAATCTGATGCATGGAGTTGGCTAGTTAATCCCTTGAACAGATACTTAGCAGATATGTTCTGAAATTAATCTACAAGTAGACTTCAAGTTTTATATAATGAATAAAAACAATAACTTGTATTTATCTGGCGCCTTTAATGTAGTAAAACATCCCAAGGAGTTTCACAGGAGCGTTAGCAAGCAAAATTTGACACCGAGCCACAAGGAGATATCTGGACAGGTGGAGATAGGTTTTAAGGAGCATCGTAAAGGAGAACATAAGAACATAAGACGTAGGAGCAGGAGTTGGTCATTCGGCCCCTCGAGCCTGCTCCGCCATTCAATAAGATCACGGCTGATCTGATCTTGGCCTCAACTCCACTTCCCTGCCCGCTCCCCATAACCCTCGACTCCCTTACCATTCAAAAATCTGTCTATCTCCACATTAAATATATTCAATGACCCAGCCGCCACAGCTCTCTGAGGAAGAGAATTCCAAAGATTCACGACCCTCTGAGAGAAGAAATTCCTCCTCATCTCTGTTTTAAATGGGTGCCCCCTTATTCTGAAATTATGCCCCCTAGTTCTAGATTCCCAGAGAAGAGAGAGAGGTAAGAGACAGAGAGGCGGAGAGGTTTAGGGAGGGAATTACAGAGCTTGCGGCCTCGGCAGCTGAACGCACGGCCGTCAATGGTGGAGCGATTAAAATCGGGGGTGCTCAAGAGGGCAGAATTGGAGGAGCACAGATATCTCAGGGGATTGTGGGACTGGAGGAGGTTACAGGCCTAGGGCGGGGCGAGGCCATGGAGGGATTTGAAAACAAGGATGAAAATTTTAAAATTGAGGTGTTGCTGGACCCGGAGCCAATGTAGGTCAGCGAGCACAAGGGGTGAACGGGACTTGGTGCAAATTAGGATACGAGTAGCGGAGTTTGGGATTCACTTTGTAACATTATAATTTTTTGAGGAGCGCGGATTGCCCGAGGAGCAGCTGCTTTAATTGTACAGTTCAGAAGATCTTACTACAGGCCAAGCCTTTGGGTACATGGGTATTTTCTTGGAGCCATCACTATCAAATGTTGAGCACGCCACAGGCGTTGGTTGGTGGCAACTTAGCTGCCTGAGAAATGTGAAAGGGGCTTTATTGATGTGTTTTTTCCAAGAAAGAAGAAAATATTCTCCTGTGGGTTTTTTTTTAGAAAGGTTAGGCAGCAAAACTTGTTGTGAAGGCAATGATGCCACAAAATGAAGACCACACCTATATTTGGCTAAATGTAAAGTTGTATCCTGATACACATTTCAAATTTGTAGAGAAATGTTACCAGGATTCTACGTGCCATCAAAACAATCTAAGCCAATGGTAATGATCCATTAGAACCCTGCTTGTTTATTGAGGATTGGTTGACGTGATGAGCTAGATAGTAGACATGCACCTCTCCGAGTTAGGGTTCACTCCAATCTAAGCTGCTGGGATGAAAGCCTCCCTTTCCGGCTAGCTGTCAGATCTTATGTAAAGCGAGTTTGGCCAATTTCAATCCAGTTCCTAGTGGGCTTGGATCCATAGGATAAAATTAGTCCTAGTTTAGCAGTGAGAGGTAGCGGGGTTGATGCCCGCATTCTCCACTGCCCTTTTTTAGAAGGTTAAGGGGTGATTTGATTGGAGTTTTCAAAATATTAAGGGGAACAGATAGAGAGAAACCCTTTCCGCTGGCTGGGAGTCTCGGACTAGGGGGCAGAGTCCAAAAATTAGGGCCAAATCTTTCAGGAGTGAAGTTAGGAAACACTTCTACACACAAAGGGTGGTAGAAGTTTGGAACTCTCTTCCGCCAATGGCAATTGATGCTGGGTCAATTGTTAATTTTAAATCAGAGATTGATAGATTTCTGTTAACCAAAGATATTAAGGGGTTTGGGCCAAAGGCGGGTAGATGGAGTTAGGTCACAGATCAGCCATGATCTCATTGAATGGCCGAGCAGGCTCGAGGGGCTGAATTGCCTCCTCCTCGTCCTATGTTCCTATCATCAGCACAATATTGGTAACCTCACTCAGAGAGGCCACAGGATGCTTGGTGTAAAAATGAAAAAAATGATGCACTATGTATTTTATTTATTTTAGTTTTTTCTCTTTCCTTTACGGAGCTCTCAGTCGTACAATTCCGCAATGTTGTGCTACTGAGCCAGGCTCAGTCTCTACTCCGTGCAGAGTTTACTGATATCACACAGGGTGGGGGCGGGACAATACAGCTCGCCCCGGCAAACTCCGGCTTAGGAAGAGATTCTTGCTCCTGTGTTTTTTCAGTGTTCAAAAGTATTCGTCCCTTGATGCTGAGTGAGAATAGGGTCTGAGGTTGTGACACTGTTCAGGAGCAGAAGGTGACATAACTTTTCAAAATCATTTTCTTCTCATTTTATAAAATTAGACATACAGGAGGGTTGAATCTTTGTAAAGGTGACACGGCACCTCCTCCTCCAGGGCCCACAGTCAGGATCGTAAACCTCTCCAATGATTAGCGCTGGCCCTGGGCTCTCGATTGGGTGGTAAGAGTTCCAGAATGAGTTAGGCAGTATCCATTTAGCCCTCCCTTTGATGTGGAATACCGCTTCCATGTGAAATTCTAACTAGGGACCCCACTGTGAACTTGCTGAACCCAAACCAACTGGGAACAGGCTGGTTTGAAGGCCAGGCAACCTGCAAATTGGACTCAGCCTCCGAATCATAGAATTTAGCTCCTGCAGTGACAGTGATGAGGTTAGTGATGCTGTGCACCAGGTGGGGGATCAGTCAAACATTTCACCTTAGGGCTGATTGCAGATCCCTGCCCTGCTCTTTCTTCAGTTGAAATAAGATGGAGAACATAATCATAACACAAACAAAAGTGTTTTTTTTTAAATATCTAAAACAAAATGATTTGTTTGACTTGCAATCTGGGTCACATGCTGTGCCACTGACCATTTTCATACTTCCTGCCGTGCAGAGTTTTATCGCTTCACATCCGCAGACCTGACTCATTGGGCTCCACTTGGTTTGCATTTGTGTAATGCAGATTGATCAGGCAACTGCTGCTGCATCACATGCAATCTTGCAGGAACGCTACGTCAATGCATAAGCTACGGGGGCGATTTTGTGAATGGAGGCGGGGCTGCTGCTTGTCGGGTTTCAGTCCCGCCTCCATCGACTTGTGGCCAACCCACGCTATTGTCCCTTGATTGGCCTTGTTTATCCCGCCCAGTGGGCTTAGCAGGCCAATTAAGGGAAAGCCGGTTACAGAGCACGTCAGCGTATGACGTGTCATCTGTCAAAAAAATTTTGACAGATGAATTGTCTTTGTTTGAAAGCTCAGTGATGCTGTCAAACAGTGACAATCTCTGCAGTTTGATGAGGTCTTGCATACAAGACCTCATCAACCTTCTTTCTTTTACAGAATTGAGATGTTTGTTGCATCTGAGAATGCAACGGACATCTCTCATCTGCAACACGGAGGTCCGAGAATCTCTGCATACAAACCGACTGAAGCCTGCTGGAAGAAACAAAGGTAAGTACACTTTTAAAAACACTTGGGACTTACCTCACATACTTACCTCTCCACTCTTGCACCCATCACTTACCTTCACACCACACTTTTGCACCCCCCCCGACCCCCGCAGACCCAGTACTCGCCTCGCTGAGCTGGCGGGTTTCGGAGCCTTCGGGAAGCCCGCACTTGTGAGGGCAAAAAGGGGATAATCCTATTTTCTGCCTGTTAACTACCTGTTAACAGGCAGTTAATAGGCTTTAATCCCTTCCTGCCTCCAAGGAGACGGGATCCGGTGTGGGACGGCAACACACCTCCTGGGAAGATGGCATGGAGACAGGTTGGGGGCAGGTTAGCCACCCACCCCCAAATTCTGCCATTTTCCCGGCAGTCCCACCTCCAAACCCGCCTCCTCGGGGCTGGGAAAATCACCCCCACATGTTCAAAGAGTCATCGAATCATAGAAATTTATGGCACAGAAGGAGGCCATTCGGCCCATCGTGTCTATCAAAGAGCTCTCCAGCCTAATCCCACTTTCCAGCTCCTGGTCCGTAGCCCTGTAGGTTACGGCACCTCAAGTGCATATCCAAGTACTTTTTAAATGTGATGAGGGTTTCTGCCTCTACCACCCTTTCAGGCAGTGAGTTCCAGACCCCCACCACCCTCTGGGTGAAAAAAGTTCTCCTCAACTCCCCTCTAATCCTTCTACCAATTACTTTAAATCTCTGCCCCCGGGTTATTGACCTCTCTGCTCGGGGAAATAGGTCCTTCCTATCCACTCTATCTCGGCCCCTCATAATTTTATACACCTCAATTAAGTCTCCCCTCAGCCTCCTCTGTTTCAAGGAAAACATCCCCAGCCTATCCAATCTTTCCTCATAGCAAAAATTCTCCAGTTCTGACAACATCCTCGTAAATCTCCTCTGTACCTTCTCTAGTGCAATCACATCCTTCCTGTAATAACTTTCATGTTGTTTAACTTGGTGTCCTCCGGTCTGAAACAACAGCTCAGACCTTACATCATCAAATGTTCTTCATACCGGGCACAGAAGACAGAACCGGAAGCAGTGAAGAGGGGACAAAGAGATACCGGGATGGGAGATAGAAATGGCCGAATAGAAAAGGCATTTGGAAGTAATATATCCAAGTGTTTATAACTATTATGGAGTGAATGAGTTTTTAAATCATTCAGTAACAATAGGCTACATGACCTGGAAATGCATAACAAACCATCATTTTATTCAAGTCTTCACTTGGCGTAATTTTGGTAATCACACAGTACCATGTTATAGACAAATTCAACCCAGCACAAGCCAGTCACTCTTACAACAGGTTGCCATGCAGTCTGGAAATTTGAATGCATCAGGACAGATTGTAAGAAATTAGAAATGAGAAGAGGGCATTCAGTTTAACCTGCTTGTCCCATCATTCATATCCACGCTCTGGACCCAAACAAAGCATTTAATTTCCTTCTTGCTTCGCTGCCAAACCCATATCCATTTGTTCCCTGGCGCATTAGGAAGCAGCTTATTTTCTTTCTGAATGCTTTGACTGATTCAGCACTCGCCGTACTTGGTGGCAGTTTGTTCCATTAGGCCATCTTTCTAAAAGAGCGATCATAAGCAGGAAATTGTGGGCGAAGAATCAATCTGCCTATGCGTAGGTGCGTATATTTATCCTGAATATTTAGAAAGAGTGCGAGAGTAATTGCCTAGACCGACAAAATGCGTGCATTCGATTTTTTTTTAACATTTCACAATGTTGAAATTTTATATGCAGCCATATTTTACATGTTTTATCCCTAATGGATATTCTGTAGTGCTGTAATCAGTATTTGTCACATTTCCTGCAGCTACTGACAGTTATAAATGATTGCCAGGGACACCAGAGTGCAAATGCTACACTTGCCACTTGTGGATGTCACACCACAAAAGCCTGGCTGCTGAATGCATGCAACGTTGTGTTGCATTAGGACTTAATTTGTCTATGGTTTTTTTAGTGTGACATCAATATCAACCGTATCAGTTTGAATTGTAGAACGGATCTGTCAAGAGCCGTTATAGATAGCTTGATGCCTGGGCCCAGTATGAGCGTGTCAAAGTCTTAAAAATGATTTATCGCTGCACCAGTAATAGAGTATTTAAAACAGGAAACTACACGAAGGAGTTTGTTAGCAACAGCCACTGGGGAAACAAAATGAAGCATTTTGCAGTTAGATTATTTTGGACTTGCTAACAATGTTTCCTGCTGCGTGCAACAACCCAGGAATGTGAATGCAGCTTTCTAAAACCCACAAGGCTCCACTGATTTCAATAGAAAGCAGACCCTTGGTTGTAATAATATACTTTATTTTTCATCATGGATTTTTCCACCACTATGGAAGGCCGGTCTTATGGGATCATAGTAAATGTCATAATTACAAAAGACTGTAAGCTTAGACTACTGGTTGTAACCGCACCACAACACTGCTAATGAAAATGGGCAGGACTAGGAACCATCACTACACAGTTGCAGGCACAAGGAGCCACTACCTATAGATGTCAATGCAGACTCCATAGAGGTGAACGCAAGATCTTCTGTGAAGATGTGCCAACTCAATTACCTGAAGCTAAAGGAGACTATGGAGAAGTTATTATTTCCTCGTAGAATCATAGAAATTTACGGCACAGAAGGAGGCCATTCGGCCCATCGTGTCTGTGCTGGCCAAAAAAAGCCATCCAGCTTAATCCCACTTTCCAGCTCTTGGTCCGTAGCCCTGTAGGTTCCGGCACTTCAAGTGCATATCCAAGTACTTTTTAAATGCGATGAGGGTTTCTGCCTCTACCGCCCTTTCAGGCAGTGAGTTCCAGACCCCCACCACCCTCTGGGTGAAAGCATTCTCCTCAACTCCCCTCTAATCCTTCTACCAATGACTTTAAATCTCTGCCCCCTGGTTATTGACCTCTCTGCTTGGGGAAATAGGTCCTTCCTATCCACTCTATCTGGGCCCCTCATAATTTTATACGCCTCAATTAAGTATCCCCTCAGCCTCCTCTGTTCCAAATAAAACAACCCCAGCCTCTCCAATCTTTCCTCGTAGCTAAAATTCTCCAGTCCTGGCAACATCCTCATAAATCTCCTCTGTACCCTCTCTGGTGCAATCACATCTTTCCTGTAATGTGGTGACCAGAAGTGTACACAGTATTCTAGCTGTGGCCTAACTAGGGTTTTATTGGCTTGGTTTTAA
Organism: Somniosus microcephalus; assembly: GCF_052327205.1. NCBI lineage: Eukaryota > Metazoa > Chordata > Chondrichthyes > Squaliformes > Somniosidae > Somniosus > Somniosus microcephalus. The sequence continues at coordinate 77,941,927 of NC_141006.1, read as the reverse complement.
TCCTGATGGCCTCCTGGCTAAAAGCTCAGTATGGTGTGGGACTGAGCCATACAGACTAGGAAGCTTCCGAGTTCTATCTTGGAGTCAGATGATCTCCACTGGGATAGTAGTAGGTTGCTACATTCGACCGTATGTTTGCCTGCAATAAAAACCACTCCTCTCCAAAAAGTAATTCAGTGTGTGAATTTCAACCCGTTGAGAAGGCCCATGGGATTGGGGGTAATATATTAGCACGGATTGAGGATTGGTTAATGGACAGAAAACAGAGAGTAGGAATAAACGGGTCATTTTTGGGATTGGCAGGCTGTAACTAGTGGGGTGCCGCAAGGATCAGTGCTTGGGCCTCAGCTATTCACAATCTAGATCAATGACCTCGGTGAAGGGACCGAGTGTAAAGCTTGCTGACGATACACAGCTAGGTGGGAAAGTAAGCTGTGAGTCTGCAAAGGGATATCGACAGGTTAAGTGATTGGGCAAGAAGTTGGCAGATGGAAGATAACGTGGAGAAGCGTGAAATTATCCACTTTGGTAGGAAGAATGGAAAAGCAGAATATTTTTTAAAAGGTGAGAGACTAATTAATGTTGGTATTCGGAGGGATTTGGGTGTCCTTGTACACGAATCACAGAGAGTTAGCATGCAGGTACAGCAAGCAATTAGGAAAGCGAATGGTATGTTAGCTTTTATTATGAGGGGGTTGGAGTATAAGAGTAAGGAAGTCGTGCTGCATTTATATAGGGCTTTGGTGAGACCACACCTGGAATACTGTGTACAGTTGTGGTATAATTACTTAAGGAAGGATATACTTGCTTTAGAGGGAGGGGAACAAAGGTTCACTAGATTGATCCCTGGGAGGAGAGGGTTGTCCTATGAGGAGAGATTGAGTAGACTGGGCCTATACTCTCTGGAGTTTAGAAGAATGAGAGGTGATCTCATTGAAACATATAACATTTTTAGATGGCTTGACAGGTTAGATGCTGAGAGGCTGTTTCCTCTGGCTGGGGAGTCTAGAACTATGGGTCATAGCCTCAGATTAAGGGGTCGGCCATTTAGGCCTGAGATTAGGAAAAAATTCTTCACTCAGATGGTTGTGATTCTTTGGAATTCTCTACCCCGGAGACCCGTGGACGCTCAGTCGATGTGCATATTTATTATTATTGTATATTTAAGACTGGGATCGATAGATTTTTGGGCACTATGGGAACCAAGGGATATGGAGATTGGGCAGGAAGGTGGAGTTGAGGTCGAAGATCAGCCATGATCATATTGAATGGTGGAGCAGGCTCGAGGGGCCGTATGGCCGACTCCTGCTCCCAATACTTATAAACACAAATTCTTTCATTTTTGTGCCTCCATGGGTTCCCACCCCAATCTCTATGCAATGACCACAAAGCTTAAAGTGCACATGGACATTCAACAAGGACTCCCTCTTCCCACAGCTGAATAGCCTGTCAACATGTAGGGCTGGATTTTGCCAGGCCCGAGGAGGCGGGAATGGATGCGTGTGGGGTGTTAAAATTGCAAAAACGGGCGGGCGGGCCCGACCCCGCCTCCATCCCCCCTCCAAGCAATTTTTCCAAATGCGTGGTTTCTGATCCTGTCTCCGTCTCGCCTCCAAGAGGCGGGATAGGCCCTTAAGGCCCTTAACAACCACTGAATTGCCTCTATAACCCCATTGTGAGAGGCCTTTCTGATTTTAACACGTTTCCCAGGTGATTCACGTCTCCTCTGAAAGATGACGGTGAAACCTGGCGGGAGCACAATTGGATTGCTGACTGTCAGCTGCAGCTCCACCATTAAATAGGAGGTTTGATCAGTCATCATTTGCAGGTGGCAGGACTTTGTTGTCTCAGGTCTGGGGGAGCTTTTAGCGGGCATAACCATAGCTGTGAAAGTTTGGAGCCTGACACCCATCTCCAGTGTGACCTCCTGGGAAACCCCTCTCGCCACCTTGACTGAGCGCTTCCTCAACTGAGGCATCTGCCAGAAGCATGGGAACCATTTATTTCCTTTCCTCCTGGACATCAGATTCAGACGAAGACCAGCCGTGGCAGCAGCAGAACCATGAACAACAGCACAACCAACAGCAGTGGCAACAACAGGAGCGCCAAGCTGCTGCTCACCCACCTGAAGCTGCACAGGCCAGAAGGCGCCAGCCCATGGAAGCCCGTCGGCGCAGGAGATACCCCCCAAACAAGGTCTACAGACCTCAACATGAGTGAGCAGCTGTGCCAAAGGTGGCTCTGACTTTTGCGAGAGGTAGTAGGTGACATCTGCGCAATGCTGCAGCAAGACCTGGAGCCCAGAGGAGCAGGTGGACACCCCATACCAGTGGCCATCAAAGTCACCACCGCACTCAACTTTTTTGCTTCAGGCTCATTCCAGGGATCAGCAGCAGACTTGCATCACGCAGGTAACCGATGCCCTCTTTGCCATCGCGCACAATCACATCCATTTCTCCAAGGATCAAGCAAGTGTCACGGCGCGTGCGGTTGGATTAGCTAATCTGGCAGGCTTTCCAAGGCTGCAGGGTGTCGTTGACTGCACACATGTGGCCCTTAAGGCACCCCATCATAATCCAGGTATTTTTGTCAACCGCAAGGGCTTCCACTCCCTCAACGTGCAGCTGGTGTGTGACCACAAGAAGGAAATTTTGCATGTTTGTGCCAAGTACCCTGGCAGTTGCCATGACTCCTTCATACTGCACCAGTCTAGTGTGCCTCCGCTCTCCAGTCCGCCAGACCAACTTAACGGATGGCTACTTGGAGACAAGGGCTATCCCCTGAAGACGTGGCTAATGATGCCACTGAGGAGCCCATCCAACGAAGCTGAGGAGAGCTACAACTCCAGCTACATGTCCACCAGATCCATAATCGAGCAAACCATCGGCATGCTGAAGATGCGCTTCAGATGCCTGGATAGTACTTACCTGCCAGGGTCTCCAGAATTGTCGTGGTTTGCTGTGCACTTCACAACATGGCACAGCGTCATGGCTTGCAGATTCCTGAGGACCAAGTGGCTCCTCACATATCCTCCTCAGATGAGGAGGAGGAGGAGGAGGAGAGCAAAAACGAACATCTTGCAGAGGCCCATCAACCAGCGGCAGCAGTACGTGACAACATTGCTGCCCGGGGTGCAAGGAATGCACTCATCTTGGCCAGATTTGCTTAGCCTAGCCAATCAAGCACTTTTGCCTCACAGCTTCTTACCAGAGCATCGACAATGGCCAAGAACCAGCAGATTCCTAGTACTCTGACCACCACACTGACAATTGCAAGCAATCCTAAGTCCTCAATGTAGAAGTCCCATTTGCCAAATGACACACGCCACAACTGCAACAGTTGCCATCAGAATTTTTATTTACAATAACCAACTGATGGCATTTTAAAAATAAACACATTTCGCCCAAGTGACTACCCTTGTGACTATTTATGCAGTATCTTTCTCTTACGCGTGTTCCTACGTGGTGCTTCCCCTGTGGCTTCAGCAGATGAGGAGGCCTCTTGCTCACTTTCCTGCTGCTCCTGTCTCGACACCTTTGGCGGGCGTCCTCTGGGGTTGTGAACCTGTGAGGGCTCGTCAACAGTCTGCTGCTCCTGCGGCTGTGCAGGGGTTGAGATGTTGATCTCAGATGGGTGTGGACTCCGGTGGGGCTCTGACCGAGGGCACTGCAGTGGCATGGAAGTTTGAGCGCTTGGAGAGGAGCCCCCACTTCTTTGATGTCTGCCACCAACTTCCCTCTCATGGGTCAGGTCCCCCTCAGCGCTTGCAAGTGGCTTGAGAGCACCTTGCTGCACATCAGGGGGGCCATGGGGACCCATATCTGTAATGGCAGTCCTACTCAGAAGGACTTCCATGAAGGTCTGGTTTCTCTGTTCAATAGATGCCCATCGCTCCTCAGGAGATGTCATTCTATTCTGAACAATGACCATGTTTTCCATACCCTGGCAACTAAGCTCCTCCATGGCCATAGCCATCCTCTCCTCTACCGTAGCCATCCTCTCCTCTATGGTAGCCATCCTTTCCACGGAGGTTGCCAACCTTTCCGTGGTGCTGCGTTCATGCGCCAATGAGTCCACAAAGGCTCTGCTCATGTTCGCGATGGACTCCTCCATTTGCTCCACACCCGCAGCGACCCTGGAGACAAAACCTGCCAGAGACTCCTGCACCTGTTCCTGGAGTTCCAGCACCGCTGTTCTTCTGGATGGACCCAGAGGCAGAGGGTCGACATGCAGCTGAGCCGAGCTGGGAGAATCCTGCGCCCTCTAACTAGGACTCTCCACTGTTGTCCCTGTCTCCACAATCTACTAATACTCACTTGTGAGCTGTGATACACCAGGTGACAACACTACTCTATCTCGCGATGGTCCCACCGAGGTGTGAGTGTCTGCGCTGGTGCTGGGTTGGCTGAATTCTGCTGATGCTGCGTCCTCAGAGGTTGCAACTTCCTCTGAGGAGTCTTGAGGCTCAGGCTGTTCCTCCTGGATAGTGGGGACAGGTGCTTGCGGTGGTCCTGTGGGGGAGTAATGGAAAGAGTCAGAGATTCTTAAAGTGCATCCAGGAGAGCTTTTTGAGCCAACATGTAGAAAGTCCTACAAGAGAGGGGGCGGTACTGGACCTAATTCTAGGGAATGTAGCCGGCAAGTGGTGGAAGTGTCAGTAGGAGAGCATTTTGGCGACAGTGACCATAATTCGGTGAGATTTAAGGTGGTCATGGAAAAAGACACTGACGGCCCGGAAATAAGGGTTCTAAATTGGGGGATGGCCGATTTTAATATGATAAGGCAGGATCTGGCCAAAGTGGACTGGGAGCAGCTACTTATAGGAAAATCCACATCAAAGCAGTGGGAGGCTTTCAGAAGGGAAATAGAGAGAGTACAACGCCAACATGTTCCTGTAAAGGTCAAGGGTGGGACCAACAAGCAAAGGGAACCTTGGATGACAAGGGATATACAAAAATGCATTAGGAAAAAAAGGGGGGCTTTTGGCAGTTACAAAAGACTAAAGACGGAGGAAGCCCTAGAGGGGTATAAAAAGTGCAGGGGCATACTTAAAAAAGAAATTAGGAGGGCGAGGAGGGGCCATGAAATAACACTGGCGTGCAAAATAAAGGAAAATCCTAAGATGTTTTATAAGTATATTAAGGGCAAGAGGATAACCAGGGAAAGGGTCGGGCCCATTAGGGACCAAAGTGGCAATCTGTGTGTAGAGCCAGATGATGTAGGTGGGGTTTTAAATGAATTTTTTGCATCTGTGTTCACTATGGAGAAAGATGATGTAGACATAGAAATCGGGCAAGGGGACTGTGACATACTTGAACATATTAGCATCGAGAGGGAGGAGGTACTAGCGGTTTTAGCAGGCCAAAAAGTGGATAAATCCCCAGGCCCGGACGAGATGTATCCCAGGCTGTTGTGTGAGGCAAGGGAGGAGATTGCAGGGGCTCTGACACAAATTTTCAGAACCTCTCTGGCCACAGGGAATGTACCAGAGGACTGGAGAACAGCTAACGTAGTACCATTATTCAAGAAGGGTAGCAGGGATAAACCAGGGAATTACAGGCCAGTGAGCCTAACATCTGTGGTAGGGAAATTATTGGAAAAAATTCTGAGGGACAAAATTAGTCTCTACTTGGAGAGGCAAGGATTAATCGGGGATAGTCAGCATGGCTTTGTCAAGGGTAAATCATGTCTGACAAATCTGATTGAATTTTTCGAGGGGGTGACTAGGTGTGTGGATGAGGGAAATGCTGTGGATGTGGTTTACATGGACTTCAGTAAAGCTTTTGACAAAGTCCCGCATAGGAGACTGGTCAAGAAGGTAAGAGCCCATGGGATCCAGGGTGCCTTGGCGCGTTGGATCCTAAACTGGCTGAGTGGCAGGAGGCAGAGGGTGATGGTCGAAGGTTGCTTTTGTGACTGGAAGCCTGTGTCTAGTGGGGTACCTCAGGGATCGGTGCTGGGTCCCTTGCTGTTTGTGATCTACATAAATGATTTGAATGAGAATGTAAAAGGTATGATCAGTAAGTTCGCAGATGACACGAAAATTGATGGGGTGGTAAATTGTGAGGAGGAAAGCCTCAGGCTACAGGAAGATATAAACGAGTTGGTCAGATGGGCGGAAAAGTGGCAAATGGAATTTAACCCTGAAAAGTGCAAGGTGATGCATTTTGGACGGACAAATAAGGCAAGGGAGTACACAATGAGTGGTAGGACCCTAGGAAGTACAGAGGGTCAGAGGGACCTTGGTGTGCATGTACATAAATCCCTGAAGGCAGCGGAACAGGTAGATAAGGTGGTTAAAAAGGCATATGGGATACTTGGCTTCATTAGCTGAGGCATAGAATATAAGAGCAGGGAGGTTATGATGGAGCTGTACAAAACGCTGGTGAGGCCACAGCTGGAGTACTGTGTGCAGTTCTGGTCGCCTCACTATAGGAAGGATGTGATTGCTTTAGAGAGGGTGCAGAGAAGATTCACCAGGATGTTACCTGGGATGGAGCGCCTCAGCTATGAAGAAAGACTAAACAGGCTGGGGTTGTTTTCATTGGAGCAAAGAAGGCTGAGGGGGGACCTGATTGAGGTGTACAAAATGATGAGGGGCATAGATAGGGTAGATAAAGAGGAACTTTTCCCCTTAGTAGGGGGGTCAATAACAAGGGGGCATAGATTCAAGGTAAGGGGCAGGAGATTTAGAGGGGATTTGAGGAGGAACTTTTTCACCCAGAGGGTGGTTGGAATCTGGAACTCTCTGCCTGAAAGGGTGGTAGAGGCAGGAACCCTCACAACATTCAAGAAGCATTTGGATGAGCACTTGAAATGCCATTGCATACAAGGCTATGGACCAAATGCTGGAAAATGGGATTAGACTGGACAGGGATTGATGGACGGCGCAGACATGATGGGCCGAAGGGCCTCTTTCTGTGCTGTAAAACTCTATGACTCTATGTGAGGCCAAGGTTACATGCACGTTGCATATTGCAGATGATCATAAGTCCATCTGTTAGAGCTTCAGAATCATTATCAGCGACTCATGCAATGTCAATGAGAGAGATGAAAAACTATTCTGCCACCAGCTTCCTCTGAGGCACCCATCTGTCCATCCCCCACTTGCACATCGTCCTCAAGTCCCATGATTTCCAGGGCTGCCTCCTCCCAGAGGGTGAGCTGGTCTACTGAGGATGGCCCTCCTCCTGTCCTCGCTCTTTCCCTCTTATTGTGAGCTCTCTTTTCCTGCAATGAGGGAGACAAGTGGAGGTTGAGTGAGAATGAAGGAGTGAGTGTAGAGAATCCATATCATTGATGGTTAGAAGGAGACAAAGATGGAGTGAGTTGGCAAGACCAAGGGTCCTCCCTGTGTGTTAGTTGTGTTCATAGCATCACAGTGATAGGTATGTGAGGGCTGCATAGTCGAATAGTTAGGTGAATGTGACCATAGAGAGAGAGGGAATGGGTAAGAGTGCAGGGATGTCAGTGTCAAGTGGGATGTGGAGGAAGAGGCTGCTAAAGCTGAGTGCTGGTGAGGAGAAGCAATGGGGATCAGATTGAGGGTGATGGGAAAGTCATACTCACTTTTCCAGTGCGCAGAAGGTCATGAAACCTCTTCCTGCACTGAAGCCAGGTTCTGCGGATCATCGACAATGAGTTGACCTCCTGGGCCACCTGGATCCACACAGCCTTCGTCTGCTGGGGAGGCTTCTTCCTCCCTGAAGAAAGGAAGAGCACCTCCTTACTGTCTCTTGCTCCCTCCACCAAAGCTTGCAGGGCGACGTCATCAAATCTGGGAGCAGACTTAGGTCTCTCGCTGCTCATTCTGCCTCCAGGTCCCTCTCACTGCAAAGGCCAAAAGGTTGGCAGTCTGCAGAAGAAGCAAGGCTTCTTGCAGACCTTAAATACAGCAGCAATGATGATGTCATCGGAGGCGAGTTTCAGACTGAAAAAACTAATTGGGCCATGGGTTCCCACACGCTGGAACTCAATTGCCAAATTATGTGAAAATCACACCAATCTCCCACATCGATTTGGAATCGGGTGGATAACACGAAAAGCGGATGACATGACCCCAGCCCGCCCCAGTGACAAAATCCAGCCCGTAGTGTCTGGTCTCGCATATAAAAAGTGTGCACATGGGTGAGGTGCCAATGGAAATGTAACCCAGCACAAGTTACCACCTTCAGGGGAGGAAAGACATTAAATAAAATTGATCGCAGCAGATCAGGTAGAGCAGATTTATTCTTGCATAGCTGAGAACATACTGGCAATTACCAGAGCAGTAAATGTTCTCTTACTAAGATGGCAAGAGCAGAACCTGCTCTCACTGCTGTTCTGCTATACTACAGTCCTTTTATATTGCCATTAAAACTCCATTTGCAAACATTTTGTGACCTTCCAATGGACGATCATAAATAATATTGCAATGTCATCGCCTGTTGAAAAATAGAGAAGAGTTCTGCCACAACACCATTAATATTTAATTGATATTTATCAGGGAAATATGTTTCTAGAAATGTCTTTGATATGTACGACTGGTAGTGTGGGACTAAATTCTATGGCCACCAAGATCTGAAATTAACTCTTACTGCCAATTTTAGTGGAGTTTTTTTTTCCCTACAGTGTCTTTCCAATGATTTAGAGCAATGCTCTTCCCGAGATCAATGCTTCTTTTGCCAAAGTGGAAAATAAAATCGCCCAATGAGTTATTTACAAACGAGTCGGCACCTGGAAGCAAAAGGTTGGTTATCGCTGCAAGTTTCATCAAGAACTGGAGCAGCTTTCATGAAGGTCCCACTTGAACCATTAACCAACCTTTTCCTTTCAGGTACTCTGCTGACCTGCCGTGTGTTTCCAGGATTTGTGCTTTTTCGTTTTATCATTACAGATATAATTACTGGTCTTCCAAACAAATATGTGCGAAAGGGGATGGGGGATTCCTCACCTTACACATTTTCCCTTCATTGGCTCTTTAATCTTTCCTCACAGCTTGCGTTCTCTGTGGGGCTTTTTTTGTTGTTGTTAAGGCTGCTGAGCTTCTTCCCCGCCTCCCTCTAAAACCTGAAGAATGAAATCAGGAGGCACTTTTTCACACAAAGGGCAGTGAAAATCCGGAACTCTCTCGTCAAAAAGGCTGTGGATGTTGCTCCAACTGAAATTTTCAAGACTGAAATTGAGTTTTGTTGGGTGAGGGCGTCAAGAGGCTATGGATCCAAGGCGGGTAAATGGAGTTGAGGTACAGATCTGCCGTGATCTGACTGAATGGCGGAGCAGGCTCGAGCGGCTGAATGGCCTCCTCAATTTCCGATTTTCCTGCCTCTTTTGGCTTTTTTTTTCTGCCTCAGCATCGACACAAATATAATAGGCCCTGAAAATGAAAGAAACCGAGGAGGGAAACAAAGATATAATGAAGTAAAGAAGAGAACTGAAAGACAGAGTAAATGTCAACAAATTAGCTTTTACAAAGGGAAACAATAAAAAATAAAGGGTCAAGGTGCTCCAACGAGGCTTCCACAAAGACTGTCGTGTCCACAATTTGTGTGTGTGTAAAAGTAAGTTGAGTTTTTCAGTGTCAGCTGTGGCTCAGTGGGCAGCACTCCTTGCCTTTGGGTCAGAAGGTTGTTGGTTCAAGTCCCACTCTAGAAATTTGAGTATAAAAATCTAGGCTGACACTCCCAGTGCAGTACTGAGGGAGTGCTGCACTGTCGGAGGTGCTTTCTTTCAGATGAAACGTTAAACTGAGACCCCGACTGCTCTCTCAGGTGGACATAAAAGATCCCCATGCACTATTTCAATAGAAGAGCAGGGGAGTTATCCCTGGGGCCAATATTTATCCTCAATCAATATCACTAAAAACAGATTATCTGATCATTATCACTTTGCTGTTTGTGGGAGCTTGCTGTGCGCAAATCGGCTGCCGTGTTTCCTACATTACAACAGTGACTACACTTCAAAAAAAGTGCTTGGGGACGTCCGGTGGTTGTGAAAGGTGTTATATAAATGCAAGTCTTTCTTTGAAAGGAGATGCCTAAGAGGTGATCTTGTAGATGTATATAAGTAGTTAAAGGTGTGGATGTTATTAAAGTCCAAGACACAGAAAAAGGTGGTGGGGCTGCAGGTGGGCAAGAGGTTGCGAGGGCTGTTGTGAGTACCGGGGAATGGGAAGCATTGGTCCGGGGAGTGAGAGCACTGAGTTGTGTGGTACTGGTGGCCTTGAGGCATGAGAATGTTGGGTAGAACAGGTTGCTGGGTGTGGGGGGCACTGGGAGCGGAAAGGTGTTGCCAACAGCTTCTGAGAAAAGCACAGGCTTAGGCGAGTTGTTGGAGACAGGTTGGCAGCACTGAATGTGGGGAAAGTCAAGGGTGCATGGCATATGGCGTATGGAGGCTGGAGCAGTGTGATGCGGCAGAAGGAAATGTGGGAGAAGGCACGGGTGTTGGGGTGGAGGTTGAGAGCAATGAGAGGACTGGGAGAAGGTACATGTGCTTGAGGTGGAAGATGAGAATGTTGAGAGGAGGCTAGAAGGAGCAGGAAGGTGGAGGTGCTGGGGCAACGGGAGTGAAAGCAGTGAGAGGTAGTAGGAGGAAGTGGGGAAGGTGGAAAGCATCTGAGGACAGGTAGGAGAGAAGTGGCAAGGGGCGATGGGAGGAAATGAGGAGAGAAAGGAAGGCACTGGTGCTTGGGTAGGGTTTAGAAACATAGGCCTAGAAATTCGGTGGGCTGTGCCACCCGTTAGCGCCTAAAGAGGGCACTCAGTGGCTTTAGTGCCACTGGCCACGCCTCCCGCGAAATTTAGCGGGGCATTAATGGCGACGTTAGCCTGTAGCGCTGCGCCGCCACCGATGACGTCATCGGTGTGCGCAGCGCCCCGCTACCACCCCGATCGCGAAATTTGGTCGCGCCCGCCTCTGTAACGCCGGTCGCAAATCGCGCCCGGTTCACGGGGCCTACCTGTGGCGGTAGTGGCGCAAATTAAGGTGGAGGTGCGGGGCGGCCATTTTTTTCGGTGGCTGCCTGCCAGCACCTCCGTCCCCGGCCTCCTGATCCCCCCCCCCCCCGCCCCCGGGCAGTGCCGGCTGTGTCCCGAGGGCCCGGCACTTCTCCTCGGTGCCGGGCTCTTTTGCCGGCACTCGCGATCGGTCATCGCGCTGGTGCAGGCCCCTCCCCCTTAAGAAGGGGAGGAAGGCCTGCAGTACCGCAGCGCGCCGTGCCACAGCGTGTGGTGCTGCGGCACGTTGCGCTGTGATATTCAGTTTCAGCGCCCAAGAGGGATGCAGGGCGCCTCGAGCAGCGCCCCGCGTCCCTCTTGGGGCGCTCAATCTGAATTTCCGGCGGGCGCAACTGCTCCGTTCGCAGAGGTAATTCCGGTGCCCAGGTGAACTTGGCGCCCTGTTTGGGGCACCACCGAATTTCTAGGCCATAGAAACATAGAAGATAGGAGCAGGAGTAGGCCATTCGGCCCCTCAGGCCTGCTCCGCCATTCAATGCGATCATGGCTGATCATCCAAATTCAGTCCCCAGTCCCTGCTTTCTCCCCATATCCCTTGATCCCTTTAGCCTTAAGAAATATATCTAACTCCTTCTTGAATATATTTAATGAATTGGTCTCCACTGCCTTCTGTGGTAGAGAATTCCACAGGTTCACCACTCTCTGGGTGAAGAAATTCCTCCTCATCTCAGTCCTAAATGGCTTACCCCTTATACTTAGACTGTGACCCCTGGTTCTGGACTCCCCCGCCATCGGGAACATCCTTCCTGCATCTAGTCTATCTAGTCCTGTTAGAATTTTATAAGTTTCAATGAGATCCCCTCTCATTCTTTTAAACTCTAGCGAATATAAGCACAATCGACCCAATCTCTCTTCATATGTCATTCCTGCCATCCCAGGTATCAGTCTGGTGAATCTTCGCTGCACTCCTTCCATGGCAAGAACATCCTTCCTCAGATAAGGCGACCAAAACTGCACACAATACTCAAGGTGTGGTCTCACTAAGGCCCTGTACAACTGCAGCAAGACATCCTTGCTCCTGTACTCGAATCCTCTCGCTATGAAGGCCAACATACCATTTGCCTTCTTAACCACCTGCTACACCTGCATACTTACCTTCAGTGACTGGTGCACAAGGACACCCAGGTCTCGTTGCACTTCCCCTTTTCCCAATCTATTGCCATTCATATAATAATCTGCCTTCCTGTTTTTGCCACCAAAGTGGATAACCTCGCATTTATCCACATTATACTGCATCTGCCATGCTTCTGCCCAATCACCCAACCTGTCCAAATCATACTGGAGTTTCTTAGCATCCTCCTCACAGCACACACGCCCACCCAGCTTTGTGTTGTCTGCAAACTTCGGGCAGAGCGAGACATGAAGCAGTAAGCTGCATTATTTAAATAATAAACGGTGTTGTTTAAGCACTCTTTGCTATTTAGATAATTGGTTTAAAGATTTTATGTGCTTTTTTAAAGCTCTAACAGCACTTAACCAACTTACAGCCAGTTCCTGGTTACCACTCAGAATGCACCTTTTCTTCATGTGGAGGCTGTATGGCCGAAAGAGGTTTCTCACACCAGCTAGAGAACTCCCTATTGTTTCTAGAGAGCAGGACCGTGGGCCAGAGACCAGGTCAAGATTTAGGCTGCGGAGATGGTCTGGTAGGGACTGGTGATGGTGGGGAGAAGGCGCTACTGGCAGAAGCTGGGACAACAAGAGACTGGGTCGGCTGCAGGCGGGCAGCACCGTGCCACAGTGCCATCTTCCTTGGAGGCAAAAGTTGGGAGGCCTCAATCAATGGTCAGGATGTGTGAGATATGGGTAGGTGTAGTTTAGGCGTGACTCGCAGGGTGTGATGGAAATAGACTTGACAGGAAAATGGTACAAGGAGTGTAACACTTACAGGAAGTGTGTGCATATGCAAAAATTTAACATATATATATATATATATAGCAACGAATGTCCGGTAGCATTGCTTGTAGTATTCAGATATGAATTGGTTTGGTGTGTGCATGTTGCCAAAGCGTCTTTTTAATTTGATGTGTGTGTGTGATGTGTTAACATTGTGTCTATCTGATATCGCCCTGTGTCTATGATTGAAGGTTTTTTTTTAATTGATCTGTCTCTTTCAATTATCTCTTTCTTTCTCTATCTTTCTGTCCTCTATCTTGTAGCTATCTGTTTCAGACCTGGGGGGAAAAATTCAGTTGGTTTGCGCCTCCCGTTAGCGCCTTAAGAGGGCGCTAATGGGGCTCAAAGCAACTAGCGCCCGGGCACGGCGATGTTTGCACCGCTCACAAAATTAACTAGACATTTTGTGGTGGCGCTAAACACTACCGCCACAATCTCCTGCGCCGGCAGATTGTGACGTCAGTCAAGTGCGCAATGCCCTGGTAGCGCCCCGGACTGGATATTGAGTGGCGCCCCCTGCCTTACCGCCTGCCGCTAGCAACGACAGGTTGAGGGGAGCGTTTTGCAGTCAGGATGGGACTGGGGGAGCGCTATTTAAAGGCGACCGCTTCCTGCCTTTTTTTGTTGGTAACATTTTTGCACCACGCATTCTGAGAGAGAGAGAGAGAGAGAGAGACTTCTGGAGAGATTCAACGCTGTGTGAAGGAGTTTTGGGTACTGAGCAGCACTTTGCAGGTTTATTTTGATTTGACCTTCCGTGTATCGATTTAGAAGAGACTATGGGGGCTGCACTCTGAGCTCTTTCCCTGGGTCTCTCCATTGTTCTTTCCAGCAGATTTGATGTACAGGTCTCTCCAGGCCGAGATTCAAGGCTGCAATGAGCAGGGTGTGGATGGAGAGCAAGATCGACCCTCCCCTTTAAGAACTGGCCGGCGCCAGTGTGTCTGTGTTCCATTGCTGACTGACATCACATGAGCTTCGCCAGCGCTCTGAGGAAGCGCCTCGCTCCTCAGCCTTCGCGCCTTAAGAGAGGTGTGTAGCGCCTGATTTAGCGCTCCAATCACCTCCAGGGGCGATAGAAGCCAAGTTTGCAGTCGGGGGTGATAATTAGCGCCAGGCGCTAAACTTTGTGCATGGCCGATAATCGCGCCACAAACGGGGCGATACTGAATTGCCCCCCCCCCTGATGTTTAGATGATCTATGCCCCTGTCTCTCTGAGCTATCTGTCTCTATGCTCCACTTGCCTGCTCATATATTTATCCGCACCTTTATTTTGTTTTTGTAGGGGAATGTGTTCTTTTATAAGGGAAGCGAGCGTGTAACTATTTTCAAATTTTATATCTGGCAAAGGAAATGGAAGGAACAGGAAGCTGGGAAGCAGAGAGACAGGAAAAAGTAGGGGGCGTGGGGCTTGAAAATATTGTATTATGGCTGATAGAGCGGATGGAGGGAATGGGTAGTAGGGTCGGAGGTCGTGAGGTGAAAGCAGTTCAGGGATGAATGGCAGAGGTGGGTGGAGACCAGCAGAGGGGATGGAGGGAGCTGGGTAGGTGGGAATGGGAGAGATTTCTGAAGTAGAACAGAGGAGGGTATGTGGCTGGGAGGGCCAACGTAGAGTACAGAGGTGAGGGAAGAAAATGGTGTCAGAGGTGCTATAGCCTAGTGGGCGGTGGAGGTAAACAAAAAAAGAATTTATATAGCGTGTTGTGTGACCCCCCAGGCTGTCCCACAGTGCTTCACGGCCAATGAGGTACTTTATGAAGAGCAGTCACTGTTGTAATGTAGGAAATGTGGCAGCCAATTTGCGCACAGCAAGATCCCACACACAGCAATGAAACAAAGGACCAGATCATCTTTTGGGTGAGGGATAAATATTGGCCAGGACACCAGGGAGAACTCCCCTGTCATAGGAGCTTTTACGTCCACCTGAGAGGGCTGACGGGGCCTTGGTTTAACATCTCTTCCAAAAGATGGCACCGCTGACAGTGCAGCACTCCCTCAGCACTGGAGTGTCAGCCTAGATTTTGTGCTCAAATCTCTGGAGTGGGACTTGAACCCTTGACCTTCTGACCTAGAGGCAGGACTGCTATCACTGAGCCAAGACTAACACCTTGTAAGGTAATAACAGCAGGGCAGGACTAGCGGCTATATTTATTTTTTAATGTATTGGGCAATCATTATTAATTTATATAGGTGAAGAGGTAGCATTAAAGTGTAACAATTTAGCTCTATCTGTTCACAAATACATTATACTTTTTTAAAAGTGCAAAATAATTAGGGAATAGAGGTCTCTCTCACAGTGAGATGGGTGGATGGCTGTTGATTACTCGCCTAATAATGGGACGCACAAACATATCAAAACACACAAGCTCGATGGAGTTGAATTAATTGATTTAGGTGATAGGCGATGAAAAACAACCTCTTGGAACCGATGTCAAGGATAATGTAAATATTGAACTCTGCGTATGAAAAAGACCATCCAGTGGCTTCACATGTTCTGTTCTTTGTTAATTAGTTAAGATCAAAAGAGCCAGAGGTAAGATGAGGAGCCACTTTTTTACACAGCGGGTTATTATGATCTGAAACGCGCTGCCTGAAAGGGCGGTGGAAGCAGATTCAATGATAACTTTCAAAAGGGAACTGGATAAAGACTTGAAGGGGAGAAATTTGTGGGGCTCCGGGGAAAGAGCAGGGGAGTGGGACTAACTGGAGAGCTCTTTCAAAGAGCCGGTACAGGCACGATGGGCCGAATAGCCTCCTTCTGTGCTGTAAGATTGTATAATACTTGAAAACATAGAAATCATAGAAATGTACGGCACAGAAGGAGCCCAGTCGGTCCATCTTGTCTGTGTCGGCTGACAAAGAGCTAGTCAGCCTAATCCCACTTTCCAGCTCTTGGTCCGTAGCCCTGTAGGTTACGGCACTTCAAGTGTATATCCAAGTACTTTTTAAATGCGACGAGGGTTTCTGCCTCTACCACCCTTTCAGGCAGTGAGTTCCAGACCCCCATCACCCTCTGGGTGAAAAAAATTCTCCTCAAATCCCCTCTAAACCTTCAACCAATTACTTTAAATCTCTGCCCCCTGGTTATTGACTGCTCTGCTAGGGGAAGTCGGTCCTTCCTATCCACTCTATCTAGGCCCTTCATAATTTTATACACCTCAATAAGGTCTCCGCTTAGCCTCCTCTGATCCAAAGAAAACAACCCCAGCCTGTAGTGTATGTGCCTTTAAGTCAGAACTACTTTTTACAGCTCCTGTATACTGTATAGTACCGGCAGTGAACACACCGGTATATAAGCTTTGCGCATGCCTCTGTACCCCAGTCTAGAGATTACCCTCCTCCAGTAAAGACCTGCTATTTGTTAATGTACAGCATCCGTGTGATTATTTATCCACTGAACCACGGATCTAACAGTGGCGACGAGTGTCGATTCGAATCTACCTGCAACATAAAAAAAAATAGTCGAGGCCAGGAACACGGGCGTCGACCACGAGCAACCGCCCAGCAGTCAGGCAGAGATCCAACTTCGCTGGGGAGGCTGTGGAGAGCTGGGCTTCGTTCCCCAGCCACAACGAGCAGTAAGAGACTGACGACAGGTCCAGAGCAGACCCTTCCCGAGCAGCGGCGGCTGGAGCCGACCGACGGCAGAGAGAGAGCCGAGCAGCGTCGACGGGGTAAGACAGAGGGTGAAGAGCGCAGGGCGCAGCCGGGGGTTGAACACCGAGCGGCGTCGAGGAAAAATACTGCAAACCGGAGAGAGAGAGGGTAAGAAACAGCCGGGTTCTAGACTGAGCGGCATCGACAAATATCAAGAGAAGAACGCGCAGAGCACAGCCAGGGATCACGGGCTGATCAGGGTCCGCGGGGCGAAGCAAGGGGACACGCCATTGAGCCGCGGAGAAGCAGGGAGAGCGCGGGAGACGCCATTGAGCCACGGAGAAGCAGGGAGAGCGCGGGAGACGCCATTGAGCTGCGGAGAAGAAGGAAGAGCGCGGGAGACGCCATTTTGAGAAGCCGCAGCGGAGAAGAAGGGCGAGCGCGGGAAGGAAGGAAAGCGCGGGAGACGCCATTTTGTGCCAGCGGAGAAGAAGGGAAGCGCGGGAGGCGCCATTGGTGATAGTTAACGCACAACCAAGGTTGCCGAAGAGTGGCAGTATCTCTACGTTCGACAATGAAGTCGAAGATTGGGCGACATATGTGGAACGTATTGAGGTGTACTGCAGGGCGAATGAAGTGCCAGATGCTAATAAAGCACTGGTTCTGTTAAATTCCATGGGTGCAAAAACTTATGGGTTACTGCAAAATCTAATAGCCCCAGAGAAGCCGGTAAACAAGAATTTTGAAAGCATAGTAGAAATCCTACAGGACCACTTAAACCCCACACCGCTGCTGATAGCAGAAAGATTTAAGTTCCATAAAAGGAACCAACACAAAGACAAAAGCAATGCTGAGTACCTAACGGAACTGCGCAAGCTATCAAAATACTGCCAGTTTGGAGAGGGACTAGCAGACACGTTAAGGGACAAGTTTGTGTGTGGGCTACAAAGTGAAGGAACCCAGAAACGGCTTCTATCAGATAAGGACCTTACGCTGGACAAAGCTTTCAGTATGGCAGTATCACACGAAGCAGCCGCAAGGGGCGCTGCAGAGATACAATGGAGACCGCAAGAATATGGCACCAACGAAATGACCTATGGAACAGGGAAGTGCTATCGCTGCGGCAGAACAACACATGACCAGAAAGATTGTTGGTTCAAGGACCAAGTGTGCAGACAGTGTGGGAAAGCAGGACACATAGCAAGAGTCTGCAGGTCTGGGAAGAAAACCAACAGTAAGAAATCTCCACAGGAGAAGTACAAAAAGGTACACCAGGTGATGGACAGTGGTTCAGACGAACAGAAAAGTGACACAGACTCCGGAAGCAAGGAGCTGGGTTGTCTGAAACTACATAATGTAACCGAAATGGAGGATCACCAGACTATCTGGGTTACACTCAAGATAGACGGAGTCATAGAGTCATAGAGTAATACAGCACGGATAGAGGCCCTTCGGCCCATCGTGTCCATGCCGGCCATCAAGCCCTGTCTAATCTAATCCCATATTCCAGCATTTGGCCCGTAGCCTTGTATGCTATGGCATTTCAAATGCTCATCCAAATGCTTCTTAAATGGAGTCCAAGTGGAAATGGAATTGGACACAGGGTCAGCTCTAACAGTCATAAATCAAAGAGACTACAAGCGGCTATTTTCACACATACCCTTGAAAGCTACAGAGATTGTCTTGAAGACGTATACGGGGCAAAAAGTCTACCCCAAAGGAAAAATAAGGGTGAAAGTGACATATAAAGGCCAGGAAATAACTAAAATGGATATATATGTATTGCCAAATGGAGGACCACCACTGCTAGGACATGAATGGATCCAGAAGATACAATTAGATTGGCATTCCATACAGGCACTGAAGGTTGAGGCCAAAAAGGATGACGACGTCACACTTGGACGACTGTCAAAAATGCTAACTGACGCAAAAGAAGTGTCCCAGGAGGGACTCGGAACAATAAAGGAATAACAGCAACAACTAAAATAGAGGAAAATGCAAGCCCAAAGTTTCTGAAGGCCAGACCAGTGCCTTATGCGATCAGACCAGCTGTTGAAGCAGAGCTGGAAGGGTTGGAACATTCAGGAGTACTGTCCAAAGTGGACTGGAGCGAGTGGGCTACACCCATCGTTCCTGTAATGAAGAGGTCGTTGAGTAATACGCCTGGGGAACCAAAGAAGGTCCGCATCTGTGGGGATTTTAAGGTGACAGTGAACCCAGTCCTTCACACGGTGCAATATCCGCTTCCACGAATTGAGGATATTTTCGCCTCGCTATCTGATGGTAAACGCTTCACCAAAATTGATCTAGCCCAGGCGTACTTGCAAATGGAGGTAGAAGAAGCTTCGAAACATTACCTTACGATCAACACTCATAAAGGTCTCTATCAATACAACTGGCTGGTGTTTGGAGTAGCCTCGGCTCTGGCTCTCTGGCAAAGGGCGATGGATCAGGTCCTGCAAGGGATTCCAGGGACCCAGTGTTATTTGGATGACATCTTGGTCATGGGCGAAAATGATGGTGATCACCTCGCTAACTTGGAGAAGGTGCTCACCAGATTAAAGGAGTATGGGCTACGAGCTAATCGCCACAAGTGCGAGTTTTTCCAGAAACAGATCTCGTATTGCGGCCACGTCATCGATGAAGAGGGGTTACATAAGTCCCCTGACAAGATTGAGGCAGTAGTCAAGGCTCCAGCACCGGAAAATGTGTCACAACTGAGGTCGTTCCTCGGGCTGGTAAACTATTACCGCAAGTTCTTACCAAATTTGTCTACGGTATTACACCCGCTGAACACCCTACTGCAAACAAAGGTAGCATGGAAGTGGGATGACGAACGTAGACGAGCTTTCCAGAAGTGTAAAGAATTGATCACATCAAAAGAGGTGTTGGCCCATTTCAACCCAGCACTACCAATTCGTTTGGCATGTGATGCATCACCCTACGGCATTGGAGCGGTGCTGTCGCACAAATTCCCAGACGGGGTGGAGAGGCCAGTAGCCTTTGCGTCTCGGTCACTAACCTCAGCCAAGCGCAACTACGCCTCGATTGACAGGGAGGCCCTCAGACTAGTATGGGGAGTAAAAAAATTCAACCACTATCTGCATGGGCAGAAGTTCACCTGGCTGACTGACCACCAACCACTTGTCTCCATCTTTAATCCTAAGAAGGGCGTGCCAGTAATGACTGCACAACGGTTACAAAGATGATCCCTGTTTCTAGGGGCGAATCAATATGAAATAGAATATAAAGGCACGAAACAGCATGGGAACGCTGATGGGCTATCGCGCCTGCCACTGCCTAATGTGGAGGAAGCACCAGCAGTGGACCCTATCGAGATATTTTATTCGTCGATAATTGAACGATTGCCAGTAACAAACACGGATATAGAGAAGGAGACCCGCAATGATCCGACGCTGTCACGGATATATGAATTGACGGTGAAAGGATGGCCAACACATGGCGACTCACTGTTGCCAGCATTCTCATCCAGAAGAGAACAGCTGTCAGTATGCCAGGGGACAGTGATGTGTGGATCCAGAGTGGTGATTCCACCCAAGTTAAGGGAGAGAGTGCTAAATGAGCTACATGAAGGTCATCTGGGGGGAGTGAAAATGAAAAGCCTTGCTAGGGCTTATGTGTGGTGGCCAGGAATCGATCAACAAATCGAAGACCTAACTAAGAGCTGCTTAGGATGCCAGAAGATCCAAAATGCACCACCACATGCCCCTCTACACCCATGGGAGTTGCCCTCCTCTCCATGGCAACGGGTGCACATTGATTTCACTGGTCCATTCATGGACTCAATGTTCTTAATAGCAGTGGATGCTCATTCAAAGTGGCCTGAGGTGATAAAGATGTCTTCAACCACTACAGAGCAAACGATTGCAGTCCTACGGACCATATTTGCCAGAAACGGTTTGCCAGAGCAGATCTGCTCTGATAATGGACCACAGTTTGTGTCCGACGAGTTCCAAAAATTCATGAAAAGGAATGGGGTAAGGCATTACACATCCGCTGAGAGGTTCGTACAAACCTTTAAGAAGGCGATAAAGGCCATGTGTGACGAGGAAATTCCACTACAGCATAAGATGGACAATTTCTTATTAGCCTACTGAAACGCGACACATGCAGTTACCAACCAGACCCCGGCCATGATGTTCTTTAACCGAAGGTTGAGATCTCGTCTGGACTTGCTCTGGCCAAATGTGCGAAGAAATGTTGAGGACAAACAATTCCAGCACATCAATGAGAAGCCGACAAGGAGCTTCAATGTAGGGCAACCAGTCTTGGCCCGTGACTATTGAACAGAGAAGTGGCAACCCGGAACGATATGTACAAGACAGGGGCCATTAATGTACACAGTGGATGTCGGGGAGAACATTGTGAGACGCCACGTCGATCAGATCTTAGCGTCACAGGAACGCGTCAACCCCATGTCTCGAGTACCTGGGGATAAACCCAACATACCGGTAGCATCTACTTCAGACCCAGTAGCAGTGGAACCCGATGAACTACCTGATGAAAAGGGGTCAGAATCGCCTCTGCACCAAGAACAAGAACCTCTGGAAAGGCGCTATCCCGAAAGGGTCAGGAAGCCGCCCCAAAGACTGAATCTATAAATGGACTTTTGTTATTTAATGTACATGTAAAAATGTAATTGTTATTTGAATATTAAGGGGGTATTATTAACCTAAAAGGGGAGGAATTGTAGTGTATGTGCCTTTAAGTCAGAACTACGTTTTACAGGTCCTGTATACTGTAGTACCGGCAGTGACCACACCGGTATATAAGCTTTGTGCATGCCTCTGTACCCCAGTCTAGAGATTACCCTCCTCCAGTAAAGACCTGTTATTTGTTAATGTACAGCATCCGTGTGATTATTTATCCACTGAACCACGGATCTAACACAGCCTATCCTGTCTTTCCTCATAGCTAAAATTCCCCAGACCAGGCAACATCCTCGTAAATCTCCTCTACACCCTCTCTAGCGCAATCACATCTTTCCTGTAATGTAGTGACCAGAACTGCCGCAGTATTCTAGCTGCGGCCTAACTAGTGTTTTATTCAGTTCAAGCAGAACCTCCCTGCTCTTGTGTTCTATGCCTCAGCTAATAAAGGCAAGTATCCCGTATGCCTTCTTAACCACCTTATCTACCTGTCCTGCTACCTTCAGGGATCTGTGGACATGCACTCCAAGGTCCCTCTGATCCTCTGCACTTCTCAGTGTCCTAGCATTATTGTGTATTCCATTGTGTTGTATCCATGTGTTAATGGAGACACGGAATGCAGGAGTTGGTTTAACAGGTGTTTACCGAACAAAGTCTGGAGGTGACTAAAAGATACAAGACACTGCACAGGCTTATATAGCCCGAGTGGCCACTACCGGCATTACAGTACACAGGGGCTCTTAAAGGCACATACACCACAATTCCTCCCCTTCTAGACAACCAGTACATAACATTTTTAAGTAATCATTAATTAACATGTTTACAAGAACAATAATCTACACATTTGCTGCAGTTAATCAATTATAAGTTAGTCTCTCTGGAGGCGTCCTGACTCGGTCCGGATAACGCCTCGGTGGTGCAGTCGTTTTCGGTGGTGTAGTAGGTTCTTTTGGCAAGGTCGATTCGGCTTGAATGCCAGTGTCGGGTTCATCTGGTTCCAGTATCACCGGATCGGAGGTAGATACTATAGGTATCTCTGCTTCATCATTAGGCATATAGAGTTGTGGTGTAGGTTGTCCCTTTTCGGATGACTCTATGATCTGGTCAGCATGGCGCCTTATTATGCTTTCTCCATTGTCCACGGTATACATCAGCGGTCCTAGTCGTGTGCAAATAGTTCCAGGCTGCCATTTCTCGGTACGGTAGTCCCGGGCCAAAACTTGTTGACCTATCTGGAAGGTTCCAGTTGGCCTTTCATTCATGCCTTGAAATTGCCGGTTCTCTACGTCCCTTCTGATGTTTGGCTTGATCAAATCCAGCCGGCATCTTAGTCTTCTATTGAAAAACATCATGGCGGGAGTTTGGTTTGTAACCACATGTGTTGCATTCCTGTATGCAAACAAGAAGTTATCTACCTTATGCTGTATTTTTATGTCTTCATTACCCATGGCCTTTATGGCGTTCTTGAAGGTCTGGACAAACCTTTCAGCCAATCCATTGGTGGCGGGATGGTATGGGACGGATGTATAGTGCTTAACCCCATTGTTTTTTAAGAACTTCCTGAATTCTTCGGACACAAATTGCGGTCCATTATCAGAACAGATCTGTTCAGGCAGCCCATTCCTGGAAAATATGGTCCTTAATACTGCGATGGTTTTTTCCGTGGTGGTGGAGGACATCTTTATTACCTTCGGCCACTTGGAGTGTGCATCAACCGCGATTAAGAACATTGAGGCCATAAATGGACCAGCAAAGTCGATGTGTACCCTTTGCCATGGAGATGAGGGCCACTCCCATGGATGTAGAGGGGCTTGTGGTGGGGCGTTTTGGACATTCTGGCATCCTAGACGGCCCTTGGTTATTTCTTCGATGTTTCCATCGATACCTGGCCACCACACAAATGCTCTGGCTAGGTTCTTCATTTTCACTCCACCCAGATGCCCCTCGTGAAGCTCCTTTAGCACTTTATCCTGGAGTTTGGGTGGAATCACCACTCTGGATCCACACATCAAGGTTCCCCGGCACACTGACAGCTGTTCTCTTCTTTGCGAGAATGCTGGCAACATTGGTTCGTCATGTGCTGGCCATCCCTTCACCGTTAAATCGTAGACTCGTGAGAGAGTCGGGTCATTTCTCGTTTCCTTTTCAATGGTAGAATTTGTTACTGGTAGACATTCCACTATGGTTGAGTGGAACATCTCCACTGGGCCCACTGTAGGTGCCTCTTCTACCGTTGGCAACGGTAGACGCGATAAACCGTCAGCATTTCCATGCTGTTTTGATCCTTTGTATTCTATGTCATATTGGTGTGCCCCTAGGAAAAGGGACCACCTCTGTAGCCTTTGCG
The DNA here is from genome assembly GCF_052327205.1 of Somniosus microcephalus. Taxonomy (NCBI): domain Eukaryota; kingdom Metazoa; phylum Chordata; class Chondrichthyes; order Squaliformes; family Somniosidae; genus Somniosus; species Somniosus microcephalus. The sequence continues at coordinate 77,918,416 of NC_141006.1, read as the reverse complement.
CTGTCATAATGGGAACGCCCTTTTTAGGGTTGAATATGGAGACGAGGGGTTGATGGTCAGTCAACAAGGTAAATTTTTGTCCGTGTAGGTAATGGTTGAATTTCTTCACTCCCCATATCAGGCTGAGTGCTTCCCTGTCGATCTGGGCATAGTTACGCTCAGCTGAGTTCAATGGGCGTGACGCAAAAGCTATCGGCCGCTCTGAGCCATCGGGGAATCTATGCGATAATACCGCTCCTACGCCGTAAGGGGATGCATCGCACGCCAGTCTGATTGGCAGTGATGGGTTGTAATGAGCCAACACTTCCTTGGACGTGATCAAGCCTTTGCATTTATGGAAGGCACGTTTACAGTCTTCGCTCCATTTCCAAATTACTCCCGTTTGTAGCAGTTCGTTAAGAGGGTGCAGAACAGTTGACAAGTTCGGTAATAATTTATGATAGTAATTTATCAATCCCAGGAACGACCTTAATTGTGAGACATTTTCAGGTGCTGGGGCTTTTATGACCGCTTCAATTTTTTCAGGTGACTTATGCAACCCTTCTTCGTTAATTATGTGGCCACAATATGATATTTGTTTCTGGAAAAATTCGCACTTGGGGCGATTTGCTCGTAGGCCCCGTTCTCTCAGCCGAGTGAGCACCTGCTCCAAATTGGCAAGGTGCTCGTTGTCGTTTTCTCCTGTTACAAGGATGTCGTCTAGGTAGCATTGAGTCCCCGGAATCCCTTGGAAGGACTTGCTCCATAGCTCTTTGCCAGATAGCTGGAGCTGATGCTACTCCGAAAACCAGTCGATTGTACTGGTATAGGCCTTTGTGTGTGTTTATCGTGAGATACTTTTTAGAGGCCTCCTCAGCCTCCATCTGTAGATATGCCTGTGCCAAGTCAATTTTGGTGAAATGTTTCCCTCCGGATAGTGAGGCGAAAATATCTTCTATCGTCGGAAGAGGATACTGTACCGTGTGAAGGACCGGGTTTACAGTCACCTTGAAGTCCCCACAGATGCGAATTTTTCTCTGTTCTTCAGATTTATCATTATTCAATGTTTTCTTCATGACCGAGATGATGGGTGTTGCCCACTCGCTCCAATCTATCTTGGATAACACGCCTGCCTTTTCCAAATTCTCCAGCTCTGCCTCGACTGCTGGACGAATTGCGTATGGCACCGGCCTTGCCTTAAAAAACTTGGGAATTGCCGCATCTTCCACTTTTATTGAGGTGGTGACGCCTTTCAAGGTTCCTAGTTCCTGTTGAAACACTTCTTTGGCGTTGGCCAAGATGTCTTTTAATCGTTCAGGTATGACGTCATCATCAATTTTTTTCTTACTGGTCACCGTCAGTGCCTGAATGGAGTGCCAGTCTAAACGTATCTTCCTGATCCATTCACGTCCCAACAGCGGTGGACCACCATCTTGCAGAACGTATAAATACAACTTCTGTATTTCCTTGCCGTTGTATACAACAGGCACCCTTATTTTCCCTCTGGGGTATACTTTCTGCCCCGTATATGTTTTCAAGACAATGGATGTGTCTTTCAAAGGTATATGCGGAAATAGCCGCTCGTAATCCCGTCGACTTATGACGGTCAGAGCTGATCCTGTATCTAGCTCCATTTTAACTGGGGACCCCGCTATCGTGAGGGTAACCCAAATGGTCTGGTAACCTTCTTTGGCAATTACATTGTGTAATTTGAGACAGCTTAGTCTCTTGTTTCCGGAGTCGCTATCGCTCTTCTGGTCTTCGGAGCTACTGTCCGTCATCATTTGTACCTTCCTGTACTTTTCCTTATTGATTTTTTTTCTGTCAGTGGATTTTTTGTTTCCAGATCGGCATACACGTGCAATGTGCCCCATCTTTCTGCATTGCCTGCATGCTTTGTCCTTGAACCAGCAGTCCCTCTGGTCATGGGTGGATCTGCCGCAGCGATAACATCTCTCGAAACCCCGTGTCATTTCATGGGTGCCAAAGTCCTGTGGCTTTTGCTGTATCTCTGCAGCTCCTCTTGCTGCTGCTTCGTATGATACAGCTACACTGAAAGCCTTGTCCAGTGTTAAATCTTTCTCAGAAAGTAGCCTTTTCTGTGTTCCTTCACTTAGGAGGCCGCAGACGAATTTGCCTCGAAGAGAATCTGCCAGTCCTGCCCCGAATTGGCAGTGCTTTGACAGCTTCCTTAATTCGGTGAGGTAATCAGCGTTACTTTCATTCTTGTGCTGATTCCTCCTGAAGAATTTGAATCGTTCCGCTATCAGCAGCGGTGTTGGGTTTAAGTGCTCCTGTAGGGTATCAACAATCTCCTTAAAATTCTTGTCCATCGGTTTGGCTGGAGTGATTAAGTTTCGTAACAGCCTGTATGTCCTTGCGCCCATTAGGTTTAGAAGTACCGATGCCTTTTTATCATCCTCTATTTCATTCGCTGTGCAATATACCTCCACTCTTTCCACATATGTGGTCCAATCCTCTACATCACTATCGAAAGCAGTAATATTGCCAGTCTTAGGCATCCTGAAAAGAAATGGCGCCTCCCGCGCTTTCCTTTCTTCCCTGCCGAGAAAAAATGGTGCCTCCCGCGCTTTCCCGCCGCTGCCGCTGCTGACAACGCTGTTCTCCGCGGTTTTTATTTATACAGATATTTTTAATAGTTGGAGACTCGTTCCCGTCGGACTCTCTGGGACTTTTCCCTCCCTCTGCTTGGTCCGAACGCCGACCTGCTTTGCAGCGCTGGCCGTCTCCCGAGTGCTCCACCCTCCGTCTCTGTTTGCCTCCACCTTCGCTGCTCGGCCCCGCTGCAGAGCCAGCCGATTGAGCCCCAGCTCGCCGCCCAGGAAGGATTATTGCAGTACCTGCCACCAGCCCGGCTAGCTGGTGAAACCACAGTTTTTTTCCTCTTTTTTTTTTTCTTCGACTTTCATCTGAGGAATTGATCTCCTTGAGGTGCTGCCGAATTGCAGTTAAGTCCGTTTCCAATTCGTCGCCACTGTTGTATCCGTGTGTTAATGGAGACACGGAATGCAGGAGTTGGTTTAACAGGTATTTACTGAACAAAGTCTGGAGGTGAACTAAAAGATACAAGACACTATACAGGCTTATATAGCCCGAGTGGCCACTACTGGTATTACAGTACATAGGGGCTCTTAAAGGCACATACACCACACATTGCCTTGTTAGCCCTCCCCAAATGCATTACCTCGCACTTCTCCGGATTGAATTCCATTTGCCACTGTTCTGCCCACCTGACCAGTCCATTGATATCTTCCTACAGTCTGCAGCTTCCTTCTTCATTATCAACCACACGGCCAATTTTTTGTATCATCTGCAAACTTCTTAATCACACTTCCTACATTCAAGTCCAAATCATTGATATACAGTATACCACAAAAAGCAAGGGACCCAGTACTGAGCCCTGCAGAACCCCACTGGAAACAGCCTTCCAGTCACAGAAACACCCTTCGACCATTACCCTTTGTTTCCTGCCTCTGAGCCAATTTTGGATCCAACTTGCCACTTTGCCTTGGATCCCATGGGCTTTTACTTTCATGACCAGTCTGCCATTCAGAACCTTCTCAAAAGCCTTGCTAAAATCCATATAGACTACATCAAACACATTACCCTCATCGACCCTCCATGTTACCTCCTCAAAAAATTCAATCAAGTTAGTCAGACACGACCTTCCCTTAACAAATCCATGCTGACTATCCCTGATTAATCTGTGTCTTTCTAAATGAAGATTTATCCTGTCCCTCAGAATTTTTTCCAATAATTTTCCCACCACTGAGGTTAGGCTGACCAGCCTGTAATTATTCGGTCTATCCATTTCTCCCTTTTTAAACAACGATACCACATTAGCAGTCCTCCAGTCCTCCGGCACCACACCTGTAGCCAGAGAGGATTGGAAAATGATAGTCAGAACCTCTGCTATTTCCTCTCTTACCAGTCTGGGATACATTTCATCTGGGCTTGGGGAATTATCCACTTTCAAAGATGCTAAATCTATTGGCCCAGAAATTTGGGTCGGGGGCTTCCCGCGGGTGCAAGCCCCCGACCTGCACTTACCTAGCGCGCCGGCCGTTGAGCTGTGGGCCCGCGTGGGATTCCGATCCTGGGCCTCCTCCAACTGTCGGCGCACAGTGCTTGTGTATCCCAGGGGCGCAGTTAGTTTGATGCGTCCCCTGGGATCACGTGGGTCATGGAGAGCCAATGGTAGCAAGGAATGCTTCATTCATAAGTTTGACAGGAAGAGCTGTCAAACCTATAAATACTATAAGCCCCAAAACATCACTAAAACTTCAAATACATTTTTTTTAAATCACATTTGTAAAATAACTATAAATTACATAAGATATCTATTTTAAACAATAATTTAAATTTTTGAAAATATTAATTACATTTTCTAACGGGGCCAAAAATAAACGTACCTTTCTTTAAAGTATTTAAAAATAATAAACCTGTGGAAAAAATGTTTTAATTTTAATTAATTCACCACTTACCTTGTTAAAAGCAGGTCTTGCGCCTGCTTTTTAAAAGTGTAACTGTTGGAGACTTACCCTCCTGGAGAAACCTGCAAAAAAAACGTAAGTTCGATGCGCATGCGCTGCCTCTCCGGCGCACACGTTCCACCGGTCAACCTCTTCTTTCAGGGGAAGGGAAGTGCCGGTTTGCCGCGCATGCACGAAACTGACAATTTCGTTGGGCCTACGCATGAGTACCCAGCGCGTACTCACGCATTGGGACCCGAATTTCTGGGCCATTAATACTTCCTTTCACTATGTTTATTTCATCTAATATTTCACACTCCTCCTCCCTGATTGCAATGTCTGCATCGTCCCTCTCTTTGGTGAAAACAGACGCAAAGTATTCATTAAGAACCATACCCATGTCTCCCGCCTCCACACACAGGTTATCTTTATGGTCTCTCATCGGCCCTACTCTTACTTTAGTTATCCTCTTGCTCTTAATGTATTTATAAAACATCTTTCGGTTTTCCTTGATTTTACTTGCCAATATTTTTTCATCTCCTCTCTTTGCTTTCCTAATTTTCTTTTTAATTTCACCCCTGCATTTTCTATACTCCTCTCGGCAGTATTGAGTCCTCGGTATCTGTCATAAGCTTCCCTTTTTTCCCTTTATCCTACCCCGTATGCCCCTTGACATCCAGGGGGCTCTAGATTTGTTAGTCCCACCCTTTTTCTTTAAGGGAACATACTTGCTCTGAACCTTCACTATCTCCTCCTTGAATGCCTTCCACTGCTCTGACACTGATTTACCTTCAAGTTTCTGTCTCCAGTCCACTTTGGCTAAATCACATCTCAGCTTAGTAAAATTGGCTTTTCCCCAATTAAGAACTTTTATTCCTGGTCTATTCTTGTCCTTTTCCATCACTACCCTAAATCTAACTGAATTATGATCACTGCCATCAATATGCTCTCCCACTGATACCCTTTCCACCTGCCCAGCTTAATTTCCTAAAACTAGGTCCAGAACCGCGCCCTCGCTTGTTGGGCTTGCTATGTACTGGCTAAAAAAGTTTTTTTTAATTTTAAATCATTAAAAAAAAATTCCTCACACGTACATCTTGTTGATATATTTTTTAAATTCATTCCTAGGATGTGGGTGTCGCTGGCAAGGCCAGCATTTATTGCCCATCCCTAGTTGCCCTTGAGAAGGTGGTGGTGAGCCTTCTTGAACCGCTGCAGTCCGTGTGGTGAAGGTACTCCCTCAGTGCTGTTAGGGAGGGAGTTCCAGGATTTTGACCCAGCGACGATGTAGCATTGCAACAGTTCAACGATGACATAATATGTATGAGCAATCAGCATCTATCGAGCGTTCACCTAAATCAGCCAATTCAACTCCATCTAACATGTGCTTTGACATGTTTATGTGTTCCATCATTAGACGAGTAATCAACAGCCATCCATCCATTTCACGGTGAGAGAGACCTCCACTTCATAATTATTCTTGCGATTTAAAAATAATATATAACGTACCGCAGCGAAAGGATACAGCAAAATCATTAGCGCCATTTAAAATCTGACTGCAACATCTATCAGCCAAAACGTCTCATGATAGGCATAAGGTTTGTGAATTTTATTTCGCACTGTTATTTAGTGAATGATGCACAATCGTTTAGTTAAAAAGTTTGAAGCTGCTTCACTCACAAATTGCTGCCCCAATATACAGCTTCATCTTTGTCACAGATCAAAAGATTTGCATTTATACAGTACCTTTCACGACGTCAGGACATCCCAAAGCGCAATGAAGTACTTTTTGAAGTGGAGCCACTGTTGTAATGTAGGAAACGCAGCAGCCAATTTGGGCACAGCAAGCTCCCACAAACAGCAATGTGATAATGACCAGATCATCTGTTTTTAGTGATGTTGATTGAGGGATAAATATTGGCCCCAGGACACTGGTGGAGTGTATGTAACTGTTCTACCTTTAAGAGAACTATTGTATGTAACCGTTCACCTTTAAGAGAACTATTTTAGGTTTGGCACTACTTTATCTTGGCTGCTGTATACTGTAATACCGACGGTGACCACACCGGTATATAAGTGCTGTGTCAGGATTTATTGGGCAGATTCGCCCTGACCTTCGAATAGTAAAGTCCTGTTTAAGTTACTCTTGTAGTCTGTGTATTAATTCACCATAATACCTACAGACTTTACAGTGGCGACGAGTTCGATCTTACCCTGCGGCAACAATACTTCCGAAGCAGTTACCGAGCGTCGAGAAGAGGCACCCACCCTCGTCGTTCTGCTGAGAGAAAACTCGAGTCTGCAGAGCAAGGAAGAAGGAAGAATTCAGACTGATTGTCCCTTCTGCCACGGTGGTGAGTGAGCCGATCAGCACGAGAAGCAAGTCGGTCACGGTGACTGTGAGTAAAGGGAAAATAAAAAAATAAACGGAGGATAAGGGCGGTGAACTCGACCACGGTCGGGGGAAAGGAGCCGGACAGAAGTCGGGCCCAGAGGCGCTGAGACTGGGGCAGCGTGGAGCACGGAAGCCACGGTACAAGCGGGCTGGGAGACGCAACGGCGTCGTGAGACAGCTAGACCGCGACCGGCGAAGAAGGCCGGGCAGCTACCGAGGCCACGAGGCGCTGCGACCGGGATCGTAAGGCGCGGGAAGATATAAAAATAAATAAATCACGGAGAACTCAGCCGCAGCCGGGGAGGAAAGCACCGGACTGCGAGAGGGCTGGGAGGCGCGATTGGAGTGAAAGAGGCCGGGCAGCGACCGAGGCCACGAAGCGCTGCGACCGGGATTGTAAGGCGCGGGAAGATATAAAAATAAATAAATCACGGAGAACTCAGCCGCAGCCGGGGAGGAAAGCACCGGACTGCGAGAGGGCTGGGAAGCGCGATTGGAAGCCGCTGAGGGAGAGACAGAGCCCGAGCGAGGGAGACTGAGCGAGATCCAGCCAGCGGCTGAAACTGTTCGCCGTCAACGGGTTGTACCCAGCGCCGGTTGCCCTGCCGAGAAAAGGGAACAACAGAGCCCGAGCGAGGGAGACTGAGCGAGATCCAGCCCAGCGGCTGAAACTGTTCGCCGTCAACGGGTTGTACCCAGCGCCGGTTGCCCTGCCGAGAAAAGGGAACAAGGAACGCACTGAAGCTGACGCGCAGGCTGCGAACCCCGAAAGCCAGCGGTCGTCGCCCGAGGGAAAAGCTTACCCCTCCCGCCAGGGGAAGAAACGCGGGAAGCCGCCAGTAGGCGGGGAAGACGACAGAAGCGGGAAACCGCCATTTTGAAAGTGGGCGGGGGAAGAAGACAAGCGCGGGAAACCGCCATTTTGAAGAAAAAAAAGTTAAAGAAAAATTTCGTGTTTGTTTCGCAGAAAGATAGTGAGAGATAGTGAAGATGCCTAAGCATGGTAACATCAACAACTTCAACTCCGAGGTGGAAGGTTGGGCCACGTACGTAGAACGTATCGAGATATATTGTGAGGCCAATAAGATAGCAGATGATGATAAAGCTCTCACCTTATTAAACGCAATGGGGGCAAAGACATACGGGCTATTGAAGCATCTTCTATCACCAGCTAAACCGGCAGATCAGACTTTCGCTAATATTGTTGCTGTCCTGAAGGATCATTTGAGCCCCACACCACTGATGTTGGCGGAACGATTCAAATTCTATGCGAGAACGCAACGGAAAGAGGAAAGCGACGCGGAATACTTGGTCGAACTGCGTAGACTAGCGAAATACTGCCAGTTTGGGGAAAATCTGACAGAGGCATTGAGAGACAAGTTCGTGTGCGGGTTGTCGAAGGAAGGAACACAAAAGCGTCTGCTAGAAGAGAACGATCTCACACTTGATAAGGCTGTCCTTATTGCAGCATCGCACGAAGCCGCAGCGAGAGGCACAGCGGAAATGCAGCTGAAGGCAGCGGTACTCAGTGTGGATCAAATTACTTCGGGTACATCGAAATGTTATCGTTGTGGGAAGACAACACATGACCAGAACCAATGCTGGTTTAAAAACCAGGAATGTAGAAAATGTGGCAAACTTGGTCACATAGCTAAGGTATGCCGGTCAGGAAAGAAGACCAACAACAACAAAAAAAAGTCACCGCAGGAAAAGTACAATAAGGTACACAAGGTGGCTGAGAAGAGTTCAGATGAACAGAATTCGGATTCAGACCCAACCGTTCAGGAACTGGGTAGTCTGAGAATTCACAATGTGAGTAAGGAAGCTGACCTGCAAACTATCTGGGTCATGCTAAAAATAGCCGGAGTCCAAGTGAAAATGGAATTGGACACAGGATCAGCCCTATCAGTCATAAATCGAAGGGATTACAACCGGCTATTCTCACACATACCCTTGAGAGATACCAAGATCGTATTGCAGACATACACGGGGCAGAAAGTATACCCCATGGGAAAGATAAAAGTCAAGGTGAGAGACAGGGGCAAAGAACACCAAGGAATGTATTTATATGTACTACCTGAGGGAGGTCCACCACTTCTGGGATGGGAGTGGATCTGGGAAATAAACATGGAATGGCACTATTTAAAAGCAATAATGAGTGAGAACTCGGTGAAGACAATCAGCTCAGACTCTGAAACGGATGACGATAAGACCAGCCCAGGTGCGAAAGACAAGTTTAAAATGGACTTGCTGACTAAGGTTGGAAAAACGAAGGAGTGCATAAATGCTTATGCTTCAGAGGAGAACAAAGTTTCAGAACAGAATTCCACTGAACAACAACAACATAGTTTGACAGAGAATTCTGAGTCTGTCCAGTTTACAGATATGCACAATTCTGAGGAACACCGGGCTCGAACTCAACTCCATTTCAAATTACAACAGCAATTAGAACAATTGAGTTGCCGTCTCAAACAAGAGATGAAAGCAATGAAAAAGTTCTGTGACACAGAGTGGGAGAACTTGGAAAGACAACAGAAACAGCTGATGGAGAAAAAGGAGCAGGAGCACACAAACCGTCGGGGCAAGGAGGCCAAACGAATCAAAGCTGATTCGGTTTCAGAAGGTGCGTGCTTTAATCTGGTGGAGCAAGAGGTTCAGCAACTGAAAGCGCTTGTTAGCGGATTGCAGGCAGAAAAGACTGATTTGGTCGCCATGAACTCCGAGCTCCTACTGAAGTTGGGTGCAGCATCACCGGACGATTCAAATGGGGAAATTCGAATGGTGGAGGCTGCGGATGATGGCAAAGTAGAAACAGCAAAGGAGCCCCAGGGCAAGGTTATAAACAGCCCTGCAGCTACTGGGAAACGTATGAGGTCAGAAGAGTTAACGGTCAGCCAACTCTTTCATATGCTGAAGGACAAGACTCTGAAATGGGAACAAATTGAACAGGACTTTAAATCTTCAAAGGAGAGGGGTTTGGAGCTCCCAAAAGTTATTGAAATAGCTGAGGTTGCAACACAGACTGAGAAGATGGCAGCAGAGCAACCCTTGGATGCCAAAAGTACGCTGACTCACGTCAATGTTGAACAACAGAAGGTTGAAACAGCTGCTGCAGTAGAGGGATTGAATAGTCCGATCAACCAATCTCCGAATGAAGTTGAAGTATTGAAATCACAAATGACGTCATTAGTAAAAGACTTGCAGGAAGCCGAGAAAAAGCTGGATGAAGCTGAACGCCTGAAGAAGTCTCTTCAGGAAAGATGTCTGGATTTGGAACAAAAGCTGGCTAATGTCCAGCTGGGTATGGAGGAAATAGAAGACCCTCTCACTGGCCTAGCTCAAGATGACACCGAATATTACCATGACCTGTTGGACGACATCGAATATTACGATGACCTGTTCTGCCCAGCTTGTGATGAAAACTCCCAAAGTGCAGAAACCATGAAGAATCACAAAAAGTCTAAGGAACATCGGGAGATGATGGCGCTACTACGGAAAAAGGAGGACGAGAAGGAGGAACTGTGCATGCAGCTGGCAGCTGACAGTGGAGCCCAGAGAGTCTCCAAGAAGCAGAAAAGGAAAAGACGAAGCAGAAGATGATGATCATCTAGACCATCATCATCACTACTAGATCACGCACGGGGTCCCTTCGAATGGAGCCAAATCAGTTTGGAAGTAGAAAAACTTCCCAAGGTACTCAAGTTTTTACAAGCCAACAATGCTGGTTCAGAAGGACGGAAGTTCAAGCTGTTAAGTCCAGTGAAGGACTATTGGATGAGTCACTCCAGCAACATGAACCGACTACACCACAGGGAACTGCTACACCACTGAGGTGTTGTCAGGACCGAGTCAAGAAGCACGGAAGGCGCATCCACCGAGATTAAATCTGTGAACTGTTTTCCGCAGAGACTGAATCTATGAACTGTTTCCCGCAGAGACTGAATCTGTGAACTGTTTCCGCAGAGACTACATCTGTGAACTGTTTTAACATGAAGTTGGATATATGTTATGATGTTATGTTTAATGGGGAATAAGTATGTTGTAAGCTAAAAAGGGAGGATTGTAGTGTATGTAACTGTTCTACCTTTAAGAGAACTATTGTATGTAACCGTTCACCTTTAAGAGAACTATTTTAGGTGTGGCACTACTTTATCTTGGCTGCTGTATACTGTAATACCGACGGTGACCACACCGGTATATAAGTGCTGTGTCAGGATTTATTGGGCAGATTCGCCCTGACCTTCGAATAGTAAAGTCCTGTTTAAGTTACTCTTGTAGTCTGTGTATTAATTCGCCATAATACCTACAGACTTTACAACTGGGGAGAACTCCCCTGCTCTTCTTTGAAATAGTGCTGTGGGATCTTTTACATCCACCTGAGAGAGCAGATGGGGTCTCAGTTTAACGTCTCATCTGAAAGGCAGCACCTCCAACAGTGCGGCACTCCCTCAGCACTGCACTGGAGAGTCAGCCTAGACTTTTAAGCTCAAGTCTCTGGAGTGGGACTTGAATCCACAACTTTATGATTCAGAAGCGAGAGTGCTGCCCACTGAGCCACAGCTGACACCTGTTTTACAGCTCTCAGCAAAAAAAATAGGATATCTATTTTATCCAGAAGTCCCCTTGCTCATTGAAACACCATTTTTGTTTTGTATCTATAGGACTAGAAAATGGAGTTCTACTGTCTGAAAATTACTTGTGCAAAGTACACAAAAGCTGGTAAAATAATGACTTGTTATTCAAAGAGGCAGTCTAATAAAATATAACATGTGGAAATTAAAGACTATTGTAAAATGTGTAGCTGTTGGGAGCTTTAATCTTAGATTCAACTCAAATTCCTCATTAAGTTATACTCTTGTTAAGTGTGCAGTGTTTTGAGCGGGCTGGGTGTACTTTAAAAGGATTGACTGTACAATTATAGTTTTTCTAATGCTTAGTAAAAACTCTGCAGTATGTTGTCTTTTCAATCCTAATTACCTCTGGAGTGTGAAACTCTCCAGAGAATCACACATTATATCTAGTCCTTAAGTACTGTGTGTGTTAATGAAATAACATAAGGGATCCTTAGCCTTTGGGTACGAGAGCTTCTTGAAAAGATAATTAGGAGAGGGACTTGGTGCAGCTTCTTGTCTAGTATTTGTATACTGAGGAATCCTCCTGTTGTGGAATTGTTTTGTTTATCAGAATGTTAATTTAGGTTTTGACTTCTTCATTTGCATGTATAGTACAGAAAATGCTAATAGCCTTTCATTCACCTGCACTTTTGGAGACAGCTCGTCATGACTTATACACTGAAGTGCATTTTAATTTTAAAAGTTTGCATGCATTTTGAACTTGTCACTGGTGTTAATTTTTGAAATCCTCTTCCTATCTGTGAACTAGCAATCCCTACATTGTTCTTTTAACAAAAAGGTGGTATCATCTCCATTGCTGCCACTAATAAGATCCTAAGAACATAAGAATTAGGAGCAGGAGTCGGCCATTCGGCCCCTCAAGCCTGCTCCGCCATTCAATAAGATCATGGCTGATCTTCGACCTCAACTCCATCCGATCTCCATAAACCTTGATTCCCCGAGAGTCCAAAAATCTATCAATCTCAGCCTTGAATATACTCAATAACTCAGCATCCTCAGCCCCCTGGGGCAGAGAATATTACACAATACTGGCTGATGGGTGGTGTGATTTTTAGGAGTAGAGAGGTTCTTTGGCAAGTTTTTAAAAATTATTTTTCTTTAAATTTACAGTTTTTCAGTTCATGTCATGGTGTGGAATACCGACTAGCTTTCTGCTTGTATAGTACTTGCGTATACACACACTAGGGCCCCGATTTTCTGCCAGCCGTCGGGCGGCTTTCCAGGCAGCCGGGGGCCGAAAATCGCTGAAAAAGCGGGTCGCGACCCCCCCCCCCCGCCTGATTCCCTGCCCCGTCCGACTTTCGGACTGCCGTTTCCCCGCGACCCGAATCAGTCCCGCCCGCCGCTGGCGGGACTGGCCGTCGGAACACTAATAAGCAATTATTACCTTGTTTAAGTAGGTTTTCCGGGGCCGTTGCGATTTTGGGGCTTTCCCCACATCAAACACGCCTGCGGGGAACCCCGCTGATGAAACCTGGCGTGAAGCTTGCCGGCTTGCTTGCTGTCAGCTGCAGGTCATTCGGAAAAGCTGCGATTTAAAGGGACAGCACTTGTATGTTGAAGGACCTTGTTGCTGAAGGCTTGGGGCTACTTCTTCAAGGCTTAGGCACAGCTGTGGAAGGTTGGAGCCTCACACACTTCTCCAATGTGATCTCCTGGGAAGCCCCTCTCGCCAGCCTCACTCAGCGCTTCCTCAGCAGAGGCATCTACGAGAAGCATGGGACGCCTTTTTTTCTTTCCCTTCTTGCCATTAGAGGATCTCCAGCAGCAGAGGCGGCAGCAGCAGCAGCAGGAACAGCATGATGAGCATCAGGAGCACCAGGCTGCCGCTCACTCACCTGAAGCTGCACAGGCCAGAAGGGGCCAGCGCTTGGAAGTGGCTTGAGAGCACCTTGCTGCGCTTTAGGGGGCCATGGGGACCCGTTTCTGCACTGGCAGTCCTACTCAGAAGGACTTCCATGAAGATCTGGTTTCTCTGTTCAATAGATGGCCAATGCTCCTCAAGGGATGTCATTCTCTTATGAGCACTCACCATGTTTTCCGTACCCTGGCGAGTTATCTCCTCCATGGAGGTTGCCAACCTTTCCATGGTGATGCGTTCATGCGCCAATGACTCCACAAAGGCTCTGCTCATGGTCGCTATGGACTCCTCCATTCGCTCCACACTCGCAGTGATCCTGGAGACAAAACCTGCCAGAGACTCCTGCATCTGTGCATGGAGTTCCATCACCTCTGATCTTACGGATGGACCCAGAGGCAGAGGGTCGACATGCAGCGCAGCTGAGCTGAGCTGGCAGAGTCCTGCGCCCTCCGACGAGGACTCTCCACTGCTGTTCCTGTCTCCAGAATCTGCTGAGGCTCACTTGTGAGCTGTGAAACACCAGGTGACAACAGTACTCTATGTCCCGAAGGTCGCCCCAAGGTGTGAGTGTCTGCGCTGGTGCTGGGTGCGCTTACTTCTGCTGACGCTGCGCCCTCAGAGGTTGGAGCTTCCTCTGAGGAGTCTGGCTGCACAGCCTCTTCCTCCTCCACAGTGAGGATGGGGGCTATGGATGGTACTGTGGGGGAGTAAAGGAAGGAGTTAGAGATGTGATGCCAAGGTGACATGTACATTCGAGTTGACATCTGCTGACACCTGCATCCATGCAGCCTTGGTCTCAGTGGGAGGCCTCTTCCTGCCTGACCTAGGGAAGAGGACCTCCCTGTGGGCCCTAACCCCATCCAATAATGCCTGCAGTGAAGCTTCGTCGAATTTGGAGGCAGCTCGGGGTCTGGCACTGGCCACAGCTGCTGCAGGCTCCTCTGCCATCCTGTATGGTTCGTTTGGAAGCCTTCAGAGGATGCAATGCTTGCTATGGACCTTGAAAGCACCACGAATGATGACATCATACTGTGGGGCTTTCTGACACAAATTGGACAATTAGCAAGGCTGCCCACACGCTGGGAATTAATTGGCCACTTGAGGGAAAATTGCGCGGAGCTGGCTGACACATTTTTTCGGGTGTCAGAACCCCACATTTGGGGGAATCCGACCATTTCCCACACAAGCCACAAAATCGGGCCCTAGGGTTCTTGTACAGTCCTGTGCTTTGGACGGTATTGCACTGACAAGACTGAAGCCATTTCTTGGCAAGGGCCTTATGTTGAGTGGTGTTTGGCACTGGGTGTCAGCACGGCATGTTCCCTAATTTTTATAAATAATCACAGGGAGTTTAGGGGGAAGCAGGTAGATGGGAGCTGCCCGTGCATCAGTTGGTCTGGGTGGGTGGAGAGGGTTTCTGCTACGTCTCTCAGTGACTGTATCACAGGATGGGTTGATGTAAATGTCCAGCCATTCAATCTCATCTTTCCAGAATACCAAACCCATCACCTTACCATTACAATGTTAGCTGTTTCTCAACCATCCTTCGTAGTCACCTGTTCCAGATGTTGATCAAGGACATCTGACCTAAACATTCCCTTCACAACCCTTGCACATGTGCCCTTTTGTCCTGCTGCCTTGGCCTATCTGAAAGAATTGCTCCAACTTTACTTAATTGCGTGAAGTATCTTATTTACCTCTGTAAGGTTCTGTCGGAAGCACCTCTTTTTGAAGCTTAAGAGCCTTAGCTTGTTCAGTCATTCATTGCGACACCTCACCATGAACGACTTTACTAACCAATGTAAAGGATGTTGAGGCTCTAGATTAATGGTATCCACTGAGTGTATGTAGGGGAGGAGTTCCCTGACAGCTAAAAAATGAACACATCTGAACATTATCGATCTTTTGAGAACTACAGTTTCACTTTTATACCAAAACACAAAAAAACGAGAATGTTTTAACACAACTGATAGATTACTGCATGACCCATCCGTCTCACTCAGTCTGCTTTGTTTTAATTGAATCAACTTTTATTACTTTCATCGTAAAACATAGTGCTCCAATTCAAACATTGGAAATGGGCAGAAGAATACTCTAGCATTTTGGTTGTGTCTTATGAATAATCTGCGGTTTAATTGTCATTTTAATCAAAATAGTAACCAACCCAGTCCCCACGGAGAAAGAAACAAGCCTGGGAAATATACAAGCTCCCACAGTGTCTATGCAAGATACCCCTGCCTAGTGTGGGTCTGAGTCATACTGGGGTGTCAGCTAGTGGGTAGCACCCTTGCCCCTGAGTCAGAGAGGTCATGGGTTCAAGTCCCACTCCAGAAAGTGGAGCTCAAAAATCTAGGCTGACACTCCAGTGCAGTACTGAGGGAGCACTGCACTGTCGGAGGTGCTGTCTTTCGGATGAGACATTAAACCAAGGCTTTGTCTGCTCTCTCAGTGTGGTTGTTAAAAGATCCCACGGCACTATTTTGAAGAAGAGCAGGGGAATTCTCCCCGGTGTCCTGGCCAATATTTATCCCTCAATCAACATCACAAACAGATTATCTGATCATTGTCACATTTCTGTTTGTGGGAGCTTGCTGTGTGCAAATTGGCTGCTGCGTTTCCTACATTACAGCAGTGACTACACTTCAAAAAGTACTTCTTTGGCTGTAAAGCGCTTTGGGACGTCTGGTGGTTGTGAAAGGTGTGATAGAAATGCAAGTCTTTCTTTTAAAGCAACAATATCTCTGCTTCAATCTCCAGTGTGTTTTGTTCTGATCTCATCTGGGTGCTAGTAGGGCTGCAACCAACTTCAGTGTCCCTGAGTTGTGGCGGGAGGGACGACAGATTAATCCGAGATTCTGTTCCTGATCCTTATCGACTGACCAAATTGGAAAGTGGACCTCAGGTGAGGACAGCAATTGAATTTAGCTGTGGTGTCTCCATCATAAAGTAGTCAGTAACCACTTGGGGCTGGATTTTCATTGGGCCGGGGAGTCGGGATTGGAAGCATGTGGGGGTTTTAAATCCCGAAATTGGGGGTCCCGACCCCATCCCGCCTCCATGCCAGTTTCAAAGGAGGCGGGTACCTGACCCGCACTGGGACCCGCCTCCCCGAGGTGGGAAGGGGATTAGTGCCAATTAACTGCCTGTTAACAGGTAGTTAACAGGGAGTTTTTAGTCTAATCCCTATTTTCATTGTAGAAATGTGGGATTCCCGACGGCTCCAAACCATGCCAAGTTAGCGAGGCGGGCCGTCAGGATGAAGGGCTTGGAGGGGTCGAGATGTCCGATATTCAGGTGAGTGATGGGAGCATGAGTGCAGAGGTAAGTGTGTTTGGTGTGTTTAAAGTGTTTAAAGAAGTTTTACTTACCTTTACAGCCTTCCTTCAGGTCTCGGGAGTCCCTCATCTCACCGGCACAGAAAGCAGAATGGCCGCCAGCTGTCAAAATCTGCAGCCTCTGCTTTCTGTTCCGGGGAGATCTCTAAATCATCCTGAGAGGAAGGAATTAACCTGGAGTACAGATTGTCAGTGTTTGACAGCTTCAAACAGCTGTGAAACGCTGATATTTCATCTGTCAAAAGGTCTTGACGGATGAAATTTCAATCTGTGACATCACCTGTTGCCGGGTGGCTCTTAATTGGCCTGCTGAGCCCGCTGGGTGGGTTCAACAAGGTCAATCAAGTCTAAATCGCGTGGGTTGGTTAGAACTCGATGGAGGCGGGACTACAACCCCGAAAGTTGTAATCCCGCCTCCTACCCGACTCCTCAATGAAAATCCAGCCCCAGTTGTCTAGGCTCGTGCATGAAAGCTGGCTGTAGGACTGAGACACCAAAGGGCTGCGAGGGGCCCATGGAGCCAAACCTGAGATGGATCCACACCTCCTAGAGAGGAGGGTGTTGTGTATTTTGAATGTTGTATTTGAATTGTCCCACATAGCTTACCGTAGTTGTGATGTGCAATGCACTATGGGAAATAGAGTGCATTTAGTTGAGAAGATTCTCTGTAAAGTAACGGCTGTTAACTGAACTCTGTCTCCTGCGTACTCTTTTAATTGTTATACAAGCAAGGTTATTAAACTTTTGAGATATAACAAAAGTGGCGACGAGGACGCCTGAACTTACGTGGCTCTGCTGTGCGGAAGATAGTCGGGTTTTACGTGTTTAAAACTGTTATTTTTGCCGTGGATAGTTAATTAAAGTGAGGCTGGCTCGAGGATAAAGGAGCTTGCAATGGCGGGAAGACGAGCCGACGTATAAGGTACTAACGACTTGAGGAAGGGGAGGACAAGCAGTGAGTAAATCGGGAAGGACATTTATTCAACTGTGAAACGATCTGTGAATTGAAACACTAAATAACTGATAGTGATTTTAGTTGAGTTCAACATTGGAAGGATCCTTAGTGAATGATAATTAGGAGCCTGAGAGAAGGAAAATGGCTGGAATTATCGGTAACATTGGACCGTTTGATGAGAATGTCGAACAATGGAGCTCATACACAGAATGATTTGAATACTTCACACAAGCAAATGACATTGGAAGGAACAAAGTAGTACTTGTTAAGTGTGATGGGACCAAAGACTTTTAATCTTTTGCGTACTTTAGTGCATCCAGATAAACCAGGGACTAAACAATATAACGAAATTGTGGAGATAGTAAAAGGGCATTTTTCACCCAAACCCCGAGTCATAGCTGAGAGGTTTAGGTTCCACAGGCGTAACCAGGAAGAAGGAGAAACAGTGACCATGTTTGTAGCTGCACTAAAAAGACTATCAGAGCACTGTGAGTTTAATGACGTGCTAAATGATACTATAAGAGACAGGCTAGTGTGTGGTATGAGAACTGAAGCCATACAGAAGAGACTATTAACGGAGAGTAATCTGACTCTACAAAAGGCCATTGAAATCGGTATTTCCATGGAATTGGCAGCTAAGGAAGCTCAACAGTTGGGTGCAACAGAAAAAGTGCACAAAGTAAGAACAGAGAGCCAAGGGCCATGCTTCCGTTGTGGCAAAACGGGGCATCTTGCGTCTGCATGCTGGTGTGTGGACATGGATTGCCACAGCTGTGGTAAAAAGGGACATATTCAGCGCGCATGCAGAAATAAAAAGGACACAGAGAAAACGTCAAAGACGGAAGGAAGAAAAAAAACATTCAGACAAAAGATAAAGAAGCATGTCCGCTCTGTAAAACAGGACAAAACAGAGGCAAGTGACACTTCAGAGGAGGAACTATCACTGAACGTGCTGACTATAGCTGGGGATTCGCATGGCTACTGGGTCTCACCCTTGCTAGAGGGGCAGCCTGTGCGAATGCAGATCGATACCAGGGCAGCAGTATCTCTTATGTCAGAGACAGTCTACAAAAAGACATTAAAGCACCTTTCACTTCAGCCAGCTAATATAGCGTTAGAGACATATACCAGTGAAAGAGTAACCGTGAGAGGTATCACTGAGGTCACAGTTCAGTTGAATGGACAAACTAGGAAGTTACCACTCTACGTAGTTAAAGGAGACTACCCCTCCCTGCTGGGACGTTCGTGGATGGAGAGAATAAAATTAGACTGGTCATCAGTCTACATGATGTCACACAATGATCCAGGCTTACCCGCCATCTTAAAGAAACATGCAGAAGTCTTTAATGGAGAACTGGGTAGCATGAAAAATATTACTGTGAAGCTTCGTATTAAGCAGGATAGCAAACCCAAGTTCATGAAGGCACGACCCGTACCTTATGCCATCAGACCAAAAGTCGAGGCTGACTTAGAAGCCCTAGTTGAAAGCGGAGTACTAGAACCAGTCAGCGTGAGTGAATGGGCAACCCCCATCGTACCAGTGCTCAAGAAAGGGGGTGGAGTTAGGATATGTGGAGATTTTAAAGTAACTGTTAACCCTGTATTGTCAGTGGAGCAATATCCACTCCCCCATATTGATGATTTGTTTGCGGGACTTGCTGGGGGCCAGAAGTTTAGCACAATCGACCTCTGTCAAGCCTACCTGCAAATGCATGTGGATGAACAGTCACGAGAAATGCTGACTATTGTGACGCACAAGGGCCTATTTAGGTATCGCCGACTTCCTTTCGGAATTACATCAGCTCTAGAGCTTTTCCAACGTACTATGGATCAGATCCTTAGTGAATTGCCTGGAGTCCAGTGCTACTTAGATGATATCACAGATCACAGATCACAGATCACAGAAACCCCACAGTGCAGATAGAGGCCATTTCGGCCCATCGAGCCTGCACCGACACATATCCCACCCGATCCCCGTAACCCCTACTCCAACACATATCCCACCCTATCCCCGTAACCCCACGTATTTAATCCCCCTAACACTAAGGGTCAATTTATCATAGCCAATCGACCTAACCCGCACATCTTTGGACTGTGGGAGGAAACCGGAGCACCCGGAGGAAACCCACGCAAACACGGGGAGAATGTGCAAACTCCACACAGACAGTCGCCCGAGGCCGGATTCGAACCCGGGTCCCTGGCGCTGTGAGGCAACAGTGCTAACCACTATGCCACCGTGCTGCCCTTAACTATCTTAGTTACTGGGTGTGATGACCAAGACCATCTGCGTAACTTGAACGCAATGCTACAGAGACTGAGGGATTACGGACTCAGAGTTCGCAGGGATAAATGCGATTTTTTTCAGGCATCAGTTGAGTGCCTTGGTCATGTGATCGATGCCACAGGCCTTCACAAGGCACCGTCCAAGACCAAGGCAATCGTGGATGCCCCAGCACCTGAAAATATCAGCCAGCTGCGTTCTTTTCTAGGGTTACTGAACTACTATGGACGGTTCATACTGAACCTAGCCTCGATGCTGAGGCCGCTGCATTGGTTGCTATGTAAAGACAAGGGCCTAGAAATTCAGTAGGCTTTGCGCCCAGTTTTCACCCAAAGAGGGCTTTTGCGCCACTTGCTGAGCTTTCGCCGATATTCAGCGCTGCGGTAATGGCGGCGTTAGCCAGTAGCGCTGCGCCGCCACCGATGACGTCATCGGTGTGCGCAGTGCCCCGCTACCGGCCCGACCGCCATATTTAGTTGCGGCCGCCTCTTCCGCAGCGGCCGCAAACAGCGATCAGAAAACGGGGCCGTACTGTAGCCTTAGTGGGGTGCTTTAAGGTGGAGGTGCGGCCAGCTGCTTTTTCGGCGGCCGCCTGCCCACACCTCCTTCCCCGGCCTCCTCCACCCCCCCCCCCGCGGCATTGCCGGCTGCTTTCCGCGAACCCGGCACTTCTCCGTGGTGCCGGGCTCATTTGCCGGCACTATCCAGCGGCGATCTCCCCGTTGCAGGCACCTCCCCCTTAAGAGAAGGAGGAGGCCTGCAGTACCGCAGCCTGCCGCTCCGCAGCGGGTGGCGCAGCGGCGCCTAGAGCGCTGAAATTCAGTTTCAGCACCCCAAGCGGGGGCGGGCACACCCTGGAATAGCACCCGGTTCCGACTTGGGGCGCAAAAACCGAATATCTGACGGGCGCAACTGGCTCCGCGCTCAGCGCTAACTTTTGGGCGCACGCCAGCTGGCGGGCCCAAAGTGAATTTCTAGGCCAAGAAGTGGGAATGGACTAACAAGTGCCAGGAGGCGTTCATGACAGCAAAGGACACGCTCCTGAAGTCAGAGGCTTTGACGCATTTTAACCCTTCGTTACCAATACAGTTAGCTTGCGGTGCATCATCATATGGTGTGGGAGCGGTCGTTTCTCATATCATGCCAAACGGAGAAGAGAAGCCGATAGCATTCGCATCTAGGACTTTGAACAGAGCTGAAACTAACTACACCCAAATAGAACGAGAAGCACTGAGCATCGTTTTTGGCGTTCGCAAGTTTCACCAATATTTGTACGGGAGACAGTTCACCCTACTAACAGATCACCACCCTCTCACGACCATCTTTGGGCCACATACAGGGATTCCGTCCCTTGCTGCGAGCAGAATGCAAAGGTGGGCGCTGCTGTTGTCTGCACACACATTTGACATTAGATATCATAAGTCTGACCTGCAGGGCAATGCCGACGGTCTTTCCAGGTTGCCGCTGCCTGTCACCAAGCCTATGACACGTAGCATGGACATCTGCTATTTTAGGCAGGTGGAGAACGCGCCTGCTACTTCGACACAGGTCCGATGAAACACCAGAAACGACCCAGTGTTGTCTGCAGTGCTGGACATTATCATCAGGGGCAAGCTTGACAGCGATGACCCAAACCTGAAACCATATCTCTTAAGGAGAAACGAACTGTCGGTGCAGTCTGGATGTTTGCTGTGGGGGAGGCGAGTGGTTATTCCACCATCGCTACGGAAACCAGTGTTACAGCAACTACACTCCGGACACTGCGGAATGGTTCGTATGAAAGAAATAGCGAGGAGCTACTTCTGGTGGCCAGGTATGGATGGACAGATTGAGGACAAAACTCAGCAGCCAGAAAAGCGTTTATGGCCACAAGGACCGCGGGAGCGGCGGGGCAACAAGAGCAGCAGCGCAAGGAAAATAAAGGACCGCTGGGAGGCATGGATGGTAACAGCGCGGGAATCGCCATCTTGAGTCGGCGGGGGAAAAAGACAAGCACGGGAAAAGCCGCCAAGCGCGGGAAAAGCCGCCATCTTAAATTTTAAAAAAGTCATCATATTAAATAATATCCGAAGGGAAAGGAGAAACTCAGCAAGGATGCCAAAAACGGGTAACATCACTGCTTTTGATAACGATGTGGAAGATTGGGCCACTTATGTGGAACGCATCGAAGTTTACTGTACAACGAATGAGGTACCGGATGATAAGAAAGCACTAACCCTATTAAACTCGATGGGTGCGAAGACGTACGGGTTATTAAGGAACCTTGTAACCCCAGACAAACCGGTAGGGAAGAGTTTCGCGGATATTGTTACTATCCTGCAAGAGCATTTAAACCCCACGCCGCTGCTGATAGCGGAACGATTTAAATTCTACAAAAGAATTCAACTTAAAGAAGAAAGCAACGCTGAATTCCTAACAGAACTGCGCAAGTTATCAAAGTACTGCCAGTTCAGAACAGGACTAGCAGATGCACTGAGAGATAAATTTGTGTGTGGGCTCCTAAGGGAAGGAACCCAGAAGTGACTGCTGGAGGAAAAGGATCTTACGCTGGACAAAGCTTTCAGCATTGCAGCATCCCACGAGGCAGCAGCACGGGGCGCTGCAGAGATACAGCAAAGGCCACTGGAATTCAGCACCAATGAAATGGCATTGGGCGCAGTAAAGTGCTATCGTTGCGGAAGGACAACACATGACCAGAACCAGTGCTGGTTCAAAGACAAAGAATGCAGGCAATGTGGCAAACTTGGTCACATAGCGAGAGTATGCCGGTCAGGAAAGAAGACCAGCAGCAAAAAGTCACCGCAGGAGAAGTATAAAAAAGTACACAAGGTGACAGAGAACAGTTCGGATGAACAGAAGACGGATTCAGACTCCAGCAGTAAGGAACTGGGTTGTCTGAAAATACATAGTGTGGGTAACACAGCAGACCACCAAACTATTTGGGTCATGCTCCGGATAGCAGGAGTCCAAGTGAAGATGGAATTGGACACAGGGTCGGCATTAACGGTCATGAATAAGCAAGATTACAAAAGGTTATTCTCGCACATTCCCCTGAGGGATACGGAGATTGTATTGAAAACATACACGGGGCAAATAGTATACCCCAAAGGAAAGATAAAAGTAAATGTGGTCTACAATGGTAAAGAAAGTCAGAAAATGGACTTGTATGTGTTACCTGATGGAGGTCCGCCACTACTGGGACGGGAATGGATCCGGAGAATAAATGTGGACTGGCATTCCATACAAGCACTGACTGTGGATGCCTGTAAGGAGGACGACGTCAAACTTAAACGACTGTCCAAAATCTTAGACGATGCTAAGGAGGTGTTCCAACAGGGACTTGGAACACTGAAAGGAATTACGGCAACCATCAAGGTTGAAGAACATGCAAACACTTCTGGGTTCCTTCCCTTAGGAGCCCACACACAAATTTATCTCTCAGTGCATCTGCTAGAACGTTCAGGGGTACTGTCCAAGGTGGACTGGAGCGAATGGGCTACACCCATTGTTCCTGTCATGAAGCGTTCGTTGAGCAACAAGCCGGGGGAACCTGGGAAGGTTCGCATCTGTGGCGTTTTCAAGGTCACTGTTAATCCAGTTCTTCACACGGTGCAATATCCGCTTCCGCGGATTGAAGATATCTTTGCTTCGCTGTCTGGTGGGAAACACTTCACCAAGATAGACCTGGCGCAGGCGTACCTACAGATGGAAGTGGATGAAGCGTCACGTCAGTATCTCACGATCAACACACATAAGGGCTTATATCGGTATAATAGGCTGGTTTTTGGAGTGGTATCGGCTCCAGCGATTTGGCAAAGGGCCATGGAGCAGGTATTGCAGGGAATCCCAGGCACACAATGCTACCTGGATGACATCCTGATTACAGGAGATAACGATAAGGATCACCTCGCGAATTTGGAGCAGGTGCTCACCAGATTGAAAGAATATGGGCTAAGAGCTAATCGCCAGAAATGCGAGTTCTTTCAAAAGCGAATCTCGTACTGCGGCCACGTCATTGATCAGGAGGGGCTCCATAAGTCACCTGACAAAATCGAAGCTGTTGTAAAAGCTCCAGCACCGGAAAATGTATCCCAGTTGAGGTCGTTCCTCGGGTTGGTTAACTATTACCACAAGTTTCTTCCAAATTTATCCACGGTGTTACACCCGCTAAACACTCTTTTGCAAATGGGAATACCATGGAAGTGGAGCGATGATTGTAAGCGGGCTTTTCAAAAGAGCAAGGCACTGATCACCTCTAAGGAAGTGTTGGCTCACTTTAACCCAACGCTGCCTATTCGCTTAGCTTGTGATGCTTCTCCATATGGTATCGGGGCAGTGCTCTCACATAAGTTTCCAGATGGCTCGGACAGGCCAGTCGCTTTCGCATCCAGATCATTTACCTCCGCTGAGTGCAACTATGCTCAGATAGATAGGGAGGCTCTCAGCCTTGTGTGGGGAGTTAAGAAATTTAACCATTACCTGCAAGGCCAAAAGTTTACGCTGCTGACAGATCACCAGCCGTTGGTTTCCATTTTCAACCCTAAGAAGGGTGTTCCGGTAATGACGGCGCAGAGGCTTCAGAGATGGTCCCTTTTTCTAGGGGCACATCAATATGATATTGAATTCAAAGGTACAAAGCAACATGGTAATGCTGATGGGCTGTCACGCCTGCCACTACCTACAGTGGAAGAGGCACCGGCAGTTGACCCTGTCGAGATATTTCACTCGACCATCATCGAATGCTTACCAGTCACCAATGCGGATATTGAGAGAGAGATCCGAAATGACCCGACACTGTCTCGGGTCTACGACTTGACAGTGAAGGGATGGCCAGCACATGGTAAACCATTGTTACCAGCATTCTCAGCCAGACGAGAACAGCTGTCCGTATGTCAAGGAACATTGATGTATGGAACAAGGGTGATTATTCCTCCTAAATTAAGGGAGAGAGTTCTAAAAGAATTGCACGAAGGTCATCTGGGGGGAGTCAAGATGAAAAGCCTTGCTGGGGCTTATGTGTGGTGGCCAGGTATCGACAAACAAATAGAGGATCTGACTAAAAGCTGCTTAGGGTGCCAAAAAGTTCAGAACGCACCTCCAATTGCACCGCTGTATCCGTGGGAATGGCCTTCAGCCCCATGGCAACGTGTGCATATCGACTTTGCAGGTCCATTCATGGATTCCATGTTTTTGATAGCAGTAGACGCACATTCTAAATGGCCAGAAGTGATTAAGATGTCGACCACTACCTCTGGGAAGACGATTGCAGTTCTAAGAACCATATTTGCAAGGAATGGATTGCCGGAGCAAATATGTTCAGACAACGGACCACAGTTCGTGTCAGAAGAATTCCAGAAATTCATGAAAAAGAATGGGGTGAAACACTATACATCTGCCCCATATCATCTGGCTACAAATGGGTTGGCCGAGAGATTTGTACAAACGTTCAAAAAGGCGATAAAGGCCATGAGTGAAGATCATATTCCACTACAACACAAAGTGGACAATTTCCTAATGGCGTATCGAAACGCCACGCATGCAGTGACAAATCAAAGCCCTGCCATAATGTTCTATAACAGAAGGTTGCGGTCCCGGTTGGATTTGTTAAAACCCAATGTGCGACGGGAAGTCGAAAACAAGCAATTCCAGCATGTAAATAAAAAGGCCACTCGTAGTTTTGAAATAGGCCAACCAGTGTTGGCCAGGGACTATAGGGATGATAAATGGCAGCCTGGGACAATTCGTGCACGACAAGGACCCTTGATGTACACAGTAGACGTTGGAGAGAACGCAATACGACGTCATGCTGACCAACTTGTGGAATCGAGAACAAGGGTTGACCCCATGTCTACGGCAGAGACACCAGTTGAAGAACTTATTGAGCCTGTAGCATCTACCTCAGACTCGAACGTATTAGATGATGTTAAATCCATAGGAGATCAAGTGGATGAGTCACCCCAGCAACGGGAACCAGAGACCCCTGAAAGGCGTTATCCGGGCCAAATCGGGAGGCCTCCTCAGAGACTGAATCTTTGAACAGTTCTTGTGTGTAAATTGTATATATGTTATCCATGTAGTGTATTAATTTGGGGTGTCCACTGTTAAGCTAAAAGGGGAGGAATTGTAGTGTATGTAACCTGTACTACCTTAACAGGATACCTTAAGGTGATGGACTACTTTTTGATGGCTCCTGTACATTGTAGTACCGGTGGTGACTGTATCAATTTGTATGTGGGTTCAATGACGACACATTCATGAAAGAGAATGACTTTTTATCTAAAGCATGTTCAACTCAGTTAACAGCATTACAGGAGACATCATGTTAGAGGTCCATCTAAAACGAAACTAAAACTAAACTGCTTGTCTCTCACATGCCCTCTGCTGGTCAGGCATAAGTAATCAAACAGGCAAATACCATCACTATTTGCTGATATCATTACATCTCCCTTTCTTAAAACAAAAGTATTTTACTTTTATCTAACAACATGTTTTCTTTGTATTACTCTGCATTTTAACTGTAACACTTAATGAACTTACATTATCATTGTCATGATCAAGGTTTTTTAACCTTGTTTTGTGTGTTCACATGAAATATGTAAATACACTAGAACTTGAAGAAAGAAAAAGATAACATTACTTCCTTCTATAACAAGAGTCCTTAAACTTGCTCAATGAGTCTCTCAGGAGGCTTCACGTGTCTTGAGGATTTTCTGATTGATTGTCCTTGAATCTGAGTTGTTGCCTCAGATGATGGTTTCTCAGCTGTGTGATCAGGTTGTTCAACAGTATCAGTCTTTTGACCTGCTGTGTGATCAGGTTGTTCAACAGTATCAGTCTTTTGACCTGCTGTGGCTGGTCCCATGAGAAGATCTCGACAATTTCTTCGCAGAACAGCACCCTCATCTGTCTGAATGGTGTATGATCTTGGTTGAACTTCACTCAGGACAGTTCCCTTCTGAGTCCATATGTTTGTTTTGTCTTTGAACCTTACTTGGTCACCAGTGTGGAGTTCAGGTAGGTTTTGTGTTCCTCTGTCATAGTAGTACTTTTGCTTTTCTTTCTGTTGTTCTTTGAACTTCCTCACTTTCTCCCCCTCTTTTGTTTTCAGGAGGTTCTCCGGGATGGGCAGGTTTGACCTTAGCCGACGTCCCATAAGGAGTTGGGCTGGTGACATACCACACTCGAGCGGCGTTGTGCAGTATACAAGCATGCTTTGGTAGAAGTCAGTTCCACTGTCTTTTGCCTTGTACATCAGTCTTTTCACTGTCTGGACCGATTTTTCCACTAGTCCATTGGACTGTGGAAAGTGAGGACTTGACGTTGTGTGGACAAAGTCCCACTCTTTGGCAAAGTGTCGGAAACTTGCATTGTAAAACTGGGGTCCGTTGTCTGTGAAGACCTCGCTTGCCACGCCATGTCTGGAGAATATGGCTTTCATACATGTTATCACAGCATCTGCAGTGGTGGTGTACAGTCTACAAACCTCTGGATACAGGGAGTAATAGTCTGTGACTACAAGATAGTCCTTCCCTTGACATACGAATAGGTCAGCGCCTACCTTCTGGTAAGGTCTGTCTGGCGCTGGGTGTGGCTTTAGTGGTTCTACCGGATTGCTTGCTCGATATTTCAGGCATATTGTGCAGTTTGACACCTCATTTGTCACATCTTGGTTGATTCGTGGCCAGTACATTACCTCTCGTGCTCTTTTCTTACACTTTTCGATTCCCAGATGTCCTCCATGGATCCTTTTTAGCATCTCTTTTCTCAGACTCTTTGGGATAACTATTTTACTTCCTTTGTAGATGATGTCTTCGACCACTGATAGTTCCGCCCTGCAGTTCCAGTACTCTGCCATGTCAGGTGAGCAGTCTTGCTTCATGTTGGGCCATCCATCCAAGATGCTTTTCCTCAGTCGTCTCATTGTTTCATCTTTGTTTGTCTCAGTCTTTATGAGCTCCATTTTTGCATTGCTATGGGCAGTGCACTTGTGATCATGTCCACGTAGGTGCTCACTTTTTCATCCATTTTGGTGTTTGCGGGCTCACTTGGGTCAACAGCTCTGGACAATGTGTCTGCTGTATACATCAGCTTACCCGGTGTGTACGCAACATTCAGTGTATAGCGTTGCAGCCTGATCATCATTCTTTGTATTCTAAGCGGACAGCTATTTAGTGGCTTTTGGAACAATGCAATCAAGGGCTTATGGTCAGTCTCTACACTGATTGCTTGTCCTGACACAAACTGGTGAAATCTTTCACAGGCGTATGTGATGCTGAGCAGCTCCTTTTCTATTTGAGCATATCGCGTCTCCGCGTCTGTCATTGAGCGCGATGCATATGCAATAGCTTGCCAGTAGTCATATTTTTGCAGAAGAACGGCACCAAGCCCACTCTGTGATGCATCTGATGATATCTTGATGGGTCTCGCTGGGTCATAAAACCTCAGAACTGGTTCCTCTGTGAGCAGTTTCTTTAGATCGCTCCATGACTTCTCATGCTCATGATTCCATTCCCATTCTATGTTCTTTTCAGTTAGTCTTCTCAGTGGCGCCATCTTTTCTGAGAGGTTGGATATGAATTTACCCATGTAGTTGATCATTCCATTAAACCTCTGCACGTCCTTTTTGCATTGTGGCTTTGGCATATTCTCAATGGCAGACACCTTTCTGGGATCTGGTCTGATGCCCTCACTGCTAAGGATATCTCCCACGAATGTCAGTTCTGTCACCCCGAGCTGGCATTTCTCTCTATTCAGCTTCAGGTTTGTTTTCCTTGTTGCTTCCAGCACTTTTTTCAGTCTCTCGTCATGCTCAGTTCTCGTGGTTCCCCATACTATGATGTCATCCATTGATGTATCAGCTCCCTCCAGATGCTCATAGATCATATGGATAGTTTTGTGATACACTTCAGCAGCTGAGGCAATGCCAAATGGTAACCTTAGGAATCTGTATCTGCCAAATGGACTGTTGAACGTGCACAGTCTTGAACTTGCCTCGTCCAGTTTCATCTGCCAAAATCCTGATGATGCATCTAACTTGCTGAAATACTTTGCATTTGCAAACTGTGACACGATTTCCTCATGTGTAGGAAGCTTGAATTGCTCTCTCTTTATTGCTCTGTTTAGATCTCTTGGATCCAGGCAAATTCTGAGCTTTCCATTCTTTTTGTCCACAACGACGAGGGAACTCACCCACTCAGTTGGCTCATCTATCTTCTGAATCACGTTTAGGCTTTCCATCCTGTCCAACTCTGCCTTCAGTTGCTTTTGAAGAGCAAACGGAACTTTTCTGCATGGATGTATGACCGTTGGCATACTTTTATCTACTCTGATCGTGTGTTCTCCTGGAAGGCAGCCTAGACCCTGAAATAGGTCGTTGTACTCTTTCATGAGTTCATCATAGACTGTCTCTCCTTCGCTTTCCACAACGAGGACTCTCTTTACCAGGTTCAGTCTCTCACAGGCTATTAAACCTAGTATGGCTTGCACATCCTTTGGCACCACGATTAATGCTAGCGTGTGCTCTCTGTCCTTGTGTGTTACTTTGACAATGCATTTTCCTTTCACTGGTATATCAGTACCTGAGTATCCTGTCACTTTCACTTTTATTCCATGTATCTTTGGTCTGGGTCTAATTTTCTTAAAATCAGTCTCTGATATCACATTAACTTGTGCTCCAGTATCCAATTTAAATGGAATGTGTATGTCATTCACTTTTAGTGTCAACATCCAGTCTCTTTTTTCTTCTTTGTTTTCAGACACAACATCTACATTGAACTCCTCTATCTCGCTTTCATCTGCTGCATGGACCTTGCTTTGTTGCGCTTGGTTCTTACAGCAACGGGCATAATGGTTGTTTTTGTTGCAACTATTGCATTTTTTACCATATGCTGGACACTTTTTTGGTGGATGCTGTGTACCGCATCGACTACATGACTTTCGATTGTCCCTTTCATTTTTGTTCGCTGGCCACGCCTCTTTTTTCACATTGGCGCTCTTTTTGTTAAACGGTTTGTGTCCGTTCTTACTCACTGCATCCACGTTGCAGCTACTGTCACTGAACAGCTCCTTTGCCTGTGACTTCACAGTCTCTGTAGCCCTACACAGTGCTATGGCTTTTCCCAGGTCTAGATTTTGCTCTCTTAGCAGTCTTTCCCTTAGACCATTATCTGGAATACCACACACCAGTCTGTCTTTTATCAGCGAGTCTGTCAGTCCCCCAAATTCACACGTTTTGCTTCGGTTCTCAGTTCAGTCACATACTGATCAATAGTCTCACCCATTTTCTGTACACATGTGAAAAATCTGTGCCTCTCAAACGTCACGTTACGTTTAGGTATGCAGTAGGCCTCAAACTGTTCCATTATTTTATCCAGCTTCATTTTGTCTCCATCATCAGCGAATGTGTATTATACACCTCCAGCGCTTCATCACCCACGACATGTAAGAACACTGACGCTTTCATTTTATCACTTTTCTTGTCAGCTCCGATTGCCGCTAAATACAACTCCAAACGTTGTTTGAACCTCCTCCAATTTTCAGCCACATTACCTGTCAACTGAAGCTTCCATTTTTTCACTTCGTTAGCTATTCTCCAATGGTAAGTAACGATGTTCTCTTTTGGCTTGCTAATATGTGGAGAGCTGATTTAACTTCAGATTTTTCCTCTTCATCTCTTTCAATCACTTCTGACACCATGTATCGATTTGTATGTGGGTTCAATGATGACACATTCATGAAAGAGAATGACTTTTTATCTAAAGTATGTTCAACTCAGTTAACAGCATTACAGGAGACATCATGTTAGAGATCCATCTAAAACAAAACTAAAACTAAACTGCTTGTCTCTCACATGCCCTCTGCTGGTCAGGCATAAGTAATCAAACAGGCAAATACCATCACTATTTGCTGATATCATTACAGTGACCACACCGGTATATAAACCCTGCGGAGCAAAGTGTACCTCAGTTCCGCCCTGACCCTCAATCACTAAAGACCTGTTTACTTACTTCTGTAGTCTGTGTCCTGTTATTCAGTATAACTGCATTTGTAAACACAGACTCAATAGGTTCCTGCTACTGTCATTGCACAGACTGGTCCTGTATCCTACACTGTACAGACACCCGAGGACATTGTCTGGAAGAGACACACCGATCAGCTTCTACGAAGTGCAGCAACACCCACTGAACCACCAACAGCAGTTTATCTGCCATTGGGTGATGCTGTGGGTCATCCGCCTTCTACACCGAGAGGCTCACCTTCTGAGGAAGCAGCCGCTCCAGCCCCTATCTCATCAGCAAGGGAGACCTGTATACAGGCACCTCAGCTGCCTATACCTGTGTTGACGTCACCTGTGAGAGACAATGAACTGGAGAGCCAGGTTGACCGCCGGTAACCTACCAGAGAGCGGCGGGCCCCTATACGTTTGAACTTATAATTCAGAGGCTTACCCTTTATCTGGGGCAGAATAATCCCCATGGGTATAGCCATGGTTGGAGGCAGTCTACCCTCACTCCCAGGTTATTGTGTTTTAAAAATTTTGTGGTTCTGTTGGGATATCTAATGTAAGAGGGGAGGAGATGTGTATTTTGAATGTTGTATTTGAATTGTCCCATATAGCTTACCGTAGTTGTGATGTGCAATGCACTATGGGAAATAGAGTGCATTGAGTTGAGAAGATTCTCTGGAATGTGATGGCTGTTAACTGAACTCTGTCTCCTGCGTACTCTTTTAATTGTTATACAAGCAAGGTTATTAAACTCTTGAGATATAACAGAGGGGAGAAAATTGGAATGGGAGTGGAAAAAAAACATTTAAAAGAACTATACAAACACCACTCAGAAAATTCAGCGTGGTTAGAATGTGAAACTCGCTACCGCAGGGAGTGGTCGAGGCGAATCGCATCGATCCGTTTAAGGGGAAGCTAGATAAACACATGAGGGAGAAAGGAATAGAAGGTTATGGTGATGGGGTGAAAAGAAACAGAAAGACTTCCATTTCTATAGCGCCTTTCACGACCACCGGACGTCTCAAAGCGCTTTACAGCCAATGAAGTAGCTTTTCTTTAGATGAAAAGGGGTGGGAGGAGGCTCGTGTGGAGCACAAACACCGGCACAGACCAGTTGGGCCGAAAGGCCTGTTTCTGTGCTGTAAATTCGATGTAATTCTATGTAAGGAACTCCCAACACTTATGTTTATCCATGCATTTTCTTCACCTTCCTTTAAAGGATAGACCACAAATCCTGAGGGACTCTTGCAGGAAAAGAGCTTTGGCTTCAACGCTTTCTACATCTCCATCCATAAAAACTGCACTGACTCAGCCACTTACAAGTGAATCTTTCCTCAATAGACATTTTCCAGCGATTCCTGTTTGCCGTGTTTCTTGAAAGGGGATTCCTGTGACTTTCATCCCAATACAATCTGTCTTCTTGCAAGCAGCAAAAGTGACAGGATCATTCAGTATATGGGACTACGCGCTGTTATCTCTGTCAGCAGTCCCAGGAGACAAAGCTTGTTCCTGGATCAATGTGTTTATTAGTTACAAAGGAAATGGTTTCAAACAGTTGTCTAGAAAGGAACAATATTGGACCTTGTCATAATAAAGTTAATACATCCTCTGCAC
Source organism: Somniosus microcephalus (assembly GCF_052327205.1). Lineage (NCBI taxonomy): Eukaryota > Metazoa > Chordata > Chondrichthyes > Squaliformes > Somniosidae > Somniosus > Somniosus microcephalus. The sequence continues at coordinate 77,885,864 of NC_141006.1, read as the reverse complement.
ATTTCCACCAAGTATAATTATGAAAATGTCTAGTTTTTGGTAACTTACGGAGTATCATTTAGGATTAATTAGATATTAATGGGGGAAAGATTGTGTATCGCCCATTTTGGGGCGCTAATATCAGCCGGGTGCAAAGTTTAGCGCCCGGCATTAATTATCACCTCCGACTGCAAAATTCGCCCCTGGAGGTGATTTGAGCGTTAAATCAGGTGCTACACACCTCTCTTAAGGCGCTAACGTCGGGGAGCGAGGCGCTACCTCAGAACGCTACCGAAGCTCAGGCGAAGTCCGTTACCATGGAAGCCAGACAGACTGGCGCCGTCCAGTTCTTAAAGGGGAGGGGCCATCTTGCTGGCCAGCCACTCCTTACCCATTGCAGCCTTGAATCTCGACCTGAAGAGACCTCGAAAGCAATTGTGTTGGAAGCACTAATGGATCAGCCCAGGGAAAGAGCTTGGCGCTTAGGAACCTCAAAAGTGGTGCTGAGGGCCAAAACTCCTTAGGACAGCGTTAACTCTCTGGAGACGTCTCTCTCCCTTTCAACCTGCATGTACCAAAAATTTCGCCAACAAGAAAAGGCAGGAAGCGCCCGCCTTTAAATAGCGCTCCCCCAGCCCCTTCCCGACTTGAAAACGTTCCCCTCTACCTGTTGTTCCTAGCGACAGGCACTAAGGCAGGGGGCGCGACTCAATATCCGGTCCGGGGTGCTATCGGGGCGTTGCACGCTTGACTGACGCCACGATCTGCGGCCGCAGGAGATCGTGGCGGTAGTGTTTAGCGCCGCAGCAAAATGACTGGTCAACTTCGCGAGTGGCGCTAAAATCGCCGCACTCGGGCGCCAAGTTCCTAGCGCCCTGTTAGCACCCCCTGGAGGCGATAACGGGAGGAGCTAACCAACCGAATTTTTCCTCTTTAAGTGTCAGCTGTGGCTCAGTGGGCAGCACTCTCGCCTCTGAGTCAGAAGGTTGTGGGTTCAAGTCCCACTCCAGAGATTTAAGCACAATAATCTAGGCTGACACTCCCAGTGCAGTACTGAGGGAGTGCTGCACTGTCTGAGGTGCCGTCTTTTGGATGAGATGTTAAACCGAGGCCCCGTCTGCTCTCTCAGGTGGACGTAAAATATCCACTGACACTATTTCGAAGCAGAGCAAGGGAGTTCTCCCCGGTGTCCTGGCCAATATTTACCCCTCAACCAACATCACTAAAATAGATTACCTGGTATATTACATGGCTGTTTGTGGGAGCTTGCTGTGCGCAAATTGTCTGCTGTGTTTCCTACATTACAACAGTGACTGCACTTCAAAAGTACTTCATTGGCTGTAAAGTGCTTTGGGACATCCAGTGGTCGTGAACAGGCGCTATAGAAATTCAAGCCTTTTATCTTTCTTTCTCTCTCAGTGCTTTGGTCTGCTCTGATTTCCAGCCATCAATGTAGACATTGCTCCCAAAACACGCCTGTCCATGTCAAACTTGGACGCTTATCATGTATGGTGTGCATGAGCAACCAAACCTTGAACGCGACAAACCCAAGCTCAAAATGTTCTCCGCTGGGTTCAGCAGGAAGCTCAGGTTGGCCCAACTCTGACCACTTTGGAATTTGATCCAGTTTAATTCTCATTTCAGGATGAGATCTTTTAGATTCAACTGTAGCACTGTCAAGAATTTAAAAAAAACACTTACATATGAAAACTTTACACACCGGAGGAGCTTTCAAAATGACCACATCCTTCCCATTATGTAACACCTGGAGATTAATTCCTGAAAACTTGCCAAGATTAATATTGCAGTTCGGCAAAACATTGATTATAGAATATTTCTATAATTACAGAGCTCTTGCAACAAGTTGAAACGATGATGGATTGTTAACGGCTGTTGTTCAAAATCTTGATGTGAAATATCTTGCACCCAGCACCTGCACTATCGAAGAGAATGTGTTAGACATGCCCAAGGGGAAAACGAGAGCAAGACGTAAATCAACATTCAGAATCAAGCAGGCATGTCCTTGTGTGATTGTAAATCTCCATGGATTTTTATGCTACTAATTGGGACACCCGGTGGAAATGAAATTATCCCATTTATTTAACTGTACCTAATAATAAAAAAACTATCAGTTAGTGCAAAATTGAAATACTGAACATTACCCTGAGAAAGAAAGTCCTGAGGCAGTAATGACGGCCTCCGCATGCTGCATTTCATTTGCATTTTTCAAAATGTTGCTGATAGGTCTGACAAAAAAAAAATCTTTGCCGTAACATGCAGGTATGCGCAGTTGACAAACAGGGCGATGCCTGTCTTTATTTTATGAGATTTCAGAGAGTTAGTGTCAATCAAACATTTAAGAAAAAATGAGAGCCAAATAGCTGTGGCTCTTCTGGTGTTCTCCTGCTGTAACTCTGGCAGATGTGCAGTAGGAGGAAGCGCCAGGACCCAGCCTTCCCCAGGGGCTCTGTAGGGAATAGGGCCTTGGTCCATCCCAAACACAGGAGGGCATGTGGCCTAGAGCTGGAGGTACTCCCAGGCCAAGACTTTCCTTACCTTCGCCTGATGGGACATTGGTGGGCTGATATGCTGAGTGAGGCCAGGTGTACTGGCCTGACAAATGATGGGTATAGGGCCCAGCTGGGGGTTCAGGCCTGGATTGTGGCCTAATTCCCCCTAAGCAACAAGATAACTTTCAGCAACATTATGGCCCGCGTATAAAATGGGCTGACAGGGGGGCCGTGGGGCCCCAACACTCACCTGGATCTCGTACACATCACTGGGATCCCTGATTTCCTCAGCCAAGTTGGCACTCCCAGGCTTGCAGACAGGCTCATTCTGGCATTTAAGCTAAGATGTTCGGACCATGGATTTTTAGTGCAATAGTTTCAGCCAGCCCTATCTCTGAGGGGCCTGAGTGAGGATCTCCGCGGCAAAGTTGGTGCGTCTAGCTTGCTGGATGCAATCAGATCTAGTCATTGGCCCAGAAATTCGGGTCGGGGGCTTCCCGCGGGTGTAAGCCCCCGACCTGCACTTACCTAGCGCACCGGCAGTTGAGCTGTAGGGCCCCGTGGAATTCCGCTCCAGGGCCTGGCCCAGCTGCCGGCATGCTGTGCTTGCGTGTCCCAGGGGCGTAGTTAGTGCGATGCGTCCCCTGGGATCACGTGGGCCATGGAGAGCCAATCGGCGCAGGGAAAAGCCCATTCATAAGATTGACAGGAAGACCTGTCAAAACTTCTAAATACTACGGGCCCCAAAATAGCAGTAAACCTTCAAATACATTTTTTTTAAATCACACTTTTTAAATCTTATATATATAAATCGGTACTTCTGTCATTCTGTCATTCTGTCTGTCATCGCCTGTGCGTCTGTCGGGCTATGCGCTCGAAAGTTACAGGGCATACCTACGCGCGCGTTACCTCCAAAGAAAGCTTACGCTTCCGAGACGGTTTTAAGCGTATTTACATTTCGGCCGGGCTAAAATCGCGCCCGCGGTATCCCAAAAACCTTCAACATTCCGCTCATTAGCACCTCATTATCCGCTCATTAGCGACAGAGTGACCTCGAGCTCGACCAATCGTACGCCGGGTTGCTGGCGTGTGCCGCCAGGCCAATCGGTGCGTGTGTGGCCGGGCCTTATCGTTCTGAACCGAGGTGAGTCGTCGCCATCTTGATTCCAAACTTTTCCTTTCTTTTTCCCGCTTTCTGCGTCTTTAAAAAAAACGTTGCTTTTAAAACACATAGGCCTAGAAATTCAGTGGTGTTAGTGCCCACTTAGCGCCTAAAGAGGTCTTTTGCGCCGGCGCTGTTGGTAGCCTGAAATTCAGTGTAGCGCAAATGGTGGCGTTAGCCGGTAGCGCTGCGCCGGCACCGATGACGTCATCAGTGTGCGCAGCGCCCCGGTTCCAACGCGATGCCGGCCCGACGCCCAAATTCAGTTGCCGCCGCCTCTCCCGTAGTGGGCGCAAAGAGCGTTTGTAAAACGGGGCCTTGCAGCTCCGAGAGGCCGGGGCGTAAAGGTGGAGGTGCGGCCGGCCGCTTTCCCGGCGGCCGCTTGGCCGCATCTTCCTCCCCGGACTCCCACACCACCCCCCCCCGCGGCATTGGTCTCTGACCCCCGCGAGCCCGGCACTTCTCCGTGGTGCCGGGCTCATTTGCCGGGGGAATCCAGCGGCGATCTCACGGCTGCAGGCAGCTCCTCCTTAAGAGAAGGAGGAGGCCTGCAGTACCCCAGCCTGCCGCACCGCATCGGGTGGCGCTGCGGCAGCTGGACGCCTGAAATTGACTTTCAGCGCCCCAAGCGGAGGCGGCCAAACCCTGCAATAGCGCCCGCCTCCGTCTTGGGGCGCTGCAACTGAATTTCAGGCGGGCGCTACGGGAATCCGGGCGTGCGCTAACTTTCGGGCGCTAAAGACCTGGCGCGGCGATAGCGAATTTGTAGGCCATATTGTTTTAAAAAAAAATGATTTAGAAACGAATTAACTTATCTAATCTCATTAATTTTCCTACCTTTCCCCGTTTTTCCAGGTAGGCCTCGAAGCCTCGGCTTCTCCTTCGCACCCACGCCCGAGCTAGGCACCTCCCGGCCCCACTCGAAGGCTGGAGGGCCAAGCCTCAGCCCAGCGCCGCTAGGGTGCGCGCGCAGCAGGAGCTGAGACGCGGCGTCTCTCTCTGGCTCGGCCGGGGGGCGGGGCTTGCTGAGCGTCAAGCGTCACCCTAGCAACCGGCCCCCCGGCCGTCTCGCACAACCGCAATCAGCGGTCTTCACCTCGGGGGGGGGGGGGCCGCGACCCTCGGGGGGGGGCGCAACCCTCGGGGGGGGGGCCCGCCAAGCGTCACCCTGGCAACCGGCCCCCCGGCCGTCTCGCAGAGCCGCAATCGGCGGTCTTCACCTGGGGGGGGGGGAGGGGCGCGACCCACGGGGGGGGGGGGCCGCGACCCTCTGGGGGGGCGCGACCCTCTGCGGGGGCCGCGACCCTCGGGGGGCGCGACCCTCAGGGGGCCGCGACCCTCGGGGGTGGCCGCGACCCTTGGGGGGCCGCGACCCTCGGGGGGGGCCGCGACCCTCGGGGGGGCCCCCACCCCGCGCCCCCCTCCCCTCTCCCCCCTGCCCCCCCTCCCCCTTCCCCCCTTCCTTCCCCCCCTCTCCCCCTTCCCTTCCCCCCTTCCCTTCCCCCCCGCCCCTCCCTTCCCCCCCTCCCCTCCCTCCCCCCGACCCCCTCCCCCTTCCCTCCCCCCGCCCCCCTCCCCTTCCCCCCTCCCCCCTCCTCCCTCCCTTCCCCCCGCCCCTCCCTTCCCCCCGCCCCTCCCTCTCCCCCCGCCCCCCTCCCCTTCCCCCCTCCCACTTCCCTTCCCCCCCTTCCCCCCCTCCCCCTTCCCTTCCCCCCTCCCCGCCCTCCCTTCCCCCCCCGCCCTCCCTCCCCCCTCCCCCAGTCGCTCTCTCTCTCTCTCTTCCAACAACAACATGCCCTCGAAAAAGCCTCGGCACCACCGGGCACTTCAGCTAGTAAACTATAAATTACATTAAATAACTATTTTAAACAATAATTTAAATTTTTGAAAAAAATAATTTTATTTTCTAACGGGGCTAAAAATAAACTTACCTTGCTTTAAAGTATTTAAAAATAATAAACCTGTGGAAAAAATGTTTTAATTTTAATTAATTGACCACTTGGACCTGTGGGAGAGCAGCAGCGCGACCGGCGGCACTTAAAACCGGCGGGTTCAGCAGAGGCGAGGTCAGAGAGCTTGGACCTGTGGGAGAGCAGCAGCGCGACCGGCGGCACTTAAAACCGGCGGGTTCAGCAGAGGCGAGGTCAGAGAGCTTGAACCTGTGGGAGAGCAGCAGCGCGACCGGCGGCACTTAAAACCGGCGGGTTCAGCAGAGGCGAGGTCAGAGAGCTTGGACCTGTGGGAGAGCAGCAGCGCGACCGGCGGCACTTAAAACCGGCGGGTTCAGCAGAGGCGAGGTCAGAGAGCTTGGACCTGTGGGAGAGCAGCAGCGCGACCGGCGGCACTTAAAACCGGCGGGTTCAGCAGAGGCGAGGTCAGAGAGCTTGGACCTGTGGGAGAGCAGCAGCGCGAGCGGCGGCACTTAAAACCGGCGGGTTCAGCAGAGGCGAGGTCAGAGAGCTTGGACCTGTGGGAGAGCAGCAGCGCGACCGGCGGCACTTAAAACCGACGGGTTCAGCAGAGGCACACCAAATCAACAGCAGAGGAGAGAGGTAAAAAGTAATCAGAGTGTGACGTCACCAGGGAGCAGGTAAGTGATTGGTTGGTGAGTATTTCTCTTTTATAAACTTAAACTCTGTAGTTTATAGTTACTAGGGTCTTTTCTGGTGTAGCAGGGACTGTTGGTAGACTATACAAGCGCCTTAGAGATATTTTTAATTGGTGACAGTAAATTAATTTAAATTAAGTAAAGGGAAGGTCATGCCAGGTGAGCCCAGCCCCGTGATATGCTCCTCTTGCTCTATGTGGGAATTCAGGGACACTGCCGGTGCCCCTGATGACCACGTGTGCCAGAGATGCATCCATCTGCAGCTACTAGCAAACCGCATTGAGGCGCTGGAGCTGCGGGTGGATGGGTTGTTGAGCATTCACGATGCTGAGAGGTTCGTGGATAACACGTTTAGTGAGTTGGTCACACCGCAGGGAAGGGCTGCACAGGAAGATAGGAAATGGGTGACCACCAGGAGGAGCAATAGAAGCAGGCAGGTAGTGCAGGAGACCCCTGTGACCATTCCCCTCTCAAACAGGTATGCCGCTTTGGATACTGTTGAGGGGGATGACTCACCAGGGGAAGGCAGCAGCAGCCAACTTCCTGGCACTGGGGGTGCTCCTGCTGCCCAGGAAGGGGGGAAAAAGAGTGGGAGAGCAATAGTGGTAGGGGACTCTATAGTAAGGGGAACAGATAGGCGTTTCTGTGGCCGTAGACGTGAATCCAGGATGGTTTGTTGCCTCCCTGGTGCCAGGGTCAAGGATATCACTGAGCGGCTGCAGGGCATTCTGGAGGGGGAGGGTGAACAGCCAGAGGTCGTGGTCCACATTGGTACCAACGACATAGGTAAAAAGAGGGATGAGGTCCTGCAGCAAGAATTTAGGGAGCTAGGTGAAGGATTAAAGAGCAGGACCTCAAAGGTTGTAATCTCTGGAGCACTCCCGGTGCCACGTGCTAGTGAGTATAGGAATGGGAAGATAGAACAGATGAATGCGTGGCTAAAGGGATGGTGCAGGAGGGAGGGCTTTAGTTTCCTGGATCACTGGGTCTGCTTCTGGGAAAGGTGGGACTTGTACAAGTCGGACGGTTTACACCTGAACCAGAGGGGAACCAATATCCTTGCGGGGAGGTTTGCTAGCACTGCTGGGGGGGGGTTTAAACTAACTTGGCAGGGGGATGGGGTACAGAGTGGAGCTATAGCAGGGGGTGATTTACAGCCAAATACAGAGAAAAAAACAAGGCAGAGCAAATATGCGAAGGCGAAAGGGAATATGGCAGGGCTGGAAGGCATTTATTTTAATGCAAGGAGTCTTGCAAATAAGGTGGACGAACTGAAGTTGTTGTTGAACACATGGGAGTACGATATTGTTGCTATCACGGAGACATGGTTGAGGGAGGGTCAGGACTGGCAGCTCAATATTCCGGGGTATAGAATCTTCAGGCGAGACAGAGGGGGGTGTAAAAGGGGAGGGGGTGTTGCAATATTAATTAAGGAGTCAATTACTGCTGTAAGGAGGGATGATATATTAGCGGGTTCCTCTAATGAGGCCATATGGGTAGAACTTAAAAACAAAAAGGGGGCAAGCACTTTGCTGGGAGTGTACTATAGGCCCCCAAACAGTCAGGGGGAGATAGAGGAACAGATATGTAGGCAAATCTCAGAAAAGTGCGAAAATAATAGGGTAATAATAGTGGGGGATTTCAACTTCCCCAATATAAATTGGGATAGTCAGAGTGTGAAAGGCTTAGAGGGTGCAGAATTCTTAAAGTGCATCCAGGAGAGCTTTTTGAGCCAACATGTAGAAAGTCCTACAAGAGAGGGGGCGATACTGGACCTAATTCTGGGGAATGTAGCCCAAGTGGTGGAAGGGTCAGTAGGAGAGCATTTTGGCGATAGTGACCATAATTCGGTGAGATTTAAGGTGGTCATGGAAAAAGACAAAGACGGCCCGGAAATAAGGGTTCTAAATTGGGGGAAGGCCGATTTTAATATGATAAGGCAGGATCTGGCCAAAGTGGACTGGGAGCAGCTACTTATAGGAAAATCCACATCAAGACAGTGGGAGACTTTCAGAAGGGAAATAGAGAGAGTACAACGCCAACATGTTCCTGTAAAGGTCAAGGGTGGGACCAACAAGCAAAGGGAACCTTGGATGACAAGGGATATACAAAAATGCATTAGAAATAAAAGGGGGGCTTTTGGCAGTTACAAAAGACTAAAGACGGAAGAAGCCCTAGAGGAGTATAAAAAGTGCAGGGGCATACTTAAAAAAGAAATTAGGAGGGCGAGGAGGGGCCATGAAATAACACTGGCGAGCAAAATAAAGGAAAATCCTAAGATGTTTTATAAGTATATTAAGGGCAAGAGGATAACCAGGGAAAGGATAGGGCCCATTAGGGACCAAAGTGGCAATCTGTGTGTAGAGCCAGATGATGTAGGCGGGGTTTTAAATGATTTTTTTGCATCTGTGTTCACTATGGAGAGAGACGATGCAGACATAGAAATCGGGCAAGGGGACTGTGACATACTTGAACATATTAGCATCGAGAGGGAGGAGGTGCTAGCGGTTTTAGCAGGCCAAAAAGTGGATAAATCCCCAGGCCCGGACGAGATGTATCCCAGGCTGCTGTGGGAGGCAAAGGAGGAGATTGCAGGGGCTCTGACACAAATTTTCAGAACCTCTCTGGCCACAGGGGATGTACCAGAGGACTGGAGAACAGCTAATGTAGTACCATTATACAAGAAGGGTAGCAGGGATAAACCAGGGAATTACAGGCCAGTGAGCCTAACATCTGTGGTAGGGAAATTATTGGAAAAAATTCTGAGGGACAAAATTAGTCTCCACTTGGAGAGGCAAGGATTAATCGGGGATAGTCAGCATGGCTTTGTCAAGGGTAAATCATGTCTGACAAATCTGATTGAATTTTTCGACGGGGTGACTAGGGGGGTGGATGAGGGAAATGCTGTGGATGTGGTTTACATGGACTTCAGTAAAGCTTTTGACAAAGTCCCGCATAGGAGACTGGTCAAGAAAGTAAGAGCCCATGGGATCCAGGGTGCCTTGGCGCGTTGGATCCTAAACTGGCTGAGTGGCAGGAGGCAGAGGGTGATGGTCGAAGGATGCTTTTGTGACTGGAAGCCTGTGTCCAGTGGGGTACCTCAGGGATCGGTGCTGGGTCCCTTGTTGTTTGTGATCTACATAAATGATTTGGATGAGAATGTAAAAGGTATGATCAGTAAGTTCGCAGATGACACGAAAATTGGTGGGGTGGTAAATTGCGAGGAGGAAAGCCTCAGGCTACAGGACGATATAAACGGGTTGGTCAGATGGGCGGAAAAGTGGCAAATGGAATTTAACCCTGAAAAGTGCGAGGTGATGCATTTTGGACGGACAAATAAGGCAAGGGAATACACAATGAGTGGTAGGACCCTAGGAAGTACAGAGGGTCAGAGGGACCTTGGTGTACATGTACATAGATCTCTGAAGGCAGCGGAACAGGTAGATAAGGTGGTTAAAAAGGCATATGGGATACTTGCCTTCATTAGCCGAGGCATAGAATATAAGAGCAGGGAGGTTATGATGGAGCTGTACAAAACGCTGGTGAGGCCACAGCTGGAGTACTGTGTGCAGTTCTGGTCGCCTCACTATAGGAAGGATGTGATTGCTTTGGAGAGGGTGCAGAGAAGATTCACCAGGATGTTACCTGGGATGGAGCGCCTCAGCTATGAAGAAAGACTAAACAGGCTGGGGTTGTTTTCCTTGGAGCAAAGAAGGCTGAGGGGGGACCTGATTGAGGTGTACAAAATGATGAGGGGCATAGATAGGGTAGATAAAGAGGAACTTTTCCCCTTAGTAGGGGGGTCAATAACAAGGGGGCATAGATTCAGGGTAAGGGGCAGGAGATTTAGAGGGGATTTGAGGAGGAACTTTTTCACCCAGAGGGTGGTTGGAATCTGGAACTCACTGCCTGAAAGGGTGGTAGAGGCAGGAACCCTCACAACATTCAAGAAGCATTTGGATGAGCACTTGAAATGCCATTGCATACAAGGCTATGGACCAAATGCTGGAAAATGGGATTAGACAGGACAGGGGTGGATGGGCGGCGCGGACACGATGGGCCGAAGGGCCTCTTTCTGTGCTGCAAAACTCTATGACTCTATGACTATGACTTACCTTGTAAAAAGCAGGCCTTACGCCTGCTTTTTAAATGTGTAAATCCTGCAGGCTTAACCTCGAGTGAAAACCTGCAAAAAAACCTAAGTTCAAAGCATACGCGCAGCCTCCCCTGCACGCGCGTTTGACCTCTCAACCCCTTCGTTCAGAGGATCGGAAGTGCCGGTTTCCCGCGCGTGCGCAGTGCATGCAGAAAACCGGCACTTCCATTCGGCCTACGGGTGAGTACCCCGTGCGTACTCACCCGGGGAGAGCCGAATTTCTGGGCCATTGTCTTCAAAGGAAATATCTGTCCTAAGTGGGTTTTCTTTATTGTTTCAATGCATCTCGGAGTAGCCAAAGTACTGAGCCATCAAGAGCATCCATTATAAAGGAACATAAACAGAAAATGCCAGAAATACCCAGCAGGTCAGGCAGCTTCTGTGGAGAGAGGAACAGAGTTAATATTTCAGGTCGATGACCTTAAAGGAACAATTTTGTTTACTGGAAATGTATGTTAAAAAATGGCAACACCTAAACATTAACACCTCACCTCACACGGTTCAAGATTTGTTAAACTTGTTGTTTGTCTGCTTGAAATAAATGGCTGTAGCATGAAATATGTGACAATGCTCTTGTTGCTAAACTTTATCTCCAGCAAAAGATCTGAACTCTGTGGAATTCACACCAATGATGTACAACATCGCATCTTGAAAATCTATTAAAGGGACAAACCTGACCGTTCAACCAAAGGTAGTGTTGTTCATCAGAGTCTATAAGAAATGTATTCTCAAGAGGACTAATTCTAATCTTATTCATTTTTTAAGAATTGTACTGTTTTAGTATCTTGCTGTGTCTTTCTGCTTCTGTGTGTAATACCCACTGGAAATGTTATGTATGCTAAGTATGGTTATCAATCTTTAACTTAGACACTGTATTATCATTGTTATAAATCCCTGGGTTAAAGTTGCCATGTGAAGGTAAGGCAAGAACTTTTAAGGACACAATGTGACTAAGAGCAGACTTTCCATAATTCTGCACCAGTATCAACTGCTGCAGACAGTGAGGCTGCGCTGTCTCCAGGCAGAAACCCCAGGAGGAAGGGGTGGAGTCGGGTTTTTCGAGCGGGAAAAGCTGCAGAGAGAGTGACTGGAAGAGGAGAGGGCAGGAGCTCTGAAAAGAGGGCTCAGGAGGCAAATGGCTGCCGCATCCCGTCACGGACTTCCAAACTCGGCCGCCGCCCTTCGTATTAGTAGCACTGCATCCTGAACTGGCTGGCTGCAAGTCACCAGTACTGGGGGATCGTCGTCTGAACCCAGATCTGCAAGGCAGAGGTCTGGGGAGAGCTGCTTGCCTCGTGCTGATGGGGAGCTACTTGGAAAAGCTGCAGAGAGAGAGAGAGAGAGTCACCAACTCTAGCGGCTGCTGTGTGCTCTGCATCCAGAACTCAAAGTGGGATTCAGTGATCGTGAAGAGAATTCAACGAAGGGGTTCGGAGTCGTAAGTCTTGCAGACATTATACATACCATGAGCTCCAACTTAAGCGCGCCAACGAAAGAGTGCACTCGAATTTGGACACAGGGACAGTCCTTTGAATCCATGTAAATGGAGAATGTATGTTTATTATGTCTAGAGTCATTCTAATGTATGCAAATGTCTAATTTAGTTCATTGACCTGTAATCTTCTTATACTGTCTGATGTTAAAACTATAAAGTAAGATAGTTAGAATTAAGCCATTGTAGTAGTGATCTCCTTACTGGACTATAGAATACTGTCTACAACAGAGACCACGTCTCACATATATCTAAAGAACCGTGAAGGGGTTACATGTGTATAAACTAACATGTAAATAAATCCTACCAAGTAGTTACCCTGTACAATTTGGTCTGAAGGCATGTTATCTTCCACCATTTGGAAAGGACAGGAGGGTGTGATGAGCATTCACATAATGAGCGACATATCTCAATTAGAGAGTGCCAGTTTGAATGGGTGGACCATGACATTGCCCCCAGCAGCCCTCTTTGTTTTGGGGAGCGGCAATGAAATATATAAAGAAAAAATTCTACTCCATCTCTTTGCAGGTCCAGGCCGGGACCAAGTAGGCCCTATTTCCTCCGTTTAGCGACCTGTCTACTGTCACCGACCCTATAACTGAATCCTTCTGAGGGCTCCGAATGCGGGAACTCCCCACATGGGGAGTCCCCAACCCCTTACACCAATGGGCTTGTTTGGGAAGGGCTAAGGCATTCTCTCAGATGCTCTGGTGCAAGGCCGAGACCCAGTGTACTCTGGTCCTGACCTGATTTGCCATCTTTCCAGTGCAATCCAATCAAAGGTGCAGTGGGGAGTGTCATGAATCTCATCATTCATGAAGAAATAAGTCATGAAGTAACACTGGGTGGCCAGCTGGTGGCGCCGTCCAAGGAGTATAAATACTCGGGCGTGGGCCCAGCTTGCTCAGGATGTTTCTGTAACCAGGAACTAGTGATGTAACTAGAAATCTCATGGTTTTGAAACAGTTGATTAAAGCCTTGTTTTATACTCAAACCAAGTGCTCAGTAGTCTTTTTACATCAGGGAGTTCACCGGAAGGGCCTATATTTCTGATGACATCTACCTGTCCCAACACAGCAACCAGAACTCCAGCAATGGCTTCTCATCCGGCCCCACACACTAATCTCTGCTGTACCCAAGGGCTCCATCCTTGGTTCCCCCCATTCCCATCACTTTTTATCGTGCCCCCCCCCACCCCCCTCAGTGACATCATTCAGAAGTATGGGCCTGATTTCCATATTACACAGGATATACGGCACAGAAACAGGCCATTCGGCCCAACCAGTCCATGCCGGCGTTCATGCTCCACTCGAGCCTCCTCCTGTCTTTTCTTATCTAACTCTATCAGTATAACCCTCTATTCCCTTCTCCTGCATATGCTTGTCTAGCCTCCCCTTAAATGCATCGATACTATTCACCTCAACCACTCCCTGTGGTAGCGAGTTCCACATTCTCACCACTCTCTGGATAAAGAAGTTTCTTCTGAATTCCCTATTGGATTTCTTGGTGACTATCTTATATTGATGGCCTTCAGTTCTGCTCTTCCCCACAAGTGGAAACATTCTCTCTGTATCCACTCTATCAAAACCTTTCATAATTTTAAAGACCTCTAATAGGTCACCCCTCAACCTTCTCTTTTCAAGAGAAAAGAGCCCCAGCCTGTTCATCCTTTCCTGATATGTATACCCTCGCATTTCTGGTATCATCCTTGTAAATCTTCTCTGCGCCCTCTCCAGTGCCTCTATCTCCTTTCTATAATATGGCGATATATTTGCTGATGACATAGTTCTCCACCACTTCCCTCAACTTCAAAACTGGTTGCCAGACTGTCTGATATCAGGTTGTCAGTTTACCACAACGTCATTCAATTGAATATTAGAAAGACTGAAGCCATTTATTTGGTCCCTGCGAAAAAGCAGGCACTCTCGTAACTGGTTCCATCCGCCTTCCTGATGCTCACTCAATCTGCCCGTTGCCGTGCAACCTCAGTGTTCTGCTCAGCCCAGAACTGCACTTCCAATCCCACTGTGTAAATGGGCCAAGACTGCTGACTTCCACTTCAGCAACATTGCCTACTTGTGCCCCAACTCATGCCAAAAACACTTATCCCCATGTTTTTTGTCCTCTCCAGTCTCCCAGTCTCTCCTGCAACTCCAACTTGTCCGAAGTTCCAGTCCCACACTAAGTGGGTTTGGGAGGTGCTGCTGAAGAAATCTTGGCGAGTTGCTGCAGTGCATCTTGTAGATGGTACACACTGCAGCCACGGTACGCCGGTGGTGGAGGGAGTGAATGTTTAAGGTGGTGGATAGGCTTTTGATAATCCAGTATTAAGTATTGGTTATGAAATGTGTGTACTCTAAATTTTAATTGAATGTGGATTTGACATTGTAAATACGAAGCTTTCAAGTCAAATTTAGACACAAACCTGAAGAAAATCAAATTCTCAGTCCCAGCTAATGTATCTAAATCTAAGCTGAGCAATGGTTGACCACTTAGACAAGATCGAGGACCAATACAGCACTTAGCATGCTAATAAATAGTTGATTTATGCTGATTCAAAACTTAATAAAGAATTCAATCATTTGAGTCACATGCAGCTGCCTCAGGGTTTAATAAGCTGATTTTCTGCCAAAAATGTAACTCCAATAAAATCTATTCTCCACGCGTAAAATGGAATGATTTGACCTGGCTGTGTGAAGGTTGAATGAATCCTTCACTGGACATCTCAAGCCACTCTTCAAACTGGTCAGTGTACAAAATGAGATCAGTAATATATTGGGCACTTCCAGAGATTTATTGCAGACTGAAGCGTTATTGCATGACCCACATGTCACAAATCTACTTGCCACGATCTCCTGACTTGTGCCTCGGGTGCTTTGTTCCGCATAGATGCTTTTTGAACATGCCAGCTCCATGGATCTTTAACCCTCTCTGTACTAAATGAAATGTGGAGCTTTCTTTACTTTCTGCCCTTTTAAAGATCTATTTTGATCCGGTGTGTCACATACATTAACCCAGAGGCTGGGCAGGTTTCTGCTACTGCTAGCCTACAATTGGCCAATAGGAAGAGTGGTGCAGTTGGTCATGCACCTCCTTGCACAGTAGCTTCCAACACCCTGCACTCCTTTGTAAGAGTCAAGTGTCAATAACACCTCCCTAAAATATTTTGTTTCTGTCATTTTCATATTCGACGGTGGTTGGGTTGGTTGAGTTGTTATTCCTAGTTGATAGACCGCCGGGTCCTTCAGTCCCAGCCAGAAGGTTGTTGATTCAAATCCCAACACAAGCTGATTTATAAATTCACTTGATCTCTAGGGATGTCTTTTGCCAATTCTTGACTGGCAGCGGGCACCACATGGCAGCGAAAGAGAAGCAGGGACCTGGCAAGAGCACTCTTCAAACCAGGAGTAATTTACACTGGCTCAGATTACCCTGAAAGAGAAAGAGTGGGTGCACGAAGGAATTGAGTAGGACTGGGAAAAATAAAAAAAGCAATTTATTTAAAGACTGTTAGCACTTGCATTGTGAAGTATTTCACTGGACATGTGCATTTTCTCCTGGCTAAATCTTTCACTCATGCACAGAATATAAGACTGCAGAACTTAAGAGTTCTTCTGTATGAATATGGACACTAAAGGTAAATAAAAGTCCTGAGGCCTTTGTTTCTTTGCTCTCTCGGGCAGTCCCTTTTTGTTTTAGAGCACCATTTAATTCCCAACACTTCACTCTTGCAATGAAACTTTAAAACCTTTCTGTTCTTTAAACTCCCCATTGGCTGTGTAATTCTTTGTCAGCTGTTTAGGACTGAACATTGACAACTTTATTTTTGCTTTTTGCTCATTTTTCTGCGATGCTATAGGAGGGGATTTTCCTTCACTCCGCGCCTGGGGGATTTGGCGTTCCGCCCAGGCTCAGGGCAGAGGATAAAGGGGCGATGACCCCATTGCGCTAGCCTGGGGTTTCCACCATGGGGCGAGACTGGGCTTGAGCCATCTTGGGCCCAGCGTAGCCTGTTTAATAAGGTGGGGGGTGGGTGGGCAATCTTGGCCTTTTGCCTCATTTCCCAGTCAATCCACTCCATCGGGCTCCCGATGAGAAGCAAGCACGATGGCCTAGCCGGATCCCCATGGACTGAAGGGTCTGTGGGGATCCTGAGGGTAGACCGAAAACAATCCAGGCAAGTTAGTTTTTTTTTAAAGGAGAGCCCCCCCACCGCGTGCCCCCCCCCCACCCTTGTGATGATTTGAGGCAATCGTGGCCTTTTCTCTGCTCAGCTTCATCGGCAACCAGACAGCCCAATCTCGGCAGCTTGAGGTTCGTAGAGCATCCATGGAGGGGAGAGTGTTTTTTTTTATTTGTTCCTGGGATGTGGGTGTCGCTGGCAAGGCCAGCATTTATTGCTCATCCCTAGTTGCCCTTGAGAAGGTGGTGGTGAGCCGCCTTCTTGAACCGCTGCAGTCCGTGTGGTGAAGGTGCTCCTACAGTGCTGTTAGGGAGGGAGTTCCAGGATTTTGACCCAGCAACGATGAAGGAACGGCCGATATATTTCCAAGTCAGGGTGGTGTGTGACTTGGAAGGGAACTTGGAGGTGGTGGTGTTCCCATGCATCTGCTGCCCTTGTCCTTCTAGATGGTAGAGGTCCAAGTTTGGGAGGTGCTGCCGAAGAAGCCTTGGCGAGTTGCTGCAGTGCATCTTGTAGATGGTACACACTGCAGCCACGGTACGCCGGTGGTGGAGGGAGTGAATGTTTAAGGTGGTGGATGGGGTGCCAATCAAGCGGGCTGCTTTGTCCTGGATGGTGTCGAGCTTCTTGAGTGTTGTTGGAGCTGCACTCATCCAGGCAAGTGGAGAGTATTCCATCACACTCCTGACTTGTGCCTTGTAGATGGTGGAAAGGCTTTGGGGAGTCAGGAGATGAGACACTCGCCGCAGAATACCCAGCCTCTGACCTGCTCTTGTTGCCACAGTATTTATGTGGTTGGTCTACATTCAAAATATCAATCGATCCTTTCTCTTGTCACCTTCTGAGTCTGCAATGTATCGGCAGAGGAGTCTGGTAAATGTTATTTGCACCAAGTAGGAATGATCCTTTAATGTTTATCCACCAGTGCTTTGTTCGCACAGTGATTTGATTTGATAAAGTGCAATATCCCATTAACTGAGACATGTCTTGGGGACAGTTTGAAAATGAATACAGCACGGTACCAACTAAGTGAACAGCAAATATCTAATGACAGCAAATAGATTGCTGACTCTTTCTATATTTTCATTATTGTTGCAAAGGTCTGGAAAGATCGCTTTCTGTTGGCAAAATGAAACTTGAGCCAAAGGAGTTTTCACCGTATCTCCTGACTGTTGCATTGTGTTACTCGGTAATGAAGACTTAGTTTTGTAATTCTGTTTCATGCTGGTATAAAGCTCAGCAATATTTAATTAAAATCTGCACAAGTTGACAGCGAGACATATAATAGCTACTGGTACAGGCTCAGTGTTATTTGTATCTGTTATGGACGGTTCCGTATACGGACTGTAATTATTTTCTCTACAAAGAAACTAGGATGAGTTTTTTTTTAATTAAGAATTTCTGAATTTGATCCCGTCAATTACCCCATTCTTGTCTTCCTACATTTGAGATTGTAGCTCTAATAAACTTTGTGAAAAAACATGCTGAAAAGGCAGCGCAGAACAGTGACTAAAATAATTAAATCCTAGATATAAGTAGCTGCACTAATATCAGCGACAGGAAATCTAATATTATTTTATCACCTCAGTGGGTTTGTTAATATGCAAGATAGAATTACTCCCTTGTGTTATGAGGGGGTTGGACCGAGCGATGCAATGATGAATGAGATTGGCTCCGCAGTATGGGTTTTTCTGACCTTTACCCCCTCCCCTAGAAACACCCAGCTCACTGGGGGCAAAGGTCAGGGGAAAATGGGTGGAGAGTCAGGTCACCGGGTCTTTGGCCCTATTACTTGGCCTGGAGAGTGGGTGGAGCTTGGCCATATTTAAATGAGGTGAGGCGGGGGGAGGGGGGGATGGGGCATATACCGCCTCCCTGCCCCGCCCTCCAATTCCATTGTCTGGCTGGATATTCCAGGGCAGGGGTGCTCAGAGCACATGACGTTGTTGCCTGGCCTGACGCCCAATGGCCACAGAGCCCACGGGCACCCAGGACAGGCCGAAGACTGAAAGGTAGAAAACCTGTTTCTATTTCAACCCCCCACCCCGCCCAGAATCTACAGATGAAATTGGGACCTGCTGGCTGCGGATGGAGATTGGCAGCCAGAATTACATAGAATGTACGGCACAGAAACATGCCATTCGGTGCAACTGGTCTGACATAATAAAACTCACTACACACTTGGTTTGAGTATAAAGCAAGGCTTTAATCAACTTGTTTCAGAACATGGAGGTCTAGTTGTACTTCACTAGTACCTTGTGTAGTGTATGTATCCGTCTACCTTTAAGAAAACCATTGTATGTAACCGTTCACCTTTAAGAGAACTATTTTAGGTGTGGCACTACTTTGTTGGCTTCTGTATACTGTAATACCGACGGTGACCACACCGGTATATAAGTGCTGTGTCAGGATTTATTTGGCAGATTCGCCCTGACCTTCGAATAGTAAAGTCCTGTTTTAAGTTACTCTGGTAGTCTGTGTATTAATTAACTAAACAACCCACAGACTTTACAGTGGCGACGAGTCCGATCGTACCCTGCGGCAACAATACTTCCGAAGCAGTTAACGAGCGTCGAGAAGAAGCAACCGCCCTCGTCATTCTGCTGGGAGAAAACTCGAGTCTGCAGAGCTGGAAAGGAGGAAGAATTCAGAGACAAAGACTTCCATCAGCAACAGGCACTGACTGCCCCTTCTGCCACGGTGAGGAGTGAGCCGATCAGCACGAGAAGCAAGCCGGCCACGGTGACTGTGAGTAAGGGAAAAGTAAAAAGAATAACCGGAGGATAAGGGCGGTGCACTCGACCACGGTCGAGGGGGAAAGGAGCCGGACAGAAGTCGGGCCCAGAGGCGCTGAGACTGGGGCAGCGTGGAGCAAGGAAGCCGCGGTACAGACAGGCTGGGGGCGCAACGGCGTCGTGAGACAGCTAGACCGTGACCGGCGAAAAAGGCCGGGCAGCGACCGAAGCCACGAAGCGCTGCGACCGGGAGCGTAGGCGCGGGAAGATATAAAAAAACTCAGCCGCAGCCGGGGAGGGAAGCACCGGACTGCGAGAGGGCTGGGAGGCGCGATTGGGAGCTGAGCGAGCGGGAGAGGCAGAGCCGACCAAGGGAGACTGAGCGAGAGCCAGTCCAGCGGCTGAAACTGTTCGCCGTCAACGGGGTGTACCCAGCGCCGGTAGAGCCGAGCGAGCGGGAGAGAGACAGAGCCCGAGCAAGGGGAACTGAGCGAGAGCCAGCCCAGCGGCTGAAACTGTTCGCCGTCAACGGGGTGTACCCAGCGCCGGTTGCCTTGCCGAGAAAAGGGAAAGCACTGAAGCCGACGCGCAGGCTGTGAACCTGAAAGCCAGCGGCCGTCGCCCGTGGGGAAAGTGTACCCCTCCCGCCAGGGGAAGAAATGCGGGAAGCCGCCATTAGGCGGAGAAGAAGACAGAAGCGGGGAACCGCCATTGAAGTGGGCGGGGAGAGAAGATAAGCGCGGGAAACCGCCATTTTCGCGGGAACCGCCATCTTGGAAAAAAAAAAGAAAATTTAAAGAAATAATTCGTGGTGTTATCAGGAAGAGAGGAAGGTGCCTAAGCGTGGTAACATCAACGATTTTAATTCCGAGGTAGAAGACTGGGCCACGTATGTGGAACGCATTGAGATCTATTGTGAGGCCAGTAAAATAGAAGAAGATGACAAAGCTATAACCTTGCTAAACTCGATGGGCGTGAAGACATATGGGCTCTTGAAGCATCTACTAGCACCAGCTAAACCGGCGGATCAGACTTTCGATGATATTGTGACTGTTCTGAAGGATCACTTGAACCCCACACCGTTGATGTTGGCGGAACGATTCAAATTCTATGCGAGAACGCAAAGGAAAGACGAAAGCAACGCAGAATACTTGGTCGAACTGCGTAGACTAGCGAAACACTGCCAGTTTGGAGGGAATCTGACAGAGGCATTGCGAGACAAGTTCGTGTGTGGGTTGTCAAAGGAAGGAACGCAAAAGCGACTACTCGAAGAGAACGACCTTACACTTGACAGGGCTGTCCTTATTGCAGCATCGCACGAAGCCGCAGCGAAGGGAACTGCGGAAATGCAGCTAAAGGCAGTGGCACTCAGTGTGGATCAAATTACCTCGAGTACAACAAAATGCTATCATTGTGGGAAGACAACACACGACCAGAACCAATGCTGGTTTAAGAACCAGGAATGTAGGAAATGTGGCAAACTGGGTCACATAGCTAAGGTATGCCGGTCAGGGAAGAAGACCAACAACCAAAGGAAGCCATCACAGGAAAAGTACAACAAGGTACACAAGGTGGCTGAGAAGAGTTCAGACGAACAGAATTCGGACTCAGACCCAAACGGCCAGGAGCTGGGCAGTCTGAGAATTCACAATGTGAGTAAGGAAGCTGACCTACAAACTATCTGGGTCATGCTAAAAATAGCTGGAGTCCAAGTGAAAATGGAGTTGGACACTGGATCAGCTCTATCAGTCATAAATCGAAGGGATTACCACCGGCTATTCTCACATATACCCTTAAGAGATACCAAGTTCGTATTGCAGACATACACGGGGCATAAAGTATACCCCATGGGGAAGATAAGAGTCAAGGTGAGAGATGGGGGTAAAAAACACCCAAGAATGAACTTATACGTACTACCTGAGGGAGGACCACCACTTCTGGGACAGGAGTGGATCAAGAAAATAGACATGGAATGGCACTATCTAAAAGCCATAACGAGTGAGGACTCGGTGCAGACAATCAGCTCAGATTCTGAAACGGATGACGATAAGACCAACCCAAATATGAAAGACAAGGCTAAAATGGACTTGCCGACTAAGGTTGGAAGAACGAAGGCATGCATAAAGGCTTATGCTCCAGAGAAGAACAAAGTTTCAGAACAGAACTCCACCAAACAACGACAACATAGTTTGACAGAGAATTCTGAGTCTGTCCAGTTTACGGACATATCCATGACTGACGAACACCGAGCTCGGACTCAACTTCATTTCAAATTACGACAGCAAGTAGAACAAGTGAGTTACCGTCTCGAACAAGAGATGAAAACAATGAAAAAGTTCTATGACACCGAATGGGAGAATCTGGAAAGACAACAGAAGCAGCTAGCTCAAGCAGAGAGCGACCATAGAGCCATTGTGACCAATTACCGATCACATCTCCCTTATGCTGTTCAGGAGTTAGAATATTTGCAGGAAGGAGCAAATGAAGAGGAATCTTCAGGAAGCCAGGATTTTATTCCCGTTCTTCTCTACGACTCCTTACAAGCAGAGTTTGAGAAGTTGAAGGAATAGTATGAACAGGCCCAGGCTACAATCCTGGAGGGGATTAACTCGGCAACCTCCGAAAAGCTAGTTTCAGTAGAAGCATATGAGCAACTAAAGGTTGAACATGAGCAAGAAGTCCAAAGGCTGCAGGAAATTCTTGATGAGCTCAAGGCCAAGACAGACTCATCGGTAGAAGTTCCATCCATAGATGAGGAATTAGAGGTGAAAGACATGGCAGAACATGAAAGACAAGATGTCCAAGAACTCATAAAAATATTGAAGGAAACCCAAGACAAATATGAGGCGGCAATGACCGAGGTTCAACAACTTGAAGAACAGATTCAACTGGGAATTCTTTCAGTGGAAGAAAAGGAAACTGTAAGAAACACAGAGACTGTAAGAATGGCCCCTGAACATGAGCTAGAGAGCATCAAGGCGCAACTTCTCCGAGCGCTGAAAGCCAAAGTACAAGAGGAAAAGAAGGTGAAAGCATTGGAGGAAAAGGTGGATGAAATGGAGAAGACTCTGATCCACAGTGTTCCCGTGGAAGAGTTAACGGTCAGCCAACTCCTTCATATGCTGAGGGACAAGACTCTGCAATGGGAACAATCTGAACACGAGCTTCAATCTTCAAAGGGAAGGAGTTCGGCGCTCTCAAAAGTTATGGAAATAGCTGAGGTTGCAACACAGATTTTACTGGGATGCCAAAAGTACGCTGAATCACGTCTATGTGAACAACAGAATGTTGAAACAGCTGCTCCAGTAGAAGGATTGAATAGCCCGATCAATCAATCCCCGATGGAAGGGGAAGTATTGAAATCACAAATGAGGTCATTAGTGAAGGATTTGCAGGAAACCCAGGAAGAGTGGGATGAATATGAACGCATGAAGAAGTCTCTTCAGGAAAGATGTCTAGGGAGGGAACAACAGTCGGCTAACATCCAGTTGGGTAAGGAAGAAGTAGCAGGCCCTCTCGCTAGACTAGTTCAGGACGACACCAAATATTACCATGACCTGTTGAGTGACACGGAATATTACGAGGACTTGGTCTGCCCAGCTTGTGATGAAAACTCCCAAAGTGCAGAAATCAGGATGAAGCACTTAAAGTCTAAGGAACATAGGGAGATGGTGGCGCTACAGCTGGCAGCTGATAAGGGAGCCCCGAGAGTCTCCAAGAAGCAGAAAAGAAAAAGACGAAGCAGAAGGTGATAACCATCTAAATCATTATCACTTCTACCAGATCATGTACGTGGGCCCTACGAAGGGAGCCAAATCAGTTGGCAAGTAGGAAAAATTACCAAGGCAGTCCAGCTGTTTGTAAAAGTCAGCACTGCTGGTTCAGCAGGACGGAAGTTCAAGCTGTTAAGTCAAGGGAAAGACTATTGGATGAGTCACGCTAGCAATGTGAACCGGCTACACCACAGAGATGTTGTTCGGACCGAGTCAAGACCAGAGACTGAATCTGTGAACTGTTCCCGCAGAGACTGAATCTGTAAACTGTTTCCCGCATAGATTATACCTGTGAATTGTTATACATGAAGTTGAATATATGTTATGTTTAATGGGGGACTAAGTATGTTGTAAGCTAAAAAGGGAGGATTGTAGTGTATGTATCCGTCTACCTTTAAGAAAACCATTGTATGTAACCGTTCACCTTTAAGAGAACTATTTTAGGTGTGGCACTACTTTGTTGGCTTCTGTATACTGTAATACCGACGGTGACCACACCGGTATATAAGTGCTGTGTCAGGATTTATTTGGCAGATTCGCCCTGACCTTCGAATAGTAAAGTCCTGTTTTAAGTTACTCTGGTAGTCTGTGTATTAATTAACTAAACAACCCACAGACTTTACACCTTGTCTTACAAAATGTCCCTGAGCAAGCTGGGACCCACGCCCGAGTATTTATACTCCTTGGACGGCGCCACCAGCTGGCTGTCCAGCGTTATCTCACGAGTAGTTTCTTGAATGATGAGATTTATAACATGGTCCGTGCCGGTCTTTATGCTTCACACGAGCCCCCTCCCATTCCTCATCATCTACCTTTATCAGCATATCCTTCTAGTCTTTCCTCCCTCATGCGCTTATCAAGCTTCCCCTTAAATGCATCTCTGCTATTCGCCTCAACCACTCCCTGTGGTAGCGAGTTCCACATTCTCACCTCTCTCTGGGTAAAGAAGTGTCTCCTGAATTCCCTATTGGATTTATTAGTGACAATCTTATATTTATGACTAATGTTCCCTTTAATGTTTTGCCGGGCCTACATTCCCACAGGAGTGGAAACATCTTCTCTACGTCTACCCTATCAAACCCCTTCTTAATCTTAAAGACTTTAGAAATCTGCAGCTGCCCTTGCCTTTCCTGGTCCTACACCCTGTGCGAGGTCTCCAGGCTCCGAGGCCATGCTAGTTCCTGGGGCAGGCAATCCCAGTGATCCTGGGGCTGGATGAGAGCAGTTCATTTGGGTGCACTGCACTGGTCTAACACTGGGAGGTAGCAGGGAGAAGACAGTCAGAAAATTTGGTGTCCTGACTTTTTTCGTCCTGCATTGGAATAATGACACAAGTGTGGACAATAAGATAAAGTGGTAAAACTGGAAATCATAAATAAGGGAATATTGAGAGAAATACAGAGGTTGGTATGGAGCTCAGGATGATTAGTTACATCCTAGATGGTAAACAAGTTGGCATCTGGTGTTTTAAAGAAAATATCCCATTTATGGGGGTCTTGTTCACAATAAGACTTGTCATGCCATAATGAATCAGCAATGACAGTGTGCATGAGAGGTGGCCTATAAAGATCTTGGGGAAAAAATTCAGTATCGCCCCATTTGGGGCGCCATTATCGGCCGTGCGCAAAGTTTAGTGCCTGGCGCTAATTATCGCCTCCGATGGCAAACTTGACTTTTATCACCCCTGGAGGTGATTGGAGCGCTAAATCAGGCGCTTCACACTTGTCTTAAGGCGTAAAGGCCAAGGAGCGATGCGCTACCTCAGAGCGCTGGCAAAGCAAGGAAGGGCAAATCAAAATGAACCAGCAAAGTGCTGCTCAGCACCCAAAGCTCCTTCACACAGCGTTGAATCTCTCCAGAAGTTGCTCTCTCTCTCTCTCAGAATGCGTGGTGCAAAAATGTCAACGACAAAAAAAGGCAGGAAGCGGTGGCCTTTAAATAGCGCTCCCCCAGTCCCTTCCTGACTGCAAAACGCTCCCCTCAACCTGTCGTTGCTAGCGGCAGGCGGTAAGGCAGGGGGCGCCACTCAATATCCGGTCTGGGGCACTACCGGGGCGTTGCGCACTCGACTGATGTCACGATCTGCCGGCACAGGAGATCGTGGCGGTAGTGTTTAGCGCCACCGCAAAATGTCTAGTTAATTTCGCGAGTGGCGCAAACATCGCCGCGTCCGGGCGCTAGTTGCTTTGCGCCCCATTAGTGCCCTCTTAAGGTGCTAATGGGAGGCGCAAACAACTGAATTTTTCCTCCCTAAAAGTCAGGTTAACGTTTTCGAGTTAAGACCTTTCCTTGGTTCTGCTGATGGATCTGAACCCAAAACATGAACCTGTCTTATTTCCTTTCAGATGATGCTGTATCTATTCCAGCCTTTCCTGTTATTTAAAGACATGAGTGTGTTTAAGCAATGGTGGTTTATTTCCTGCCTATGAACTCCGAATAAACATTTACATGCTGCCAATATCATTGCAGTTTCCATAATTCATTACAAGAATCGTTTACTTTAAAATATTAATAGAACATTCAACTGACCAACAAAAGTGCTTGGTTTTATCAAAGCACACAAATATGTGTTGACAGATTGAAGATTGGACTCGCACAGGCAGAAATCAGTGATGAAAAGATTAAACTGAGGTTTTTGACTTGAGCTTTTTTTTGTTTTAAGAATTTGTAGCTTCCAGAAGTAGTGAGGTGATGATGTTTCTTTACTTTTTATTTCTGAGCTTCAAGGTCCCAATAACCTGCACCCAAGGGATGATTCTATATCAGAGTGCTTTGGGTTAGGAATTGCGTCGCGCCACATTTGGGGCGTGAACTTTTACGGGAGAGCAAAAGTACCGCCAGGGCCTCACGCAATTGAATCCGATGCGAACGTCTGGTTTTGCGCCCTGGGAGGGACGTGGAGCACTAAATCAGGCGCTACCACTTCCCCTTGGAGCGTGAAGCGGAGCGAGAGGAGCGGTAGCGGCAGAGCGCGGCACAATGTCCCGTGCAGCGCGGCCGGATTCACAGGCTCATTCCCTCCCTTAAAGGGAAGGGCCAGTGCTGAGGTCATTTCAAGGTAAGGCTGCGAATGGTCGGTGAGGACACCTGCAATCCGTAAAGAGCAGCCCCATGTGCTCTGAGGGAGTGCAGGGCCGGTCAATGGTGGGATGGAATAAAATTCCAAAAATAAAAGCACTGGGTTGATAATAAAATGTTGTCCTACCTGAGCACCGCTGCCTTTAATTAGCGCTCTCCCCGAGCGGCCGGCCGCGGTGACAACGCCTCCAGTTGTTGACGCCTGGCGATGCTGCAGGGGGCGGAAGCGAATTTTGCGTCCGGGACGATAATGGGGCGCTGATGACATCACAGTGACCGGATTGCTATGGACCGAGGTGCTAAGGCAACAGGGAATTCCGCGGGCGTTGATCGATGTGCCGCGCCCGGCCGCAAACCCATTTGAGCTCCGTTACTGCCCCACGGAGGTGCTGACAGGAGGCGCAGAGGAGGCCAGTTTCTCCCCCTTTATCTTTCATTAGCTGGTTTAGAGTCTTTATCAGTCATCTCTGTTGGTCCAGTGAAAAACACGGGGGCCTAAATTCCTTCTTGCCCTAGAAACTTTCCCCTGGTTGGGGATTCTAGGACTCGGGGGCAGAGTCTAAAAATTAGAGCCAGGCCTTTAATGAGTGAAATTAGGAAACGCTTCTACACACAAAGGGCTCGATTTTGCCAGCCCTGGGGAGGCGGGTTTGGAGGCGGGACTGCCAGGAAAATGGCAGAGTTTGGGGGCAGGTGCCATCTTGCCAGGAGATGGGTAGCCGACCCGCGCCGGGTCCCACCGCCTCGAGGCAGGAAGGGGATTAGTGCCAATTAACTGCCTGTTAACAGGTAGTTAACAGGCAGTTTTTTGGCTAATCCCTATTTTGAGCCCTGAAGTGTGGGCTTCCCGACGGCTCTGAACCTTGCCAGGGTCAGCGAGGCGGGCCGTCGGTCTGTGGGGGTCTGAGGCACCGAGATGTCCGTTGTGCAGGTGAGTGATGGGTGCATGTGTGCAGAGGTAAGTGTGTGAGGTAAGTGTAAAGTGTTTTAATAAGTTTTACTTACCTTTACTTTCTCCTGCAGGCTTCCTTCCTTCAGTTCTCGGGAGTCCCTCAGCTCACCGGCACAGAAAGCAGAATGGCCGCTGAACTGTCAAAAGCTGCAGCCTCTGCTTTCTGGTCTGGAGAGATCTCTAACTGAGTCTGAGTAGAAGGACTCAAGTTAGAAGACAGATTGTCCGTGTTTGACAGCTTCACAGAGCTGTCAAATGCTGATTTTTCATCTGTCAAAAGCTCTTGACAGATGAAATATCAATCGCTGACGTCACCTGTAACCAGGTGTCCCTTAATTGGCCTGCTGAGCCCGCTGGGCGGGCTTAACAAGGTCAATCAAGGGAAAGTAGCGTGGGTTGGCCACAAGTCGATGGAGGCGGGACTAAAACCTCACAAGTGGGAGTCCCGCCTCCAAAAGCTCCCCATTGACAAAATCCAGCCCAAAGGGTGGTAGAAGTTTGGAACCCTCTTCTGCAAATGGCAATTAATGCTGGGTCAATTGGCAATTTTAAATCTGAGATTGATAGATATTTGTTCAACAGAGGTATTAAGGGGTGCGGGGCAAAGGCAGGTATATGGAGTTCAGTCACAGATCAGCCCTGATCTCATTGAATGGCGGAACAGGCTCGAGGGGCTGAATGACCTCCTCCTGTTCCTATGTTCCGATGACTGGGCTCAATTCCGGTGGCACGGAGCGAAGGCACTTGGAACAGAATGGCCTCATCCGGATAAATTCGGTGAGCTGCAGGCACCTGTTGGGACCTTAATCATTTCAGCCCATGCCGAAGGCCAGAAGTAGGTCTGGTGGTGGGGGGCGGGGCGGAGAGGGGCAGAAGCAATCAGGAGGGGGGTGGGAAATTTTGGGGCCTTCTGTCGAAGCGCCTCCAGTGGTCCATTTAGGAACCACTAGTTAGGCTGCTCAAGACCCGGAGATGCCAGTCACGGTTTGCATATCGCAAGGTCCGACTGGGGCAAATAGATTTAGGAGTCCAGCTCTGAATCATCGCAGGAGCCTCACTTCAATAATGAAATGAGGTCTGCACTCATTTCAGGAAGCCGTCAACAAAAAGGCCCTGACCAGTTTTGCAGTAGCCCGAACTCCAGTGCAGATCAGGCATGGGCCTCCGCACTGCTAAATTGGCTATTTTTGCGGCCATTTTAGACCCATAAAATGGGTACATAGTTATTTAACTTAGATCCCATGATATCTTATCTCAACCATGAGAAGATGTACAAGTATTAAGCTTTGATCCAACATAAGCAATGACATCAATATAGGAGGAAGGTGAATCAGAATAATGTACAATAGGTCTTAATTGTCTTTAAGAACATCAGAAATAGGAGCAGAAGAGGCCATTTGGCCCTTCGAGCCTGCTCCGCCTATCTAAGATGCCAGCCGTGATGGTCCAGTGCTGAGATCGCTCTCCCTGCTTCAGATGGCCAGCTCTCGCCGCTCGCTCCCACAACCGGAGCGAGGTGCTCGGCAAGTCGGGCAGAGGCAGCGCAGCGCGGTGAGCAGCAGCAGCAGCAGCCAAGCCGACCCGCTGGAGCACATCGGCCGGCAGCTCCTCAGCGGGAAGGAATTCCGACTGGGAGGAGGGGAGCCGAGCATGGCGGCCAGAGGCCGACCCGCGAAGAGAAAGAAGTAGGCCCCGGGCTGTGGAGCGTGGAGCCGGCGACGGTGAAGAGGAGGCTGAATTGGAGCATTCACATTCCGACGATGTGTTCGGCGAGTCGGGTGGAGGAGCGCAGCGCAACGAGCAGCAGCAGCAGACTCACGACACGCTGCAGCACGTCGGCCGGCAGCTCCATTTCGGGTAACTCGCAGTCCGGATGGGAGGAGGAGAGCCGAGCATGTTGGCCAGAGCGGGAGAAGCAGGCCACCACACGTGGAGCCGGCAACAGCGAGGAGGAGGCCGCGGTGAAGAGGAGAACGGAGCGGCTGAGGGACATCGTGCTCCCACTGCCACGGGAAGCCATTGTATTGACTCTGAACGCGGCGCTGTATGTATAGCTGACGCGTCCCTACGGGGAACAAGCATTCCATTGTACTTGTTACATATGGCAAATAAATCTAATCTGAATCTGAATCTGAAAAGATCATGGCTGATCTTCGACATCAACTCCACCTTCCCACACTATACCCATATCCCTTAATTCCCATTGTTCCCAATAATTTATTGATCTCTGTCTTGAATATACTCAACGACTGAGCCTCCACAGCCCTCTGAGGTAGAGAATTCCAAAGATTCACCACCCTCTGAGTGAAGAAATTTCTCCTCATCTCAGTCCTAAATGGCCGACCCCTTATTCTGAAACTGTGACCCCGTGTTCTAGATTCCCCAGCCAGGGGAAACATTTTCCCAGCATTAACCCTGTCAAGCCCCTTAAGAATTTTATATGTTTCAATTAGATCACCTCTCATTCTTCTAAACTCTAAGGAATATAGGCCTAGTCTATTCAATCTCTCCTCATAGGACAATCCCCTCATCCCAGGAACCAGTCTGGTGAACCTTCGTTGCACTCCCTCTAAGGCAAGTATGTCTTTCCTTAGGTAAGGAGACCAGAACTGTACACAGTACTCCAGGTGTGGTCTCACCAGGGCCCTGTATAATTGTAGTAAGACTTCAAACAGAAAAATCAAGGAGTGACATCACAGGTGTCGGGTGTTTCTGCGTGCCCCGTGTTTCTATGACACTCCCTCGAGTCGACCCGTGCCACAAAAACTCCCTGGTTTGGGTTGTTTCCCTTGGACGGCTGGAGCTTCTGCCAATAGCCCCTGCCCAGCCCATCGATTAGCGGGTAATCCCACACAGAGAGAGAGACCAAGGCCAGATAGGTCTTCTCCTCTGTGCAGCGTCCCCAGTGGGATTACTGTGTAACCCGGCCGTGACATAGAAACATAGAAGATAGGAGCAGGAGTAGGCCATTTGGCCCCTCGAGCCTGCTCTGCCATTTAATGCGATCATTGCTGATCATCCAAATTCAGTACCCTGTCCCTGCTTTCTCCCCATATCCCTTGATCCCTTTAGCCTTAAGAAATATATCTAACTCCTTCTTGAATATATTTAATGAACTGGCCTCCACCGCCTTTTGTGGTAGAGAATTCCACAGGTTCACCACTCTCTGGGTGAAGAAATTCCTCCTCATCTCTGTCCTAAATGGCTTACCCCTTATCCTTAGACTGTGACCCCTGGTTCTGGACTCCCTCGCCATCGGGAACATCCTTCCTGCATCTAGTTGGTTGGTCTTCCGAATTATACCGAGAACCATAAGCCCCACAACCACCAAGTCCGGATCCAAGGTGTTACTGTGGATAAATTATAAATGATTCAGACAAAACAAAATGGTTCAGGTTGGTCAAAGATCGATTCCTTTTATTACACTCACAAAAACAACAACCCCTACTCCTCTCGTTTACGGCAGAACGAGTAGGTGACCGTGGACACTAGCTTATAACCGTAGACTAAAATACCCACCCTGTTGGTTACGCCGAACCAACCCCTTCCCAGAATCTAAGCCTGGATAATGGAAAAACCCTTCTAACTAAACCCCTCTCCCGGTTTGGTCAGAACCTGTAAAGTCTGTAGGTATTATGGCGAATTAATACACAGACTACAAGAGTAACCTTAACAGGACTTTACTATTCGAAGGTCAGGGCGAATCTGCCCAACAAATCCTGACACAGCACTTATATACCGGTGTGGTCACCGTCGGTATCACAGTATACAGCAGCCAAGATAAAGTAGTGCCACACCTAAAATAGTTCTCTTAAAGGTGGACGGTTACATACAATAGTTCTCTTAAAGGTAGAACAGTTACATACACTACAAGAACCCACACTTGGAAACCTCCTCACACACACACACGTGCTAGCCTGCATCTTGGACACCTGCAGTTCCTCAGCAGCAAAACACGCGGGCGATCCTGGGGATTTCTAGAGGTGTAAGCTGGATATAATTACCAGCCCTTGTCGTTGATTCACGCGGTCCCAGCTCTGTTCGACTCCAGAGACAAAACCGTGCCTAACAGAGGCATGCGATGAGGCCTAGAGAGTTACGTTCAGGCGGTACAACGAGGCACTCACTTCGGACGTTCCTGGAGTGTTGGCGGACGCGTAGTTACGTGGAGAACCCCGTTACAGATGGCAGAGTAAACAAGCAAGCCAGCAGCCAAAAAGCAAGCAAAAAGCAAAGCCCTGCATCCCCAAAGTTCAGCATGTTTATACCCCGTGCAATACACAAAACTAGCTGGGCGGTTCCTGGTTACCATGGTTGCAGAGATGCTCGTTGGTTTACCTGGTGATGTCTCTTTTCCTGGATTGGTCATCTTGAAGAAAACAATGTTGGGCCATTACTGTAGATGAGCTGTACTCGCATTGCTAACTGTTTGTTAAGTTCTTGACTGCTCCTTCATTGAAAGAGTCCAGAGGTGTTACTTTTGGCCTCCAAACCTCATTGTCCATCCAGACATCCCGGCTCCATGGCTAAAGGTTGGTTTTCCCCAAATCACACAAGTTCGAATATGAAAAGACTCCTGCCTTTCATGACGTCGGTGTTGAGACTGGTCCCATGGCAACCCAAAAAAAAGACAGACAGTTCCTGCTATCTTCACAGAAACCAACAGGCAGTCCCTTTTAAAGTCCAAAAATCCAAAATCCATTTTTGAAACGCAGCCCACGTGCGTTTCCATTTTAAAAGTCCAAAAATCCTTCAGGCGCCTGCACCCACTGATGTTGGCACCGGCCAAACCTTCCATGGATCAGCAGGTAGGTGATTGGTTGATGAGTATTACAGTTTTTTTTATAGTCTCTAAACTAGCTAAGAAACTGTAAATTGCTGTAACTTTACTTTATTAAATTAGTAACTAAAGCTAGATAAACCAATTAAGTAATAAAACAAAAATAATTGAGAAAAAATGCATTTAATGCATTAGAAGAGTGAAATGTATTGAATATACAGTTTGCCCCAAGCACCTATGCATAATTCAGTCCAGCAGTTAATGGTATTTCAGGTAATCAGACTCGAGATTTAGGATTCTTGAAGACGGTCATTTAATGTATGCTTACCACAATGTTTGTGCTAATTTATGAAAAGGACATAAGAAATCTCAGGAATAAGCACAGGCCATTCGGCCCATCAATGCCCATCTCTCCAATATATTACCTCTTGCATCATGGCATTTAATTGTAATTTGGAAAACCAGTAACCTCCATTTCTTTGTTTGGGAGATTATTCCCAAAATTTACACATCTGGATCAAGAGGATTTTCTTGAAATCTGCACCAAATTTAAATGTTGTTCATTTCCATTCATGTCCTCTGCTCCATTCTATTTTGATTAAGTCATAATTGGAGTTTGCTCTCCCTGTAGCATTTAATGTTTTATAGACTTTAATGTTTCCCCTTAACCAACTGTTTTCTAATACTGCATGGCAGGTTGGGGGCGTGTTCCCCGTTTTATCATTTTTAACCCCCACACCCTGACCCTCTCCTGCCGCCATGGGGTGGGAGGGGGGGTTAATATCGAGGTCATGCAGTCTGAAGGGCAGCACTGGTATTTCTGATTCAAAACTAATTTCCAACTCTTTTTCATATTCATAAGATGTCATCTATCATGAAGCAACGCCTTGATTTTAAAATTCTCATCCTTGTTTTCAAATCCCCCCATGATCTCGCCCCCTCCCTATCTCTGTAATCTCCTCCAGCCCCACAACCCCCCGAGATATCTGCGCTCTTCAAATTCTGGCCTCTTGAGCATCCCTGATTATAATCGCTCCATCATTGGCGGCCGTGCCTTCAGCCGCCTGGGCCCTAAGCTCTGGAATTGCCTCCCTAAACCTCTCCGCCTCGCTACCTCTCATTACTTCTTAAAGACACTCCTTAAAATCTACCTCTATCTGTCCTGATATCTCCTTCTGTGGCTCGGTGTGAAAAATGTTTTTTTTTATTGGTAACGCTCCTGTGAAGCACCTTGGGACATTTTGCTATGTACATCCAAGTCCTTGTTGACATATAAGCCAGTAATTTGAAGCTTGACTGATTTTTGAAAAGTATTATAGTCTGGAAATTAAATGGCACCTTTACTCTCTGCCTTTTAACATTTTTTAATAATATATAATTTCTGATTTCATCAGGCTCCAGTGGCAGCATGGAACCTCTCACTAAAAGAAAGAAAGACTTGCATTTCTACAGTGCTTTGCCTGACCTCAGGATGTCCCAAAGCGCTTTACAGCCAATGAAGTACTTTTTGCAGTGTAGTCACTGTTGTAATGTAGGAAACGCAGCAGTCAATTTGCGCACAGCAAGCTCCCACAAACAGCACTGTGATAATGACCAGATAATCTGTTTTTAGGTGTTTGTGGAGGGATAAATGTTGAATTCAGGATGGTCTTAAAGTTTCCTTAGTAAACACACTGTGTAGAGTGGCACTGAGCCGTAGAGAGCAGTGTTCCCAGTTTGGATCTCTGACCTTTGCTGAGTTGGCCAGGGCAGTGCTGTGTGCGCTACAGCTGGCCTCATTGCCCCTGGCTTAGAGAGGAGGAAATTGGTTCCTGCTCTTGAATTACTTTCCAGTCATTCCTGACTGGATTCAGATGGTGGCCCAGTGATTGAATAGCCTGCTGCCACTCACTGCCGAGGCTTATAAATGAGTTGCTATGAGCATCTGGGTAAGGGCCAATTGGAACACGATGACTGTGCTGCCCTCTGCAAACGAGGCCTCTGCTACTTGCTTGATGCATCTGTTGACTGGCCCGGCATTAGTCACTGGGCTGGTGACTTGGATCCAATGGTGTAAAAGTTTCATACCCAGCCACGGGAAGAGCTGTGAAGCCAAGGTATGGAAGACACATTCTGTAAAGACTATGTGGGTCGGGATATGTGAGTCTTGGTTAATGACAGGTGCATACGTGATCCATGAGGTGGAGTTACACCAACCTTTCTGTCGCCTCAAGCACTCCTCTTCCTGTTCCAAATCTAAGATTAGCATTGGAACCCGCAAAAGAATCCCCTCCGTGGCCATTCTGGATTATTGTATGCAAAATAGCAGCCGGAACACAGGTGGGTAAGGCAAAGTCCGGACTCAAACAGCTGCTAAAATTGATGTAATGATAAAAGTGGAGATAAAGCCCCCAAAAAATCACTTTCAAAACTAAAATTATTAAACGATACCTTTAAAAAGCCTTACTCCTTGTTGTTGGAGCATGGAATGCTTTCTCATGGGGAGTGATTGAGGCAGAGATGATTTCAGGGGGGAAATATTTAAAGCAGAACATGATATGGGGCTATGAGGAGAGAGGAGGGAAGTGGGATTAGTTTTGGGTTGAGAATAAAGAGCCAGCACAGACATCATAGACTGGATGGCCTCCTATTGACATCATAGACTGGATGGCCTCCTATTGACATCATAGACTGGATGGCCTCCTATTGACATCATAGACTGGATGACCTCCTATTGACATCATGGACTGGACGGCCTCCTATTGACATCATGGACTGGATGGCCTCCTATTGACATCATAAGCTGGATGGCCTCCTATTGACATCATAGACTGGACGGCCTCCTATTGACATCATAGACTGGACGGCCTCCTATTGACATCATAGACTGGATGGCCTCCTATTGACATCATAGACTGGACGGCCTCCTATTGATATCATAGACTGGATGGCCTCCTATTGACATCATAGACTGGATGGCCTCCTATTGACATCATAGACTGGACGGCCTCCTATTGATATCATAGACTGGATGGCCTCCTATTGACATCATAGACTGGATGGCCTCCTCTTGACATCATGGGCTGGATGGCCTCCTATTGACATCATGGGCTGGATGGCCTCCTATTGACATCATAGACTGGACGGCCTCCTCTTGACATCATGGGCTGGATGGCCTCCTATTGACATCATAGACTGGACGGCCTCCTCTTGACATCATAGACTGGATGGCCTCCTATTGACATCATAGACTGGATGGCCTCCTATTGACATCATAGACTGGATGACCTCCTACTGACATCATGGGCTGGATGGCCTCCTATTGACATCATAGACTGGATGGCCTCCTATTGACATCATAAGCTGGATGACTTCCTATTGACATCATGGACTGGATGGCCTCCTACTGACTGTGGTAAACCACTGTTATTGTTGTTGTTGTTGTTGTTGTTGCTGTTGCACACTGTTGTATCTATGCATGCCTAGGCATGCCTCAGCTGGCTCCGCCCCTGGCTCCACCCACACGCCCAGGTATAAAGGTGACTGCTCTGCAGCCCCCTGCCTTCTTGGAAACCAGTCAACCACGAGAGGCATGCTCTGTTCTTTGTTAATAAAAGCCTTTTAGTTACTCTCCTAACTCTCCGTCTTTTATGAGTAATTGAAAGCGCATCAATTTTATTAACAAAAACAAAATGTCGGCGCCAAACGCTGAGCAGCAGGCGCTGCAGCAAACGACGGCACCAAACGCTGAACAGCAGGCGCTGCTGCACGCCCTCAGACCAACATGCCTGGAACTAGACCCTCAAGAGGCGGGTTCGTCTACCAAGTTCGCACAATGGCTGCATTGCTTCGAAGCTTACCTGGAAACCTCAGCCGTGACACTAGATGGAAACAAACTAAAAATCCTGGCCTCCAAGGTGGGCCACCAAGTCTACACGCTCATCCAGGACGCGACTACCTACGCGGCGGCTATCGAGCTGCTAAAAGGACAATACACACGCCCGGTAAATACGGTTTATGCCAGACACCTCCTGAGATCCCGCAAACAGCAGTCCGGGGAATCGGTGGAGGCATTCCTACGGGCACTACAGATACTCGGCCGAGCCTGCGATTGTAAAGAGGTATCGGCCGCGACACACGCGGAGGGACTTATCCGAGATGCTTTCGTTGCGGGCCTCAAGTCCGACTACTCCCGGCAGAGACTGTTGGAGAAGGGCAAAATCGACCTGAAGAAGGCAGTGTCACTCGCGCTCTCGCTAGACGTGGCCCACCGGTATATGGACGCATTCTCCCCTAACCGCTCCGCACCGTGGACGCCGCAACCTTGGGTCATGGGACCGCCACCCTCGGCACTAACTGCTGCAGCGATGTCCAAGGGCCCGAAATGTTACTTTTGTGGCCAGGCAAAACACCCCAGAGCACGCTGCCCGGCGAAAAACGCTACCTGCTCTGGCTGCAGGAAGAAAGGACACTACGTCAGCGCCTGCAAAGGTAAAACCGCTAACGCCAGCAGCGCCGCGTGTGAACTGTGGGGGCAGCCATCTTGTCTGCCATCTTGGACACCTCCAGCCGCGTGGGGATCGGGATCATGGGCGCAGCCATTTTGTCTGCCATCTTCAATCGCGGGTGACCCGGACCCAACCACCGCCTCGTCTGACGACCACAGCGACTCGCTCGACCATACGCTGGCATCCGTGACGCTGGACCAATCTCTCCCTCACCAACTGTCCAAGTCCATGATGGACATTACGGTAAACGGCCACGCCACTACCTGCCTTTTCGACAGCGAGAGCACGGAGAGCTTTATCCACCCCGACACGGTGCGCAGTTACTCTCTCCCGGTCCTGCCAACGCGCCATCGGATCTCTATGGCTTCCAAATCCCATTCAGCAGACGTCGGTGGCTACTGTGTAGTGACCCTTTCAGTAAGGGGCACAGAGTACAAAAATTTTAAACTTCTTGTCCTGCCCCATCTCTGCGCTGCCGTTCTACTGGGGTTGGATTTTCAGTGCCACCTTAAAAGTGTCACATTAGCGTACGGCGGACCCCTCCCCCCACTCACAGTCTGCAGCCAGCAGCTTTTAAATCGCCCGCCGCGCACCATTTGCAGCCCCTCCACGCTTAAAGTCCCACCCCCCTTGTTCGCTAACCTCACCCGCGACTGTAAGCCCATCGCTACCAAAAGCAGGCGGTACAGTGCCGGGGATAGGAGCTTCATTAAATCCGAAGTAGCAAGACTCCTGAAGGAAGGGATTATTGAGGGTAGCACTAGCCCATGGCGGGCACAAGTGGTGGTAGTGAAGACTGGCGAAAAACAGCGCCTAGTTATTGACTACAGCCAGACGATCAATCGCTACACCCAGTTAGATGCATACCCACTCCCCCGCATATCTGACATGGTCAATCAGATAGCACAATACTGGGTGTTCTCGACGATTGATCTGAAGTCGGCATACCACCAGCTCCCCATCAGGGCTGAGGACCGCCAGTACACAGCTTTTGAAGCTGACGGTCGTCTCTACCACTTCCTCTGAGTCCCCTTCGGCGTCACCAACGGGGTTTCGGTCTTCCAAAGGGAGATGGACCGAATGGTTGACCAGAACGCGCTGCAGGCCACCTTCCCCTATCTAGACGACATCACCATCTGCGGCCACGACCAGCAGGACCATGACGTTAACCTAGAGAAATTCCTCCGTACGGCCCAGCGGCTGAATCTAACATACAACAAGGACAAATGTATGTTTCGCACCACGCGCCTCGCCATTCTTGGCTGCGTAGTGGAGAACGGAGTCATCGGCCCCGACCCCGACAGAATGCGCCCCTTATGGAGCTCCCCCTCCCCCACTGCCAAAAAGCACTGAAGAGATGCCTAGAGTTTTTCTCTTACTATGCTCAGTGGGTGCCCAACTATGCGGACAAAGCCAGACCCCTCATCAAGTCCACCTCCTTCCCCCTGACAGCAGAGGCATGTGCAGCCTTCACTCTCATAAAAGGAGATATTGCGAAGGCCACAATGCACGCAGTGGATGAGTCCATCCCTTTCCAAGTGGAGAGCGACGCATCCGACTTCGCCCTAGCTGCAACCCTTAACCAGGAGGGGAGACCCGTGGCCTTTTTCTCAAGGACCCTCCAGGGCCCCGAGATTCGACACTCCTCTGTCGAAAAGGAGGCCCAGGCCATTGTGGAAGCGGTGCGACATTGGAGGCATTACCTGGCCGGAAAACGATTTACCCTGCTCACCGACCAGCGTTCAGTGGCTTTTATGTTTAATAATAAGCAGAGGGGCAAAATCAAGAACGACAAGATCTTGAGGTGGAGAATTGAACTCTCCACCTACAATTACGATATCTTGTACCGGCCCGGGAAACTCAATGAGCCCCCAGATGCCCTATCACGTGGTACATGCGCCAACGCGCAGGTTGATAGACTGCAGACCCTCCACAATGACCTCTGCCACCCGGGGGTCACCAGGCTCTTCCAGTTCATCAAATCCCGTAACCTGCCCTACTCCATTGAGGAGGTCAGGACCATGACCAGGAACTGCCAAATCTGTGCCGAGTGCAAACCGCATTTTTATAGGCCAGACAGAGCAAGCCTGATCAAGGCCACTCGCCCCTTCGAGCGCCTGAGCGTCGATTTTAAAGGACCCCTCCCCTCCTCTGACCGCAACGTGTACTTCCTCAACATAATTGATGAGTACTCCCGTTTCCCGTTTGCCATCCCTTGCCCAGACATGACCAGTACCACGGTCATTAAATGTCTGAATGACCTTTTCGCCTTGTTCGGCTTCCCTAGCTATATCCATAGCGACCGGGGCTCATCCTTTATGAGCGACGAACTCCATCAGTACCTGCTCACGAGAGGTATTGCTACAAGCAGAACCACCAGCTACAACCCCCGGGGGAACGGCCAGGTGGAAAGAGAGAATGCGACGGTTTGGAAGGCCGTCCTCTTAAACTTAAAATCTAAGGGCCTCCCGACCTCTCGCTGGCAGGAGGTCCTCCCTGCGGCGCTCCACTCCATTCGGTCACTGCTTTGTACGGCCACCAATGCCACCCCCCATGAAAAAATGTTCACTTTCCCCAGGAAGTCCACATCGGGGACCTCGCTACCGACATGGCTGATGTCTCCAGGACCCGTCCTACTGCGGAAGCATGTGAGGTCCCATAAAACTGACCCCCTGGTTGAGAGGGTGAGCCTCCTCCACGCCAACCCCCAGTATGCTTACGTGGCGTACCCGGACGGGCGGGAGGACACAGTCTCCATACGAGACCTCGCACCTTTGGGTGCCCCTGAAACACTACCATTGCCATCCACCACAACCCACAACCCAACCCCTGTAGACGGCATGCCGCAGCCCCAGGACCCGTCATTGACCACCCAATCACTCAATGAGACGCCAGATTCAACGTTGGATGCTGCACCATCACCGCCACCACCACGACGATCAGGACGGCATACAAGGCCACCTGATAGACTTACTTACACGAACCTGTAGTACACTTCACCCCGCCGGACTCAAATTTAAACAAGGGGTGAATGTGGTAAACCACCGTTATTGTTGTTGCTGTTGTTGTTGTTGCTGTTGCACACTGTCGTATCTATGCATGCCTAGGCATGCCTCAGCTGGCTCCGCCCCTGGCTCCACCCACACGCCCAGGTATAAAGGTGACTGCTCTGCAGCCCCCTGCCTTCTTGGAAACCAGTCAACCACGAGAGGCATGCTCTGTTCTTTGTTAATAAAAGCCTTTTAGTTACTCTCCTAACTCTCCGTCTTTTATGAGTAATTGATAGCGCATCACTGACATCATGGACTGGATGGCCTCCTATTGACATCATGGACTGGATGGCCTCCTATTGACATCATGGACTGGATGGCCTCCTATTGACATCATAGACTGGATGGCCTCCTATTGACATCATAGGCTGGATGGCCTCCTACTGACATCATGGACTGGATGGCCTCCTATTGACATCATGGACTGGATGGCCTCCTATTGACATCATAGACAGGATGGCCTCCTATTGACATCATGGACTGGATGGCCTCCTATTGACATCATGGACTGGATGGCCTCCTATTGACATCATAGACTGGATGGCCTCCTATTGACATCATAGGCTGGATGGCCTCCTACTGACATCATGGACTGGATGGCCTCCTATTGACATCATAGACTGGATGGCCTCCTATTGACATCATAGACTGGATGGCCTCCTATTGACATCATAGACTGGATGGCCTCCTATTGACATCATAGACAGGATGGCCTCCTATTGACATCATGGACTGGATGGCCTACTATTGACATCATAGACTGGATGGCCTCCTATTGACATCATGGACTGGATGGCCTCCTATTGACATCATAGACTGGATGGCCTCCTATTGACATCATAGGCTGGATGGCCTCCTATTGACATCATGGGCTGGATGGCCTCCTATTGACATCATAGACTGGATGGCCTCCTATTGACATCATGGACTGGATGGCCTCCTATTGACATCATAGGCTGGATGGCCTCCTATTGACATCATGGGCTGGATGGCCTCCTATTGACATCATAGACTGGATGGCCTCCTATTGACATCATAGACTCGATGGCCTCCTATTGACATCATAGACTGGATGACCTCCTATTGACATCATAGACTGGATGGCCTCCTATTGACATCATAGACTGGATGTCCTCCTATTGACATCATGGGCTGGATGGCCTCCTATTGACATCATAGACTGGATGACCTCCTATTGACATCATGGACTGGATGGCCTCCTATTGACATCATAGACTGGATGGCCTCCTATTGACATCATAGACTGGACGGCCTCCTATTGACATCATAGACTGGATGGCCTCCTATTGACATCATAGACTGGATGACCTCCTATTGACATCATGGACTGGATGACCTCCTATTGACATCATAGACTGGATGGCCTCCTATTGACATCATAGACTGGATGACCTCCTATTGACATCATGGGCTGGATGGCCTCCTATTGCCATCATAGACTGGATGGCCTCCTATTGACATCATAGACTGGATGGCCTCCTATTGCCATCATAGACTGGATGGCCTCCTATTGACATCATGGACTGGATGGCCTCCTATTGACATCATGGACTGGACGGCCTCCTATTGACATCATGGGCTGGATGGTCTCCTATTGACATCATAGACTGGATGGCCTCCTATTGACATCATGGACTGGATGTCCTCCTATTGACATCATAGACTGGATGGCCTCCTATTGACATCATAGACTGGATGGTCTCCTATTGACATCATAGACTGGATGGCCTCCTATTGACATCATAGACTGGATGGCCTCCTATTGACATCATAGACTGGATGGCCTCCTATTGACATCATGGGCTGGATGGCCTCCTATTGACATCATAGGCTGGATGGTCTCCTATTGACATCATGGGCTGGACGGCCTCCTATTGACATCATGGGCTGGACGGCCTCCTATTGACATCATGGGCTGGACGGCCTCCTATTGACATCATAGACTGGATGGTCTCCTATTGACATCATAGACTGGATGGCCTCCTATTGACATCATGGGCTGGATGGCCTCCTATTGACATCATAGACTGGATGGCCTCCTATTGACATCATAGACTGGACGGCCTCCTATTGACATCATAGACTGGATGGTCTCCTATTGACATCATAGACTGGATGGCATCCTATTGACATCATAGACTGGATGGCATCCTATTGACATCATAGACTGGATGGCCTCCTATTGACATCATGGGCTGGATGGTCTCCTATTGACATCATAGACTGGATGGTCTCCTATTGACATCATGGGCTGGACGGCCTCCTATTGACATCAGAGACTGGATGGTCTCCTATTGTGCTGCAACCTTCTATGGGTCTATTAGTTGGCCCCTCAAGAACTGATCAACAGTGGGAAGGGCAGAGGTGACATAGACTTGCAAGAGCCATCTTTTTGCTGCTGGTACCATGTTTTTCTGTCTCTTGTTGATGGAAGTGTCCTACAGTGTAAAAGGGACAGGTTTCCTAACAGGAGAGAGAATCCCCAAGCGGTTTCTGTGCCAACTTTGCAGCATAAATTGGATGTGAAATATTCAAGAGCTCAACTATTGTACTTCAGCACTTGCCTCTGTTCATGGTCCTGATGAATGTCCCGGTATTTTACATTGACACCGCAGCACAGGACAGAGAACTCATTACAGCACAATGCTATACCTTGTGTTTTAACAGGCCACAGCAATAATCAGGTGGAACATATGCTGGATTGATCATTTCAACTGTTAGCAGATGGCTTGTGAAGTAACTACTGAACTGCAGCAACTATGTTCAGTACTTCTCAGAACTAATACAAGAAACGCTAAAATTAAGCAGATTTCGTGCGGTTGTACAAAAAATTATGATTGGGCGATAAAGGAAACTATAAATCAAATTTGAATAGCAATGAAAGAAAATGCAGTCTCGGGCATATTTTGTACCAGGGCAGAGAACGGGTCATAGCAATGTGGTACTGGAGCTCTCTAATGTCCCACTGGATAGATGCGTTGTTGACTGTGATATTGAGTGGCACGAGCGTCATGTCAGATCAGGCAGTCTTGGGAATTTTTTGAAATGCAAAGGAGATACCAATGAGGGGAAATCCTGCTGT
The DNA here is from genome assembly GCF_052327205.1 of Somniosus microcephalus. Lineage (NCBI taxonomy): Eukaryota > Metazoa > Chordata > Chondrichthyes > Squaliformes > Somniosidae > Somniosus > Somniosus microcephalus. The sequence goes on along the minus strand of NC_141006.1, from coordinate 77,843,816 downwards.
CTAATCGTAGCATTTGAACAGATTAATGTACAAAATCAATATTTGTCAAAATACTGAGCAGAGGAATCTCATTCAGACATGATCAATGAAGAATAAATAAAAACAGAAAATGCTGGAAACACTCAGCAGGTCAGGCAGCATGTGTGGAGAGAGAAACTGAGTTAATGTTTCAGGTCGATGACCCTTCGTCAGAACTTGAAAAAAGTTAGAGATGTAACAGGTTTTAACCAAGGACAGAGGCAGGGGAAAGGGGGAGGGGAGGAACGAGCAAAAGGGAAGGCCTGTGATAGGGTGGAAGGCAGGAGAGATTAAATGACAAAAGGGAATATGGTGCGAGACAAAAGGGGGTCGTAATGGGACAAGTAAAGAAACAAGAGATCATAGAATGGAATCATAGAATGGTTACAGCATGGAAGGAGGCCATTGGGCCCATCGAGCCCGTGCCGGCTCTCTGCAAGAGCACTTCAGCTACTCCCACTCCCCCGCCCTTTCCCCGTAACCCTGCAATTTTTTTTCCTTCAGGTACTTATCCAACTCCCTTTTGAAAGCCACGATTGAGTTTGCCTCCACCACCCTCTCAGGCAGTGCATTCCAGATCCTAACCACTCGCTGAGCCAAAAAGATTTTTCTTATGTTGCCTTTGGTTCTTTTGCCAATCATCTTAGATCTGTGTTCTCTGGTTCTCAACTCTTCTGCCAATGGGAACAGTTTCTCTCTCTCTACTCTGTCCAGACCCCTCATGATTTTGAACACCTCCATCAAATCTCCTCTCAATTTTCTCTGCTCCAAGGAGAACAACCCCAGCCTCTCCAGTCTATCCATGTAACTGAAGTCCCTCATTCCTGGAATCGTTCTTGTGAATCTTTTCTGCACCCACTCTAAGGCCTTCACATCCTTCCTAAAGTGCGGTGCCCAGAATTGGACACAATACTCAAGTTGAGGCCGAAACAGTGTTTTATAAAGGTTCATCATAATTTCCACGCTTTTGTACTCTACACCTCTATTCCTGAAGTCCAGGATCCCATAAGCTTTTTTAACCACTTTCTCAACCTGCCCTGCCACCTTCAACGATTTGCGCACATATACCCCCAGGTCTCTCTGTTCGTGCACTCCCTTTAGGATTATACCCTTTAGTTAATATTTCCTCTTTTCATTCTTTCTACCAAAATGTATCACTTCGCACTTTTTTGCGTTAAATTTCATCTGCCACGTGTCCGCCCATTCCACCAGCCTGTCTCTGTCCTCTTGAAGTCTGTCACTCTCCTCCTCACTGTTCACTATACTTCCAAGTTTTGTGTCATCTGCAAATTTTGAAATTGTGCCCTGTACACCCAAGTCTAAGTCATTAATATATATCAAGAAAAGCAGTGGTCCTAGAACCGACCCCTGGGGAACACCACTGAACACCTTCCTCCAGTCCAAAAAACAACCGTTCACCACTACTCTCTGTTTCCTGTCACTTAGCCAATTTCGTATCCATGCTGCCACTGTCCCTTTTATTCCATGGGCTTCAACTTTGCTGGTGAGCCTATTATGTGGCACTTTGTTGAATGCCTTTTGGAAATCCATGTACACCACATCAACCGCATTACCCTCATCAACCCTCTCTGTTACCTCATCAAAAAACTCAATCAAGTTGGTTAAATACGATTTGCCTTTAACAAATCCCTGCTGGCTTTCCTTAATTAATCCACACTTGTCCAAGTGACTGTTAATTTTGTCCCTGATTATTGTTTCTAAAAGCTTCCCCACTACCAAGGTTAAACTGACTGGCCTGTAGTTGCTGGGTTTATCTTTACACCCTTTTTTGAACAAGGGTGTAACATTTGTAATTCTCCAGTCCTCTGGCACCACCATAGTTTCTAAAAAGGATTGGAAGATTATGGTCAATATCTCCGCGATTTCTTCCTTCACTTCCCTCAGCATCCTAGGATGCATCCCATCTGGTCCTGGTGACTTATCTACTTTAAGTACAGCCAGCCTTTCTAGTACCTCTTCATTATCAATTTTTATCCCATCCAGTATCTCCTCTACCTCCTCCTTTACTATATCTATGGCAGCATCCTCTTCCTTGGTGAGGACAGATGCAAAGTCCTCGTTTAGTACCTCAGCCATGCCCTCTGCCTCCATGCATAGGTGTCCTTTTTGGTCCCGAATTGCCCCCACCCCTTCTCTTACTACCTGTTTACTATTTATATGCCTATAGAAGACTTTTGGATTACCTTTTATGTTAGCTGCCATTCTATTCTCATACCCTCTCTTTGCCCCTCTTATTTTCTTTTTCACTTCTCTGACCTTTCTATATATAGCCTGATTCTCAGATATATTCTCGACCTGACATCTGTCATACACGCTCTTTTTCTGCTTCATCTTACTCTCCATCTCTTTCATCATCCAGGGAGCCCAGGCTTTAGTTGCCCTGCCTTTCCCCCTAGTGGGAATGTACCTCGACTGTACCCAAACTATAAAACTACTGTAAACCTATCTTAGACCATCCTGTGTTCTCTCTCAGTCTGACCCCACCTAATACCGCACTATTTCTAACTTTAGTGCTATCCGTCCCTCCCAATCCTTTGTGCCCTTTCTTTCCCCTTTCTAATACTACATCCTGGTGCCCAGCCCCCTGCCAACTTAGTTTAAACCATCCCCAACAGCACTATCCCCGTGAGGATATGACTGATCTTCTACTTCAACTCCCCTTTCCTGCACCATCCCCATATCCCTTGATTTCCTTATTATCCAAAAATCTATCGATCTCTGTCTTGAATATACTCAACGACTGAGCCTCCACAGCCCTCTGGGGTAGAGAATTCCAAAGATTCACCACCCTCTGAGTGAAGACATTTCTCCTCATCTCAGGCCTAAAGGGCCGACCCCTTATTCTGAGACTGTGACCCCTGGTTCTAGACTCCCCAGCCAGGGGGAAACATCCTTCCTGCATCTACCCTGTCAAGCCCTGTAAGAATTTTGTATGTTTCAACTAGATCACCTCTCATTCTTCTAAACTCTAGAGAATATAGGCCTAGTCTACTCAATCTCTCCTCATAGGACAATCCTCCCATCCCAGGAACCAGTCTGGTGAAACTTCGTTGCACTCCCTCTATGGCAAGTATATCCTTCCTTAGGTAAGGAGACCAAAACTGTACACAATACTCCAGGAGTGGTCTCACCAGGGCCCTTTATAATTGCAGTAAAACATCTTTAGTCTTATACTCAAATCGTCTCCAGCCACACATTCTTCTGCTCAAGCCTTCTATTTCTATACTCACTCGTGCGTGGCACCGGGAGTTCTCCAGAGATTATTACCTTTGAAGACCTGCTTTTTAATCTCATTCCTAACTCCCTGAAATCTGCCTGCAGGACCTCATCCCTCTTTCTATCTATGTCATTGGTACCGATATGGACCACGACCTCTGGCTGTTCACCCTCCCCCCTCAGAATGTTCTGCAGCCGCTCAGTGACATCCTTAACCCTGGCACCAGGGAGGCAACATACCATTGTAAGATCGTAATGATCTTTGAGTTCTTGGACAAGACAGCAATAGGCAGCAGCCAGTATGTTTGAGCAATAGATCAAGATTTATTAAGCATACAGTGTAATATACTTAATATTAGGCGATAGTTTTAACGAGTAGCTCACAGCCCTTGGTCTCTGGAATCTCTCGGACACAGATGACGTCGTTTTAAGTCTGTTCCTTTGCTCTCACAGTACGTCTGTGTAAAGTTGTTCTTTGAGTATCAAGGTTTTAACCCTTTTCTTATCAAAAGTTGGTTTGGCCAGTGTCCGTATATGGTCTTTAACAAAATCACCTTTTATAATTGGTTCTAATGGTCAAAATACCATTGTCACTCAGACTAAGGTAGCATCACGCCTTTCTAGTATTTTTCCACCAACTTGACCATGTTCAGTGTTATCTTGTTTATAGTTTTTCACCCCATTAGAATTTACTTTACCTCTTTCATTTCTAGCTTCCCTGGTACAAGGCCTTTATACCAATGGCCCATATCAGCGCTGTTTCACTAGTCTTGAGGCATCCAAACTATCTCACTTTAATTTACCAGATAAATCCCTTATCTCTATGATCTCTCTCATTTTATGTCCTTATACTAATTATTTTTAAATATCATTGCAATTAGTTTTGGTCAGCGAATTCTAATTTCTACTTAGCATCATAATATGTTTTTTAATGATTTAACCTTCACTCGCAGTCTGTGGCTGTTTGTAATCAAAACTTAGTCAAACCTGCTTTTGACTGTGCAGCTACATTTTGAACAAGTCTTAGCTTTTTAGTTACCCAGGAGTAATTATGGGTAATATTATTTGGTCAATGGCTACACTTGAATTTATATGTATATGATTCTTGTCTACTAAATATCTTTAAATATCAGCCTTTCGTAGAAGTCCCCACCTCAAGGATGAAATGTTTTAAACATTGATTCCTCAACTACTTCAATCTATTCTCTGACAAGCGTTGCTGCAAATTGGAGTCCTCTAACTGAGGGGAACGGAGTGCTTCTCAAATGAGGTTTTATCCCCCTTTTCATTATAGGCCTGGGTGCTAACTATGACACTCACAGAGGCTGACCACTTATCCTCATGGATGGAGGACACCCCGGGGTCTCCCCAACCATCATGTCGGCCGTGCTGATATGTCTTACCTTCTAGTGCATCCCAGCCTATCCTCTCTCCTCCGCCTGCTGCTCCTATTGCTGCATACGATCTGGCATTAACAGCCCTGATTTGACCCCTTACTTAAATTCAATTCACTGTTCCGGTGTTCCAATTCTGCCCCGCCTGGGATATCCTCTGTTTCTTCTATCTTTCCTGATCTTACCCCACCTGGGGCCTCCTCTACATTGCTTCGGACCTTCTCTTTCAGTGTGCTCAGTTAATTTGTTGGTGCTGGTTAGTCATAGGCATGAGTACACAATTAGCTTATGTATCAAAGTCTTACTACACGGGTTACATTTATCAAATACACTATCATTACAAGCTGGAGAACTACCAGCGTGTGAAATGATACGAACCTAAAGGTGTGCTGATATATCAAGCCCAATATTCCACCAGTGTGTGTTGTCCTCTATGCTGTCAATTTCAATATCCATTCTCAAGTTGCCTTTCTCCAAAACATAAAAATGCTTTAGGGAGGAGTTCAGTCACATCATGAGCTCACTGAAACCCTCAGACAACAGGAGAATGTAGTATCTGAATTGTGCCACATAATTGTGCAGCTCATACTTAAGTATCTCATTTACTGTCAGTTTCACTTGAGCATAGGTTTTGATATTGAGTAAAACATGTTGATTGATAGGACAGGTCCTGTTAGACCCGTAAAGCAGGGTAGTTGCGGTAGTAGTGACACAGGAGACACCACCAAAACCACCTCATACTGGATTCGTACTGGTTTTTCCCACGCTCTGTTATCTACAAAACACAATTATTACAGTCACAGTTAAATTCAGTCTTACAATCATTTCAAGCGACATTACAGTTTAACAATCAACAAATCACGGGCTTAAAAGATTCTCCAGATCTCTCTTTTACTCATATCCATCTTGTGGATAATTCTTACTAAACATGATGGCCTAGAAATTCAGTGGGTTGCGCCAGCCGCTAACGCCATAAAAGGGCTATATTTCCGGCGCTAGACACTTAGCGCCTGAACGCAGTCCGATCTGCGCCGACGCCCAAATTCAGTTGACATTTAGCGCCGGCGCAAAGTGTTTGCGCCCGCTCAGGTGCGCGCGCAGCTTATGACGTCATATCGTCGCGCAACGCTGTTTGTGTGCCCCAAACCGGAAATTCAGTGGCGCCCGCCCAATGTGGGCGTGGCGCTGCTAAGAACTGTGAGGTGGAATGCAAAAGAGGCCCTGTGGGCCTCGGGGAGCGCAAATTAAAGGGCACTTACACTGACCTATAAAGCCCAGCCATTTTGCTGCAATGACTTTACTGCTTTGGATTTCTGGACAGAGACCAAGGGACAGAGGTTACAGATTTGGGACAACATAGGAGAGGTATTTTTGGCTTCTGGCCAGTGCTTTGACATTTGATTCATTGTGATTTATCTGTTCTCAACTTTATTATGGGGGCTGTATGGGGGGCCAACCCTCAGTTGCAGCATTATGTGCGAAGGGCTCGCAGACGCTGTGAGAGAGGGCCAGCCATGCCTAGACGCAGAGGGGCCATCAGGCGTCGGCAACGTAGGCCTTACCCACTCAGGCAATACCGGCAGCAGGTGTCCTATCTCACCATGACTGTGGCGCATTGTGTGAAGAGGCTGCGCTTCAGAAGGGAGGTGGTTGCAGAGATCTGCCAGCTGCTTCACACAGATCTGCGTCCACAGCTGATGTGCAGGACGTCTCTCTCGGTGGAAGTGAAGGTCACGGTGGCTCTGAACTTTTATGCAAGCGGCTCCTTCCAAGCCGCTGCTGCGGACATAGCGAACATCTCCCAGTTCGCCGCGCATCGCTGCATCCGGCAGGTCACCGATGCACTTTACGCGAGGAGACACCAATTCATCTCCTTCCCCATGACCCGACAGAGGCAGGAGCAGCGTGCAGTTGGATTTGGCAGGATCGGGGGCTTCCCCATGGTGCAGGGCGCCATTGACTGCACGCATGTGGCTATGCGGGCACCTATCCACAATGCCGAGGATTACCGCAACCGGAAGGGCTACCATTCCCTAAATGTACAGCTGGTGTGTGACCACAGGCAGCGCATCCTAGCTGTCAATGCCCGCTTCCCAGGAAGCAGCCACGATGCATTTATCCAGCGCCAGACTACTGTGGCTGACATGTTCGAGGCACAGCCTCCACCAAGGGGAAGGCTTATCGGGGACAAGGGCTACCCTTTGTGTACATGGCTCATGACCCCGCTCCGCGCGCCCAGGACCCCAGCGGAGGAGGCATACAATGAAAGCCATCAAGCCACAAGGAACATCATCGAGCAAACGATAGGCGTCCTCAAGCAACGGTTCCGCTGCCTGGATCGTTCCGGAGGATCTCTTCAGTATTCGCCGGATAGAGTCTCCCAGTTCGTCGTCGTGTGCTGCATGCTGCACAACCTGGCTATCCGCAGGACTCAGGCACTGCCACCTGGCATTGCACCACCACCTCAGGAGGACGAGCAGGAGGAGGAGGAGGAGGAGGAGGAGGAGGACCAGCCCAGGAGGGAGCGACAAGGGCCAAGGGCCGTCCGCCGGGGGCTTATTGATCGACACTTCTAGGCCCCCTGTCAGGGAATGGCCTGTGGCAATGAACGCACCTGAGGCAGCCGCTCTGCAAGCCCTCAGCCGGTTAACGCAACAACCACTTCAAACATGACACCTGGACATGCTGAATAAATCAAAAGCTTTATTTCACAAACTCAGGGCCCTTCCCACATGAAACAGAAAAACAGACAAGACCCCAAAAAAAGTCAAAAACATCTGTCACTCCCAAAACCTGGGGAGGACTAACAAAACTTGCCCATCCAAAAGGCCTTCAACAGCGGCCTTACAAAAATAAGCCCCCCCCCACAACAGAGACACCCCCATGAAAACAAAAAATGCCTTGATCCTCGGCCTTAACAAAATAATGCCCCCCACAACACAAGCCCCCCAATATAAAAGAAACCGCTCTCACCACACTCTAATGGGTGTGCCGAGAGGGCGAGTCCTTAGACAGGCTTCTCCGGCCCCTGGCCGACCTGCTGCTCCGCCTCAACCTGGGCCCTGCGGGTGTGGCGAGGCTGGGGGAAGGCTCATGAGGGCCACAAAGCGTGTCGGCAGATGCCCTTGGGGGTCGGCCTAGACAAGGCCTGGCCCGGGAGGGTCCGGCTGCTGACTGCTGCAGCTGTGGCTGGGCAGCATCAGTCTTAGCAGCAGCTCGTCGCACCTTGGCTGGGGGAGTGGCAGTGTCGGCAGCACCATTGGGGGCAAGCTGGCTGATGGCAGGTGCGCGCTGCTCGCCAGAGACACTGGCACTCGGCCGGGCTGGCAGTGTAGCAAGCGCAGCAATCTGGGGGAGGCCAGACCGCTGTGCTGCAGCAGGGCGGCGGGTGCCATGGCGATGCCTCCGTGCCACAGCGAGTGTGGCAGAAGTGAGTGCCCGAACTGCCCTGGTATGTGCCCGCATCAGCTCTGCCAGTGTGTGGACGGCACCACTCATCTCGCGAGTCGCGTCCTGCGCTGCCGCCAGTTGCTGCACACCCGCGTCCTGCGCTGCCGCGAGTTGCTGCACACCCCTGTCGTGTGCTGCGGCCAGTTGCTGGACACCCCTGTCGTGCGCTGCCATGAGTTGTTCGAACCCCCTGGCCTGTGATTCCCCGAAAGCCACCACACTCTGAGCCAGGGACTCAATGGCATGAGGCATCTGTTCGACCACCCCCATGAACTCTTGGTGGCGCTGCTCAGACGCCGCCGACATCTCATCGAGGACGCGCACCTCCTGGGCGAGGACCGTGTCCGGACTGGAGGGCGGACTCTCCCTCCGGGGAGAAGGCCGCCGAGCTGGCCGACCCTTCCCGCGTGCGTCGACCCCACTTGGGCCAGGTTCTGCCCTCCCCTCCAACACCTCCCCCCTCTGGGCAGAAGGCCGGCGTGCTGCCGGAACCTTCCCGCGTGCGTCCACCCTACTGGGACCAGCTTCGGCCCTCCCCTCCAACACCTCCCCCTGGCTCTCCTGCAGGCCAGACGTCTCCCCTCCATTGCCATCCCCTGGCGCGGAGGAGGGTTCCCCCGATGTGCCGCCTTCCTCCTGGTCCTCGACGTCCTCCTCCTCCAAGGGCCTGGCTCTCTGCGCTTCAGGGACCACCTCCTCCTCACCAGCTGAAAGCAGGAAGGCACAAGAGTAGCTTTAGAGTGAGGACAGGCCGTCAGCGAGGGAGGCCTGAGTGGTGCATTATGCGCATTTGTCGGTCAGTGGGAAAGGATGTAGATCTGAAGCGCGAGGGCAACGAGAGAGGTGCAACCGGTCATGTCCTTACCAGTGGGTACCAGTACAGGGTCCGCCTCGCCGATCGCGACAGGGCCAGTCACCCGGCCACGCATGAGTCGTGCCACGCTCTCCTCCAGATCAGTGAGCGCCTGGTACTCGGGACGGCCTCCACCAGTGACAGCCTGGCTCCTTACATTGCTCGCCAGCTTGACCTGCAAGAGAAAGGACGGCCTCTAAGTACAGTGTGGTGCCCTGTCGCTGTGTGCACTGCCTCCCATGGTGGAATAGCTTGGCCAGTGTGGTGCCCTGTTGCTGGGTGCACTGTCTCCCATGGTCGAATAGCTTGGCCAGTGTGTTAAGTGCAGAAAGTGCTATTGATGAACATGCAAGTGCCATTGCTGCGGGAGGAGGGCTGCCCATTAGGCCTTTGAGGTCCCTTTGCCCATAATGTGAGGTGCACATGCAAGGATGACGGGGACACTGGAAAGGGTACTCACCTTCACCATCCGAGTGAGGTCGTTGAACTTCTTGCGGCATTGGTCCGCACTCCTGGGGACATCACAGGTGGATGACACCCTGCGGGCGATTTTGCCCCAGGCTCTCCTGTACTGGCTCCTGGGAGCCTTCCTGCCACTGTCCGGGCACAGGATCTCTCTTCTCTTCTCCACACCATGAATGAGCACACTCAGAGCATGCTCTGAGAAGCGCTGCGCTCGCTCACGGGCCCTCTCCATTGCTCCAGGCGCTATTTTGGCACACCAGTAGTGCTGAGGCCTAGCTGCAGGGCTCCAGTATGCAGGGCGTGGCAGCAGTCAAAGTTGACCCTTCCCCCTTTAAGAGCTGGCCGGCGTCAGGGTGTCTGCTGTCAATCAAAACATGACCACACCTGCGCCGCGCCCGGCTTCGGCGTTATTAGGCCGCATCGCCGGCTTAGCGCCGGAACACAGCATTTCAACGCCAGTTTCAGCGCTCGGCCAAACTTAGGGCCAACTCTACTGAATTTCGGCGATGTGGCCTACACTTTCCGGCGGGCGCTAACTTTAGCGAGCGCCCGACTTTAGCGCCCCAAAAGTGTCCAGACTGAATTTCTAGGCCGATTTCTCCTTAGCCCTCAATTGTCCCAATCCAAATTCCATGTAACTCTCCACTTAAACTTCAATTTCAATCCCTCTAACAGGTACCAGTGTGTTTAACTCTATTCTGATTGTTTCATTAATTAGATAGTTTCTCGATGGAGTATGTGTCAATGCTTTAAAAGTTGTCTCGCTCTCCTGAGCCACATTAACCATTTCATGTCTTGCTGTTGTCAAGTAACTGAGTATGTCTGAGACCCATTCTTCAGTGCAAATTCAACATACATTCCCGGATGGTAATTGCTTCATACGTAACGAATCACATCTGTATACTCATATCGGTATCTCCATATTATGCCATCCGATACAAGCCTTTCTCGGGCTTTCAGGTGATCTTATCAAAATATTGTCTGGAGATCCTTGCTCATCTTCCACCATATGGTTCTGATGCCTTGGATAGTGGCCAGACTATCAAAGTCAGCTATCTTAAAATGTTCATTATAGGCAGGGACACAAATGTTTCCAAGAGAAAGCTATCAATTTACGACATTAACTACACTTTCCTGACTTTCACTAGAAAGTTTGGAAAATTCCCAATTGGTGGTGTAATTCTCCTGTTTCTATCTCACACCCTCAATCACTTCCTCTCTCCATTTTACACATCCCATTAATTACCATTCATATCTCATTCATGAGCCCTGGAGGACCTTTACTATCCAGTACAATATTGATTATTAGCACTTTTTATTCATCATTATTTTAGAGAATCTTTTATTTTCCCAAAAGTAACCCAATATATAGTGCCTGTGTCCATTTTGTTATTTCAAAATTATCCCCAAAATCCAAACAGCAGTATTGTTGAACTGACAGGTTTCGTCAATATTCAATTTCAGTTCTATCAATTTATCTTATCAATTCCAATTTCAGAATGAATGATTCCCAGGCTAGGTGGCTTACACAGTGTTTTAACATTAGAAACAGAAGTGCTGCAATTAGTTTACAAGGTAACTTGCATATAACAAAAGAAAGAAAATAACCCATTGTTGCTCTGCTTAGAGCCCAATGGGTTAATTTATCAAATCATAATTTTCCTTCAGTCACTGTGGGGAAATTTTAACTTATATTAAGAAACTTAAATTTAATAATGTCCAATATCTTTAAATTTCATACTAAAGTTGTTGCTCGGTGAACTTAAACAGCTGTCAGTGGAAAGGGTTAACCCCTTTGCAGGTTTTTAAAGAAGGTGAAGCGAAACATTGTCAGTCACACACAATTGCATCACTTCACGTAAATTTAAAAAAACTTTCCCGATCGAAAAAGACAGTTGTGTTTTCACACTTTAACTAAACATGAACAGAACAGATAAAACAAAACAAAATAGCACATGCTTGCAGAAAATAGTAAATTACGTCATATTTCTTATTGTCCTTTCTTCAGATGCCTTTCCAAAATACTGTAAAAACATTGAATATAACTGGAGAAAAATTGGTTTTCACATTTAAACAAATCAAATTAAACTGCTTTGGAAGATTTCACCATAGCAACCGCAACTCCAAGGTTAAATCTTAGACTGAAACTTAATCTTTTGTTAAACAAACTTTTTGTTGTTCTTCTCAGTTTTTACACACCAGCTTAACTTAAATGGTAGTTCAAAGTTTGTTTCTAATTCTGGATGCACAATCTTATTCGCACATTCTTAAAACTTCCAAAATCCAAGACAAAAGTTTTAAATGTTTTTAACACAGAAAAGTGGGTGGAGCTAAAACAAACATAACAGAATCTTTGTTTTAAAGACAGACTTTCAGACAAAAGAAATACTGTAACTTCTTAAACATTTATAGTCAGGAAAACTTTCACACTTTAACACACACTTTCACACAAACTGAAATTCCAGCACTTTTTTAGGGTTCCTTTCACTCAGCAAATCTTGTGTTTTATTTGTCTCAGCACAGATGTTAATAACTTCCATGTCAGTAAAACTTTAAATTTCTCTTTTTTTCCTATTAAATCGGTGTCTCAGCAGCTTTTCCTGGCTTTCCAAATCCCGGATTTTTCCCTTTCTTTGCTGAGTTTTCAAGTTGGTTAGCCTGCAAATTAGATCTTTTTCCTTCTTTATTGATATACCTATCAATCCATCCAATGAAAAGCAACGAGTTAAGAAAGTAACTATAGGTTTTTATTGGCTAAATAACAGAGCCCACCCTCGTGGGTGATCGGATCCAACAAGGAGGAATACCAGCCAGTCGACCACCTTTATACCTGGGCAGGTAGGTGGAGCCATGGGCGGAGTCAGCAGTGTTCAGCCCAGGTATAACAGCGTGACAAGAGGCGACCTCATATAGTGATACAACAGTGTGAACAGTGATAACGATATAACAGTGATAACTATAGTGTAACGATAGTGAACGAGAAAAGTGGTTTACCACATTCACCCCTTGTTTAGATTTGAGTCCGGCGGGGTGAAGTGTACTACCAGTTCTGGTAAGTCAGTCTGTCCGGAGGCCTCGTAAGCCTTTCTGATCGTCGCAGCGGCGGTGTTGCATTCTCCGGTGTTGATGCTGGTGTCTGCATGGTCGGCGAAGGCTCGTGGGGTTCCGGCGTGCCGTCTACCTGAGCTGGAATTGGGGGGGGGTGGGGGGGGGTAAAGGTGGTGTCTCTGGAATGCCCGAGGGTGCGAGGTCCCGTAAGGAGACTGTGTCCTCCCGCCTGTCTGGGTAAGCCACATAGGCGTACTGGGGGTTGGCGTGCAGGAGGTTCAGCTTCTCGACCAGGGGGTCCGTTTTATGGGCCCTCGTGCTTTCGCAGCAGGACGGGCCCCGGGGAGGTCAGCCAGGTTGGTAGTGTGGTTCCCGTAGTCGACTTCCTGGGGAAAACAAACATTCGTTCATGGGGGTGGCGTTAATGGCAGTGCAGAGTAGTGACCGGATGGAATGCAGCGCTGCCGGGAGGACTTCCTGCCAGCGGGAGGCTGGGAGGCCCTTAGACTTTAAGGCTAAGAGGATGGCCTTCCATACCGTCGCGTTCTCTCTTTCCACCTGGCCGTTCCCTCGGGGGTTGTAGCTGGTGGTCCTGCTTGCAGCAATACCTCTCGCTAGTAGGAACTGATGGAGTTCCTCGCTCATGAAGGAGGAGCCCCGGTCACTATGTATATAGTTTGGGAACCCGAACAAGGCGAAGAGGTCGTTCAGGCATTTAATGACCGTGGTACTGGTCATGTCTGGGCAGGGGAAGGCAAAGGGGAAACGGGAGTACTCATCAACGATGTTGAGGAAGTACACATTACGGTCAGAGGACGGGAGGGGCCCCTTAAAGTCGATGCTCAGGCGCTCGAAGGGGCGGGTGGCCTTGATCAGGCTTGCTCTGTCCGGCCTAAAGAAGTGCGGTTTGCACTCAGCACAGGTCTGGCAGTTCCTGGTCATGGTCCTGACCTCCTCGATGGAGTATGGCAGGTTGCGGGCCTTAATGAAGTGGTAAAGTCTGGTGACCCCGGGGTGGCAGAGGTCGTTGTGGAGGGTCTGAAGTCTATCACTTTGCGCGCTGGCGCATGTAATTCGTGACAGAGCATCAGGGGGATCGTTCAGCTTACCTGGCCGGTACAAGATATCATAATCATAGGTGGATAGTTCGATTCTCCACCTCAATATCTTGTCATTCTTGATTTTGCCCCTCAGCTTGTTATTAAACATAAAAGCGACCGAACGCTGGTCGGTGAGGAGGGTAAATCGTTTGCCTGCCAGGTAATGCCTCCAGCGTCGTACCGCCTCCACAATCGCTTGGGCCTCCTTCTCGACCGACGAGTGTCGGATCTCAGGGCCCTGTAGGGTCCTTGAGAAGAAGGCCACTGGTCTCCCCTCCTGGTTAAGGGTAGCGGCTAGGGCGAAGTCGGATGCATCGCTCTCCACTTGGAAGGGGATGGACTCGTCCACTGCGTGCATTGTGGCCTTGGCGAGGTCTCCCTTAATGAGGGAGAAGGCTGCGCACGCTTCCTCCATAAGGGGGAAGGATGTGGACTTCATGAGGGGTCTGGCTTTGTCTGCATAATTGGGCACCCATTGGGCATAGTAGGCGAAGAGCCCCAGGGTTCTCTTCAGAGCCTTTGGACAGTGGGGGAGGGGTAGCTCCATGAGGGGACGCATTCTTTCGGGGTCGGGGCCGATGACTCCGTTCTCTACTACACAGCCGAGGATGGCAAGGCGCGAGGTGTTAAACACACATTTCTCCTTATTGTAGGTGAGGTTCAGCCATTGGGCCGTACGGAGGAATCTCTCCAGATTAACGTCATGGTCCTGCCGGTCGCGGCCGCAGATGGTGACGTTATCTAGGTAGGGGAACGTGGCGTGCAGCCCGTTCTGGTCAACCATCCGGTCCATCTCCCTTTGGAAGACCGAAACCCCGTTGGTGACGCCGAAGGGAACCCTAAGGAAGTGGTAGAGGCGGCCATTCGCCTCGAAGGCGGTATACTGGCGGTCCTCAGGGCGGATAGGGAGTTGGTGGTAGGCCGACTTAAGGTCGATGGTAGAGAATACTCGGTATTGTGCGATCTGATTGACCATATCAGATATGCGGGGAAGGGGGTATGCGTCCAGCTGGGTGTACCTGTTTATGGTCTGGCTGTAGTCGATGACCAGGCGGTTCTTATTGCCCATCTTAACTACCACGACCTGGGCACGCCAGGGGCTGGTGCTCCCTTCGATGATGCCCTCCTTCAGGAGACGCTGCACCTCAGAGCTAATGAAAGCTCTGTCCCCGGCGCTGTACCGCCTGCTCTTGGTCGCGACGGGTTTGCAGTCGGGGGTGAGGTTAGCGAACAGGGAAGGTGGTGGGACCTTGAGGGTGGATAGGCCGCAGGTGTTACGCGGTGGGCGGTTTAAAATCTGTTGGTTGTCGACTGTGAGTGGGGGGAGGGGTCCGCCGTATGCTAGCGTGACGCTTTGGAGGTGGGATTGGAAGTCTAGCCCTAGTAGGACGGCGGCGCATAGCTGGGGGAGGACGAGGAGTTTAAAATTTTTATACTCCGTACCCTTAACCGATAGGGTCACAACACAGTAGCCGCTGATGTCTGTGGCGTTGGATCTCGATGCCATCGAGATCCGGTTGCGCATTGGCAGGACAGGGAGGGAGTAGTGGCTCACCGTGTCTGGGTGGATGAAACTCTCCGTGCTTCCGCTGTCGAACAGGCAGGTCGTGGCGTGGCCGTTTACTCTGATGTCCATCATTGACTTGGACAGGTGATGCGGGCGGGCTTGGTCCAGTGAGACGGAGGCTAGTGTATAGCTGAGCGAGTTGCTGTAGTCTGCGGGTGAGGCGGTAGTCGGGTCTAGAGGCACGGTGGCGGTCGAGCGTGTTGGGTAAAATGGCGTCTCCCACGAGGTTGGACAAAATGGCGGAGAAGATGGCTGCCCCCGTAACTCACATGAGGCACTGCTGGTGTCGGTTGCCTGTATCAAAGATGGCCGCCCCATGACTCACATGTGGGGATGCTGGCCTCTGTTGCCTTGAAGGAAGATGGCCGCCCCCACAGCTCGCATGAGGCACTGCTGGCCTCTGATGATCCACCTCTGCAGGCCTTAGCGAAGTGGCCTTTCTTCATGCAGTTTGAGCAGGTAGAGTTCCTGGCTGGGCAGCGCGACCTCGGGTGTTTCGCCTGGCCGCAGAAGAAGCAGCCGGCGGCCCGACCGCGGGGGTCCGATGTTGGAGCCGGTACCGGGGGTGGCGGTCTCGATTGGGTCCGGGACGCCGACGCTGAGGTAGGTCCCAGGGGGGTTGCTGCGGGGGGTATCGCGGTCGGGGTCGGTCCCAAGTCCCAGGGTCGCGAGTTACAGTACCTTGAGTATGCCTCGAGGTCCCGATGGGCCACTTCTAGAGAGAGAGCGAGGGCTGCAGCTTTGTCCAGGTCGAGGTCCCTTGCTTCCAGTAGTCTTTGCCGTGAGTAGTCGGACCGCAGGCCTTTCACGAAGGCATCGCGGACATTGTCTTCAGTATTTTCTGCCGCCGTTACCGCTTTAAAGTTACAGTCTCTGCCGAGTGCTTGTAGCACCCGTAAAAATTCCTCCACGGGCTCTCCTGGCTGTTGCGGGCGGGATCTTAGGAGGTGTCTGGCATACATGGAATTTACCGGGGTTTGGTACTGTCTTTTCAGCCGGTTGATGGCGTCCTCGTATGTTTTAAGGTCCCGGATGAGTGCGAATACTTTAGGGCTCACTTGGGCGTTCAGAACTCTTAGCATGGATTTCTGAGGCACGCCGGATTCTCCCAGGTAGGCTTCGAAGCAGCTCAGCCAGTGTTCGAAGTCGAGGGCTGAGTTTGCTGCCTGTGGGTTTAGGTCCAGGTACGGTGGTCTGAGGGCTCGCAGCCAGGCCGGCTGCTGTGGCTGTTGTAGCTGGGCGTCTGGCTGGTCGCTTGGCTGGTCGTTTGACTGCTCAAGTGTCGACATTTTAAAATTTAGCCAATAAAATTGATATACCTATCAATTCATCCAATGAAAAGCGACGAGTTAAGAAAGTAACTATAGGTTTTTATTGGCTAAATAACAGAGCCCACCCTCGTGGGTGATCGGATCCAACAAGGAGGAATACCAGCCAGTCGACCACCTTTATACCTGGGCAGGTAGGTGGAGCCATGGGCGGAGTCAGCAGTGTTCAGCCCAGGTATAACAGCGTGACAAGAGGCGACCTCGTATAGTGATACAACAGTGTGAACAGTGATAACGATATAACAGTGATAACTATAGTGTAACGATAGTGAACGACAAAAGTGGTTTACCACATTTATCTCTCCCTCTCTCTCCTGCACTTTATCCTTAACCACCTGGCTATGTTTCTCTCTTAAATAATTGTGTTTTTTCTGAGACAGACTTTCTGGAATAAAGTTTATCACTTTTTCAAAGGGGACTCAGTCTCCTTTGATTAAACGATCTGTCAATAATGGCCCAGAAATTAGGTTCGGGGGCTTGCCGCGCGTGCAAGCCCCCGATGTGCACTTACCCGGCGCGCTGACATTTCAATCCTGGCCCGCATTGCATTTCCTGTCACTGGCCCGCTTCAGGTCCTGCCGCGCTGTGCGTGCGTGACCCAGTGGCGTACTTAGTGCGATGAGCCGGCTGGGATCACGTGAGCACTGGGCAACCAATGGGAGGTTGCAAAAGTTCATTCATGAGTTTGATAGTAAGAACTGTCAACCTCATGAAAACTCCTGGCCCCAAAACATTACTTAAACTTGAAAGAAAATTTTTTAAAAATCGCACTACTTAAATAAACTATAAATAACTGTAAAAAACTATTTTAAACAATAATTTTAAATTTTGAAAAAAAATTATTATATAAAAAATCGGGGCTAAAAATAGACTTACCTTACTGTAAAGTCTTCAAAAAAAATGAACCTTTGGAAAAATGTTCTAATTTTACTTAATAGACCACTTACCTGTTAAAAGTAAGTACTTACGGCTGCTTTTTCCACACGTAAAAACCGGAGTCTTTTCCCCACGGGCAACTCTTCAAAAAAAAGGGAAGTTCAGCGCGCACGCACTACCTGAAACCCCGCACGCGTTCCGCCTCTTAACCCCTTGGGTCAGAGGAGAGGAAATGCCGGTTTTCCCCGCATGCGCTGTGCATGCTGAAAACCGGCAATTCCTCCGGGCCCACGCGTGAGTACCCCGTCCGTACTCACGCGTTGGGACAGGAATTACTGGCCAATAATCTGCATTTCCTCCGCACAGGCGCCTCTGTCTAACTTACTCTTATATGCATTAACACAGCTTTTACTAGCCATTTGGTGATTTTCTTAACAGACCTCTAACATCAATAACTATCGGCGCGCAATTCAGGGGCACTCCCCACTCCCCACAGGGTTTATCCCTCCTCAAGAGCAGCAGCTGATCAGGAAGCTACTTTCGAGGTCCGATCTATTACACAATACTAGCCGCTTTGTCTTGTCCCATCTGGGGTGTCAATTTGTAAGATCCTAATTATCTCTGAGTTCTTGGACAAGACACCAATAGGCAGCAGCCCGTATGTTTGAGCAATAGATCAAGATTTATTAAGCATACAGCATAATGGCCTAGAAATTCAGTTAGGGGCGCCCAGCCTGGGCGCCGTATTTACCGCTGCGCGCGGAGCCACTTGTGCCAGTGGGATATTCAGTTTCAGCACCCCAAGTGGAAGCCGGCCGCTAAACAAGAGTTTCGGCGCCCCGCTTGGGGCGCTGAAACTGAATATCGGCGTGTAAAGTGCCACAGCGCCACCCACTGCGGCATGGCAGCCTGCGGTACTGCAGGCCTTCCTCTCACTCTTAAGGGGGAGGTGCCTGCAACAGCGCGATCCCCGCTCGCGAGTGCCGGCAAATGAGCCCGGCACCAAGGAGAAGTGCCGGGCTCTCTGGAAACAGCCGGCAATGCCGTGGGGGGGGGGTGTAGGAGGCCGGGGACGGAGGTGCGGGCAGGCGGCCGCCGAAAAAGCGGCCAGCCGCACCTCCACCTTAACTCGCCCCACTACCGGCACAGGTAGGCCCCGTGTACCGGTCGCTGTTTGCGGCCGGCGCGGGGGAGGCGGCAGCGACCAAATATGGCCAGCGGGGCGATAGCGGGGCGCTGCGCACACCGATGATGTCATCGGTGGCGGCGCAGCGCTACTGGCTAACGCCGCCATTAGCGCCCCGCTAAATATCGCGGTAGGTTTGCACAGTGGCGCAAAAGCCCTCTTTGGACGCAAACTGGTGGCGCAGGCCACTGAATTTCTAGGCCAATATACTTAATATTAGGCAATAGTTTTAACGAGTAGCTTGCAGCTCTTCATCTCTGGAATCTCTCGGACACAGATGACGTCGTCTTAAGTCTGTTCCTTTGTTCACGCAGTACGTCTGTGTAAAGTTGTTCTTTGAGTATCGAGGTTTTAACCCTTTTATTATCAAAAGTTGGTTTGGCCAGTGTCCGTATATGGTCTTCAACAAAATCACCTTTTATAATTGGTTCTAATGGTCAAAATATCATTGTCACTCAGACTAAGGTAGCATCACGCCTTTCCAGTATTTTGCCACCAACTTGACCATGTTCAGTGTTATCTTGTTTATAGTTTTTCACCCCATTGGAATTTACTTTATCTCTTTCATTTCTAGCTTCCCTGGTACAAGGCCTTTATACCAATGGCCCATATCAGCGCTGTTTCACTAGTCTTGAGGTATCCAAACTATCTCACTTTAATTTACCAGATAAATCCCTTATCTCCATGATCTCTCTCATTTTATGTCCTTATACTAATTATTTTTAAATATCATTGCAATTAGTTTTGGGAAGCGAATTCTAATTTCTACTTAGCATCATAATATGTTTTTTAATGCTTTAACCTTCACTCGCAGCCTGTGGCTGTTTGTAATCAAAACTTAGTCAAAACTGCTTTTGACTGTGCAGCTACATTTTGAACAAGTCTTAGCTTTTTAGTTACCCCGGAGTAATTATGGGTAATATTATTTGGCCAATGGCTACACTTGAATTCATATGTATATGATTCTCGTCTACTAAATATCTCTAAATATCAGCCTTTCGTACACCATCCTGAGTCACGTCTGCAGCCGCAGACATGCCTGTCTGTTCCCCAAACTATCGAATCACCTACCACTATTGCTTTCTCTATCTTCCTCTCCCCCCGCCCCCCATACAGCTGAGCCACCCGTAGTGCTGTGGACTTGCCTCTGGCTGCACTCCCCAGAGGAACCATCGGCCTCACCAGTACTCAGAACAGAATACTGGTTGGAGAGTGAGATGCACTCAGGGCACTCCTGCACTACCTGCCTGGTCCTCCTCTTCTGTCTGATGGTCACCCATTCCCTCTCTGCCTGCAAACTCTTGCGCTGCGGGGTGACCACCTCCTGAAATGTGCTACCCACGAAGCTCTCAGCCTCACGGATGCTCTGCAGTGACACCAGCTGCTGCTCAAGCTCCGAAACCCGGAGCTGGAGCTCCTCCAGCTGATGACACTTCCTGCACACGTGGTTGTCCAGGACACTGGAAGCATCCTGGATTTCCCACATGGCACAGGATGTGCCTTCGCGGGACTGAGGTGCCCTGCCATGCTCTTTTGGATGAGACGTTAAACCGAGGTTCCGTCTGCTCTCTCAGGTGGACGTAAAAGATCTCACGGCAATATTTCGAAGAAGAGCAGGAGAGTTCTCCCCGGTGCCCTGGGCCAATATTTATCCCTCAATCAACATAACAAAAACAGATGATCTGGTCATTATCACGTTGCTGTTTGTGGGAGATTGCTGTGCTCAAATTGGCTGCCGCGTTTCCCACAATACAACAGTGACTCCACTTCAAAAAGTACTTCATTGGCTGTAAAGCGCTTTGAGGTGGTCGTGAAAGGCGCTATAGAAATGCATGTCTTTCTTTCTTTTCTTTCTTTAGCAGAACTTTAGGTTTTTTACTCTGACATCACTTTTTCAAATTCTGCCTGTGTTGCTCTGCTCCCACCACGCTCTTTTTCTTCGTTCAGCTCTTGCTCCGCTCCCGCTCAGGTCCGCCGCCTCTGGTGATGGGCGTAGAGGATGTGTAAATGGGAAGAGCAGAATCATCAACAACTGCTGTCTGAAAAAATGGGAGCAGTGGTTATGATCTGAAATTGTTGCGCTCGATGTTGAGTCCGGAAGGCTGTAAAGTGCCTAATCGAAAGATGAGGTGCTGTTCCTCGAGTTTACGCTGAGCTTCATTGGAACAGTGTGCCAGTTCCACACCAATATGGTTGATACTTAACTGTTCTCTGAAGTGGCCCAGCGCTCAGTTGTATTAAACTTCTTCAGGGCATCTAGGGATGGGCAATAAATGCCGGCCTTGCCAGCGATACCCACGTCCATAGAATGAATTTATAAAAACAAAAAAGTGTGACATTCTCCAGGGTCGAATAGCCTGCTGACACTCACCGGCTCAACTTGCAGATAAGGAAAGGTCGGTTAGATGAGGTACCAGAGAACTGGGTAGTAATCACTGGTAGAACCAAACCCCAGAATGAACCACTGCCTTCAGGAAAGGGAGGTGGGAAATGGAGATAATTGGGGAAAAGAATTTTGTTAAAAATCAGAGCTATGGTAAGATTAAAGATTGAACAGTTAATTCAATCTTAAGAACTTTCTATTTATTCAGGAGACTACTATCAAGATATTCACATTGACGGCTTACATTTTTCTTCAGCGATGGGTGTAAGTGAACGAAAATTTCTCTTAATTTCACTGAATTGTCCTTGAAGACAATGTGGAGTATTGGGAATAAAGAGTATATATATATATTTTATTGTCCTTTCTTGGCACTGATAGAAACTATGTACAGGAAACTCTTTGGTATCCGGCACCGACACGACCAGGATGTTGTCGGTTGATTAAAAATTCCGGATGACGGAGAGGGTTATCTACCGAGACTATTTTTAACAAACAAAAATTTAAAAAATCAAGAAATGTGCAGTATACAGTAATTGGGTACTCACCTACAGAATGTTGTGTTAAATGGATGGTGGAAGATGCTTGATTAAGTACAGTACTGCCAGTTGAGGGTAATGCATAACTCTTTAATTACTTAACAGTAAAACAAAACTTATACAGTACAGTAAACGACTGTATGCAGCGCGGGAGAGTCAGACTCCTGTTATTGAGGTGTTCGGACTTCCGACAGCGTAAAGAAGCCGAGTAGTAGCAGTTTGGAGAACTACCCCCACTGACTAACTCGGCCACTGTGGGAGACACAGATTCGGACTCGGCAACATTGCCGATTATTGAGGTGTTGTTTTCGGAGTGAGAATTTTGCCGGTTAATAGAGAATTCTGGATATTTAGGTGCCGTTTAAACGAGAGTTTCCTGTAAATGGTGCATTTTAAAATATTGGCCCAAAATTTGCGATCGGAGGCTTGCAACCTGTAACATATCTACGCATTTGCCTGGTGGCTTGGGCCTCTCCGGGTCCGCGCGGGCAGAGCCCCCCGTATCCCAGGGGCGCAAGCGATTCGTAGGCACCCCTGGGATCACGTGGGCTGGCCCAACCAATAAAAGAAGGGAAACCCCTTTCATACTTATGGGAGTGTATGAATGGGGATCACTTAAAAAATACACAAATATATGAAATACATTTTTTAAAATTACATATTTA
Source organism: Somniosus microcephalus (assembly GCF_052327205.1). Lineage (NCBI taxonomy): Eukaryota > Metazoa > Chordata > Chondrichthyes > Squaliformes > Somniosidae > Somniosus > Somniosus microcephalus. Next base: position 77,821,710 of record NC_141006.1, on the reverse strand, counting down.
AAATGTCATTTAATTAAATATTTTAAACGAAAATTAAAGTTTTTGGAAAAAAAATGTGTACGTTTTAACGGGGCTAAAAATAATCCTACGTTATTGGACAGGGTTTTTAATGTATAAATGAGTGATAACATTTTATTTTTCTATTTTTTAAAACTCTTATGCTGGTAAAAGCAGGCCTCACGTCTGCTTTCATCAGGTGTAAGAATTTCACGTCCTTTCAGCGGGCGGAAGTTGGGCAAATAGCGCAACTCTCCCCCCGCCGAGGCCCGTCTCCCGGGGATACAGAGGATCGGTCAATTCTTGACAGATCGCAAGTGCCGGGTTTCAGCGCATGCACCTCGTCTGCCTAAACCCGGCACTTGTGCGGCCCCTACGGGCGCACCTCGTACACACCCGTGGGGGGGGGGGGGGTCGCAAAATATGGCCCAATATATCATTGAATCAATGAAAACTGGTAGAATGGATTTACAGATAATAACAAATCTTGTAAAACAGACTCTTCGGGGAGGGGAAAAAATAAACTCAGATTGTATTTTTAGAAATGTCTTTTTTTTATTGAAAGGTGATTTGGAGGTTGTAAAAATATAAAAGGTTTGAGAGGATCACTTGAGAGAGTTCGAGTGCACGATTTAAGTGTCACTGTGATGAGGTGCTCGGAGATATGGGGCTTACATCAAATAAACCAAAACTGCTAATGAATTTTCTTTGTATTTTGTCAGAGCTCAGTGCTAATCTACCCCGGTCCATTTGATTTTCTGTCTCCAAGTCGGTAATAGGAATCGATCACGGCTATAATATTTCAACAGCATCAATTAAACTCAGTGAGGTGTTAGAGAAACGGAAGCAGCCAGATTATTTCTCTTTTATAAACTGTCGGAACTTAACTTGATTACTGTTACACTAAAATAAAACAGATAATACAAGAAGTACCCAGCAGATCCTCGACCTCTGCCCAAAACATTGACCTACTTTGTACCTTTTTAGATATCGACTGACAGACCTCTTGTGTGTTTCCAGCAATTTTGAGAAGTAGAGAACATTTGAAGGGTCTATTACCCAAATGTTAGCCTGTTTCTTTCTCCTCTCAGATCTGCTGTGTATTTCCAACATTTCCTGTTTTTGTGCTCGGGTTTCCAGTATTTGCAATCAATACTGCTGTTGTACAATTACATTGAGTTTCACTATAACATTTGCCGTGTGAAAGAGAAAACAAAGGTAAAGACCAAGCTATTAGAAAGTAATTTGCTTAGCAACTGAAGTGACATACCATGACATTATTTGCTTAGGCACAGGAAATTTACCAACTGGAATGTCATTAGACAGTAACAATCAGTGGTGTGTCTAATTACATCGGATATACGGCACAGAAAGAGGCCATTCGACCCAACCAGTCCATGCCGGCGTTTATGCTCCACTCGAGCCTCCTCCCGTCTTTCCTCATCTAAATCTATCAGCGTAACCCTCGATTCCCTTCTTCCTCATATGCTAGTCTATCTAGTATCTAATGACATCATTGCTTTAGCAAGCCCAGTGAGGATACATGAGGGCGGTACTGGATTTCACAACCCAAGTTCACAGGATCGAATGATTTAGGTAATTGCAGTAAAGTAATATTTATAATGAAACAAATATTGTCGGAGAAAGTGAAAGATCCTGAGCTTTAGTATTTTTGTGTCCTTTTTGTGTGTCAGCCGGGGCTCAGTGGGCAGCACCCTCGCCTCTGAGTCAGAAGGTTGTGGATTCAAGTCCCACTCCAGAGACTTGAGCACATAATGCTAGGCTGACACTCCAGTGGAGTACTGAGGGAGTGCTGCACTGTCGGAGGTGCCATCTTTTAGATGAGACGTTAAACCGAGGCCCCGTCTGCTCTCTCAGCTGGATGTAAAAGATCCTACAGCTCTATTTCGAAAAAGAGCAGAGGAGTTCTCCCCGGTGTCCTGGCCAATATTTAAAAAAAAAATGTATTTATGGGATCTGGGCGTCGCTGGCAATGCCAGCATTTATTGCCCATCCCTAATTGCCCTTGAGAAGGTGGTGGTGAGCCGCCTTCTTGAACCGCTGCAGTCGGTGTGGTGAAGGTACTCCCACAGTGCTGTTAGGGAGCGAGTTCCAGGATTTTGACCCAGCAACGATGAAGGATCGGCGATATATTTCCAAGTCAGGATGGTGTGTGACTTGGAGGTGGTGGTGTTCCCATGTGCCTGCTGCCCTTGTCCTTTTAGGTGGAAGAGGTCACGGGTTTGGGAGGTGCTGCCGAAGAAGCCTTGGCGAGTTGCTGCAGTGCATCTTGTAGATGGTACACACTGCAGCCACGGTGCGCCGGTGGTGGAGGGAGTGAATGTTTAAGGTGGTGGATGGGGTGCCAATCCTCAACCAACATCACTAAAACAGATTATCTGGTCATTATCACATTGCTGCTTGTGGGAGCTTGCTGTGCGCAAATTGGCTGCCACGTTTCCTACTTTACAACAGTGACTGCACTTCAAAAGTACTTCATTGGCTGCAAAGCGCTTTGGCACATCCTGAGGTCATGAAAGGTGCTACATAAATGCAAGTATTTCTTTCTTTCTTTAGCTATTGCTCCTGTGTTATATTTTAATGTGGCAGACCCCACATGCTGCTGTACATAAATACGGCAGACTCTCACAGTTCTGCATATAAATATGCCTTGGGCTCGACTGCTGAACGACTTCCAACAAGGTTTTCTTGCCATTTAGAGAGTGGCACTGGCTTGGGAGAAGGTTCTCTTCCAGCCACAGGGAATACCGTATAGAGCAGGAGGCCTAAAGGGAGAGGAAAAATAATTAAAAAAGGCAAGCCTTCCATCCCAGGCCTTATTATAAACCATGTCCAGCCAAGGGCCTGGTCTATGGCCACAAATACAGCCTTTGCACAATGCATTGTGTCTGAGCGCCTTTCATTCATTGTAACGGTCTAATGCCTTTTGTCAATACAGATGCCAGTCCTCATTAAAACTCAAAATTCAATACTGAGTAACAATTCACAACCCCTGTGGTCATTGTTAAACAAGATGGATTTTTGTTAGATAAAGGTATTAAGGGATATGCAACCAAGGCAGGTAAATGCAGTTAAGATATAGATCAGCCATGGTCTAATTGAATGGAGGAACAGGCTCGAGGGGCAGAATGGCCGACTCCTGTTCCTCTGTTCTTAACTCCAGTACAAATTATTGAAACAACTGCCTACATTTCTACCTGAGCGGCTGCTTATCTATCTGTTCTTGTATTTTGTTGTGAATACCAATATCACGGCAGCCTCCATTGAGAATTTGCCTTGCTGTCTTGCAGCAAATCCATGTGTGTGAGGATCTGTATGTCTACACACAGAAAGCTGAAATTCACCTGAGTGAGAGGTTTTTGTTGTGGGGGCGGGGAGGGGGCAGGGGTAAAACTAAGTTAGAATCAACAAGGTTAAAAATTCACAGTTAATCATATAGGTCATCAGTAAACTTGCCCAATGTTACATTTGTAATGCCCATGTCTACACTGTAGGAGTTTTCCAAAAATAGCATAGGCGGTTAGTGAATTTTTACCTGCTGATGTTCTGTGGCTGTCAGAGTTATTTAGCAATGGGGTGAATGCCTCCGTACTCCCTGCAGCAACCAGTCGGCTGCTAGTCAGAACATTCTTTCTTCATTTTAATTATTAAGGCTGCAGTTGATCACCGAGACATACTTGTGCTGGGACAAGATCAGTTTGTCTGTTCTCATTTTTCTTGCATCAGCTGATAATTAGACACCTTTTCTTGGGGGCGATATTCCCAGCCCTGGGGAGGCAGGTATGGAGGCAAGTCTGCCGGGAAAATGGCAGAATCTGGGAGCGGGTACCCATCCCGCCCCCAAACCAGCCTCCGTGCCGTCTTCCCAGGGGGCGGGTCCCCGACCCGCGCCGGGTCCCGTCTCCTCGAGGCAGGAAGGGGATTAGTGCCAATTAACTGCTGTTTACAGGTAGTTAACAGGCAGTTTTTGGATAATCCCTATTTTGAGCCCTAAAGTGTGGGCTTCCCGACAGCTCCGAACCTCGCCAGGGTCAGCGAGGCGAGCCGTGGGTCGGAGGGGGTCGGAGGGGCCGAAATGTCCGGTGTGCAGGTGAGTGATGAGTGCAAGTGTGGAGAGGTAAGTGTGTGAGGTGAGTCTAAAGTGTTTTAATCAGATTACTTACCTTTGCTTCTTCCTCCAGGCTTCATCCCTTTAGGCTGCAGAGCTGCCTCATCTCACCGGCAGAGAAAGCAGAATGGCCGCTGCATTCTTAAATACAGCAGCCTCTGCTTTCTGCTCAGGGAAGCTTTCTAAGTGAGCCTGTGTCCTAGGTTTCAACTTAGAAGACAGACTGTCAGTGTATGACAGCTTCACAGAGCTCTCAAACGATGACAATTCATCTGTCAAAAAATCTTGACAGATGAAGCGTCATACGCTGACGTCATCTGTCACCGGCTTTCCCTTAATTGGCCGGCTAAGCCTGCTGGGCGGGGCTTAACAAGGCCAATCAAGGGAAGATAGCGTGGGTTGGCCAGACGTCAATGGAGGCGGGACTAAAACCCGACAAGCAGCTTTCCCGCCTCCATCACATCCCCATTGATAAAATCACCCGATAACAGAAATGAATTACATTTTCTTAATTAATGCCTCTTCTAACTCTTCAGAACCGCCTACATAACAACAGTGACTGCACATCAAAGTAACTAATTGCATACGAGGCAATTTGAGATACTTCTGAAAGATGCGATCAGGCAGTGAGTAAATGATGGTCTATTTGTTTACTAAAACCCCTTTGCAGCTGTGGAATCTCTACCATAACTATTGTGTAAGAGCTGCAGAAAGAAATTTCTGTACATGCCTGGAACTGTAGATAAGGAGAAAGGAGCCGTAAAAAAATTCTTACTTGGACCTTGCACTGAAGGATGGTGGTTTACTGTGCCGGCTCTGCAGTTTATCTTGTTGCCATGTACATTTAAAACTTTCCTACTCATTACTTGACATGTTTGACTGGCCAAATGGGTGTCGGTGATGCAGATAAAGAGGATTGTTTTTGAAACTAGTGTTACTGAAGAAATTGCTCGGTTTTATAGCAAAGGGACATTTTTGATGGAAGGGGAGACGGAATTTTGTGCTCCTCAAGAATAGAGATCTGTTAGTGTTGGGAAACAAAACACTTTCCATCATTAGACATCACCGCTCCATTCCCACTCGGACCTCACCGTCCTTGGCCTCTTGTAATGTTCCACGGAAGCTCAACGTAAACTCGAGGAACAGCAAATCATCTTCCGATTAGGCACTTTGCAGCCTTCCGGACTCAATATCGAGTTCAATAATTTCAGATCATAGCCTCGGCCTCTATTACTTTTTTCCTTTTAATTTTTTCCACCCCTTTCTTTTGGGTCCTCCTTTCCCCCCCCCCTCCTTTCCTTTTGTTTCTCTCTCTCACCTGGCAGCTGTCCTTATCCTGCCAGTACACTTCACACCTAATCTCAGCTGCCTTTTGTCTCCACGGGCCCATTACCATCTCATCTGGCTTCTAATACCTTTTATTGTCTCCTTTTCTTCTTTTGTTCGATCGCAGCTTTGCCTTCGATCTTTTTATTTTCTTTCCAGTTTTGAAGAAGGGTTTCAACCCGAAACATCAACTCAAATTTCTCTCCATGGATGTTACCTGACCTGCTGAGTTTTTCCAGCATTCTCTGTTGTTATTTCAGCGTATGGGTCAACCATTCTGAAGTCCGATACAGCAGAGTTTAGCGCCAGAGTAAAGCTCCCATTGCTCAGTCCCAACGTGTGTCGTAGTCATCAGAAAAACATCCTTAATTTACCACAGCGACATTTCCATTTGTCATGCCCCTCCTCTATGTGGCCTGAGTGAAACTACCAATATTCGCTTCAAGTTAGGAGCAGAAAGATGCTCCTCTGCTAAGAGCCAAATTGAAAGTGCTTTTGTATTGCTAGTGTTGCTGAGTTCCCTGAGCGTGGGCCTTGCACAGCTGGCTACAAGCCGAGTGTAGAACTGCTGGGACTTGCCAAGACTGGCTGCCTGGAACACCCAGTTTTAATGAGTCCCAATGGTTTTACATTTAGCTTGCAGCCAGATGCACAAGACCTATACTTGGGGGAGCCCACATTATAAAAAGTCTGCCCAAATGTATTTCATAAGACTCTTACACCAACAGACAGAGGAAATGGACTAGAGAAGCTGGGGTTGTTCTCCTGAGAGCAGAGAAGGTTAAGGGGAGATTTAATTGAGGTGTTCAAAATCATGAAGGGTTTTGATAAGAGCAAATAAGGAGAAACTGTTTCCACTGGCAGGAGGGTTGGTAACCAGAGGACACAGATTTAAAGTACGATAGCAAAATACTGCGGATGCTAGAAATCCGAAATAACAACAGGAAACGCTGGAAAAACTCAGCAGGCCAGGGCAGCATCGGTGGAGAGAGAAATAGAGTCAACGTTTCAGGTCGAAGACCTTTCGTCAGAACTGAGAAAGAAGCAGGAAATGGAAAGCAAGTTTAGGGGCTGGGAAAAGGGGGAGGGGATGAAAGAACGAAAGGGAAGGTCAGTGATAGGATAGAAAGCGGGAGAGAGTGAGAGACATTGAGAGATATTCAAGGCGAGAGGAGGTGGAAATGGGGCAGGTTAAGGAACAAAGGATGGCTCTAGATGGGGTGTGAATTGCGCTGGGAGAATAAAGGACAGCTGCCATGTGGGAGGGAAGAAAAAAAAAGTGTGGATAAATAAAAGAAGAAAATATGTGATAGGGGCCGAGGTTATGATCTGAAATTGTTGAACTCTATGTTGAGTCCAGAGGGCTGTAGAGTGCCTGTAGTGTATGTAACCGTTCCACCTTTAAGAGAACTATTTTAAGGGTTGCACTACTTTATCTTGGCTGCTGTATACTGTAATACCGGTGGTGACCACACCGGTATATAAGTGCTGTGTAATGATTTATTGGGCAGTTCAGCCTGGACCTTCGACTAGTAAAGACCTGTTAAAAGTTACTCTTGTGGTCTGTGTAGTAATTCTCATTATAACACACAGACTTAACAGTGGCGACGAGTACGATCTTACCCTGCGGCAGAGATACATCCAAGGCAGTTTAACGGGCGTCGAGAAGAGGCATCCGCCCTCATCATTCTGCTGAGAAAAGACTCGGATCTGCAGAGCAAAGGAAGAATTCTGACACGAAGCCTTCCATCAGCAACAGGCAGTGATCATCCCTTCTATCACGGTGGTGGGTAAGCCGATCAGCGACGAGCAGCAAGTCGGCCACGTTGGCTGTGAAGTAGGGGAGGGAAAAACGGAGGATATAAGGGCGGAGAACTCGACCACGGCCGGGGAAAAGAGCCGGACAGAAGTCGGGGCCAGAGGCGCTGAGACTGGGGCAGCGTAAGGCACGGGAGCCGCGGTGAAGCAAACGCAGCCGGTGCGAAAGACCGGGCTGCAAGCGGGCTGGGAGACGCAACCGCGTCGAGAGAGAGCTCGACCGCGACCGGTGAAAAAGGCCGGGCAGCTACCGAGGCCGCGAGGTGCAGCGACCGGGTCAGCGTAAGGCGCGGGAGAAAATTAAAAAAAAAAAAAAAAACGCGGAGAACTCAGCCGCAGCCGGGGGAAAGGACCGGACTGCAAGAGGGGCTGGGAGGCACGATTTGAAAACCGCTGGGGAGGGCGAACGCAGCAATACGGCAATCACCATTACAGCCAGCGGGGGGGAGAAAGGCAAATGCGGGAAGCCGCCATTTTCGTAGGCGGGGGAAGAAGACAAGCGCGGGAAACCGCCACTTTGAAAAAAAAAAAGAAAAATTTCTTTTTGTTTCTCAAGAAGATTGCGAGGATGCCTAAGCGTGGTAACATCAACGATTTCGATCCCGATGTTGAAGATTGGGCCACGTATGTAGAATGCATAGAGATATATTGTAAGGCAAATAAAATATCAAATGAAGATAAAGCACTAACCTTACTAAACTCAATGGGTGCAAAGACATATGGGCTATTGAAGCATCTTCTATCACCAGCTAAACCGGCGGATCAGACTTTCGCTAATATTGTTGCTGTCCTGAAGAATCATTTGAACCCCACACCGCTGATGTTAGCGGAACGATTTAAATTTTATGCGAGAACGCAACTGAAAGGGGAAAGCAACGCGGAGTATTTAATTGAACTGCGTAAGCTAGCGAAATACTGTCAGTTTGGGGAAAGTCTGACAGAGGCACTGAGAGACAAATTCGTGTGTGGATTGTCGAAAGAAGGAACACAAAAGCGGCTGCTTGAAGAGAATGATCTTACACTTGATAAGGCTGTCACTATTGCAGCATCGCACGAAGCCGCAGCGAGAGGCACTGCGGAAATGCAGCTGAAGGCAGCGGTACTCAGCGTAGATCAAATGGCTTTGGGTACAATGAAATGTTATCATTGTGGAAAGACAACACACGATCAGAACCAATGCTGGTTTAAAAACCAGGGATGTAGAAAATGTGGCAAGTTTGGTCACATACCTAAAGTATGCCGGTCAGGAACGAAGACCAGCAACAAAAAGTCAACGCAGGAAAAGTGCAGAAAGGTACATAAGGTGGCTGAGAAGAGTTCGGATGAACAGAATTCGGATTCAGACTCCAACAGCAAGGAACTGGGTAGTCTGAGAATTCACAATGTGAGTAAGGAAGCTGACCGACAAACTATCTGGGTCACACTGCAGATAGCAGGAGTCCAGGTGAAGATGGAATTGGACACCAGATCGGCGTTGACAGTCATGAATAAGCAAGATTACAAAAGGTTATTCACACATATTCCCCTACGGGATACGGAGATAGTATTAAAGACATACACGGGGCAAAGAGTATACCCCATCGGAAAGATAAAAGTCAAGGTGATACACAAGGGCAAAGAACACCAAGGAATGGACATATGTGTACTACCTGAGGGAGGTCCACCACTTCTGGGACGGGAGTTGATCAGGAAAATAAATATGGACTGGCACTCCAGATTGTCCAGAATATGGGATGAGGGCATATGCAGCAGTGACAGTGACAAAGCAGAGAGTGAGCACTCGGTGAAGACAATCAGCTCAGACTCTGGAACTGATGATGGTAAGACCAGCCCATGTGCAAAAGACAAGTCTAAAATGGACTTGCAGACTAATGATGGAAAAACAAAGGAGTGCATAAATGCTTCAGAAGAGAACAAAGTATCAGAACAGAATTCCACTGAACAACAACAACATAGTTTGACAGAGAATTCTGAGTCTGTCCAGTCTACAGACATGCACATTTCTGAGGTACACCGGGCTCCAACTCAACTCAATTTCAAACTACAACAGCAATTAGAACAAATGATTTGCCGTTTTGAGCAAGAGATGAATGCAAAGAAAAAGTTCTTTGACACAGAGTTGGAGAATCTGGGAAGACAGCAGAAGCAGCTGATTGAGAAAATGGATCAGGAACACACAAACCGTCTGTGCGAGGAGGCCAAACGAATAAAGCTGAGCAAGAAAGGGAATATGTCAAATTCATCGATCAGTTGAAAGCTAAGAAGAAAGAGCACCCTTTTGTGAGCAGTGTCAGCAGTAATAAGCCACTCAGGGAATTGGTGGCAGAGGCAAAAGCTGAAGTGATGGAGGAAATAGAAGGCAATAGAGAAGAAGCAGAAGATGATGACTCATCTGAACCATTATCACCCCTACCAGGTCACGCACGTGGTCCCTCCGAACTGAGCCAAATCAGTCTGGAAGTAGAAAAACTTCCCAAGGTACTCGAGCCTTTAGAAGTCAGCAATGCTGGTTCTGAAGTTACGAAAGTTCAAGCTGTTAAGTCCAGTGAAGGACTATTAGATGAGTCACCCCAGCAACGAGAACCTACTACACCACCGAGAACTACTCCACCACCGAGGCGTTATCCGGACCGAGTCAGGAGGCGCAGGAGGCGCCTCCTCAGAGACTGAATCTGTGAACTGTTTTTACATGAAGTTGTGTATATATGTTATGAGGTTATGTTTAATGGGGAATATATACTGTTAAGCTAAAAAGGGAGGATTGTAGTGTATGTAATCGTTCCACCTTTAAGAGAACTATTTTAAGGGTTGCACTACTTTATCTTGGCTGCTGTATACTGTAATACCGGTGGTGACCACACCGGTATATAAGTGCTGTGTAATGATTTATTGGGCAGTTCAGCCTGGACCTTCGACTAGTAAAGACCTGTTAAAAGTTACTCTTGTGGTCTGTGTAGTAATTCTCATTATAACACACAGGCTTAACAGTGCCTAATCGAAAGATGAGGTGCTGTTCCTCGAGCTTACGCTGAGCTTCCGTGGAACAATGCAAGAGGCCGAGGACGGTGAGGTCCGAGTGGGAATGGAGCGGTGAATTAAAGTGACAGGTGACCGGGAGCTCGGGGTTCCCCTTACGGACTGAACGGAGGTGTTCCGCAAAGCGGTCACCCAATCTGTAATTTTCAAAAGAACTAGAGGGGAGATGAGGAAACATTTTTTTACGCAGCGAGTTGTTATGGCCTAGAATGCGCTGCCTGAAAGGGTGGTGGAAGCAGATTCAATAGTAAATTTCAAAAGAAAATTGGATAAATACTTGAAGGGAAAAAATTCACAGGGCTGTGGGGAAAGAGCAGGAAAGTAGGACTAATTGGAGAGCTCTTTCAAAGCGCCGACCCAGGCACGGTGGGCAGAATAGCCTCCTTCTGTGCTGTATAATTCTTTGATTCTAGGAGACCTCCATCTTATCAGAGATGAAAGGACAGAGCAGGCCGTCATCCATTCCCCAATCAAAGAATGCTTCTGTTTTCCATGTGAAGTTCTTTCCACACCGTCTACATTGCATGGATGTTACAGTTCTTGATGCATATTTGCAGGAATTTTGAGGCTTCTCCAGTGCGTACAAGCCTTTGTTGAAATGCAAATAAATGCCAATTGAATGAAAACTGCGTGCCTGATGTAAGGATAGAATCTCCGTATTCACATCCCTAGATAGAAAATCCTGACCTGAGTTTAGAATGGTTCTGGTATATCTACTTTGGAAAGACAACGATATAGGTAAAAAGTGGGATGAGGTCCTAAAAGCAGAATATAGGGAGTTAGGAAGTAAATTTAAAAATAGGACTTCAAAGGTAGTAATCTCAGGATTGCTACCAGTGCCACGTGCTAGTCAGAGTAGAAATAGAAGGATATTTCAGATGAATACGTGGCTAGAGGAATGGTGCAAGGGGGAGGGATTCAAATTCCTAGGACATTCACAGAATCACAGAATCACAGAAACCCCACAGTGCAGATAGAGGCCATTTCGGCCCATCGAGCCTGCACCGACACATATCCCACCCGATCCCCATAACCCCACGTATTTAATCCCCCCTAACACTAAGGGTCAATTTATCATAGCCAATCAACCTAACCCGCACATCTTTGGACATTGGAACCGGTTCTGGGGGAGGTGGGACCAGTTCAAACCGGATGTTTGAACCTGGGCAGGGCCGGGACCGATGTCCTAGGGGGAGTGTTTGCTAGTGCTCTGGGGGAGGGTTTAAACTAAGATGGCAGGGGGTTGGGAACCTGAGCAAGGGGACAGAGGAAAGGGAAACAAGGATAAAAGCAAAAGATAGGAAGGAGAAAAACAAAAGTGGCAGTCAGAGAAATCAATGGTTTAAATCAAACATGGCCACAGTAAATAATAATTCTAATAGGTGTAAGAGCGTTAAAAAAACAAGCCTGAAGGCTTTGGCCTAGAAATTCAGTCGCGTTTGCGCCCACTTATTGGCTATAAAGTGGTTTGCGCCGGAAGTTTTTTAGCGCCCGAAATTGAGTTGGTCCCTAACATCGGCATTAGCCAGTAGCGCTGCACCGGCACCGATGACGTCATCAGTGTGCACAGCGCCCCGGTTCCAATGGTAATCCGTCTCGATGGCCAAATTCAGTTGCGGCCGCCTCGCCCGTCGCGGCCGCAAACAGCGTTTGCAAAACGGTGCCTTACAGCTCCGAGAGGCCGGCGCATAAAGGTGGAGGGGCGGCCGGCCGCTTTCCCGGCGGCCGCCTGGCCGCACCTCCCTCCCTGGACTCCTGCACCACCCCCCCGCGGCATTGGTGTGTGACTCCCGCGAGCCCGGCACTTCTCCGTGGTGCCGGGCTCATTTGACAGGGGAATCCAGCAGCGATCTCACGGCTGCAGGCAGCTCCTCAAGAGAAGGAGGAGGCCTGCAGTACCCCAGCCTGCCGCACCGCATCGGTTGCCGCAGCGGCAGCTGGGCGCCGGAAACTGACATTCTTCGCCCCAAACGAGGTGGCCAAACCCTCCAATAGCGCCCGCCTCCGTCTTGGGGCGGCGCTACTGAATTTCAGGCGGGCGCTAGGGGAATCCGGCCCAGCGCTAAATTTCGGGCACTAAAGACCTGGCGCGGCGATACCGAATTTTTAGTCCTGTGTCTTAATGCGAGGAGCATTCGTAATAAGGTGGATGAATTGGCTGCGCAAATAGAGGTAAACGAATATGATTTGATTGGGATTACGGAAACATGGCTCCAGGGTGGCCAAGGCTGGGAACTCAACATCCAGGGGTATTCAATATTCAGGAAAGATAGGCAAAAAGGAAAGGGAGGTGGGGTAGCATTGCTGGTTAAAGAAGGGATTAACACAATTGTAAGGAAGGATATTAGCTCTGATGATGTGGAATCTGTATGGGTAGAACTGAGAAATACCAAGGGGCAGAAAACATTAGTGGGAGTGGTATATAGGCCTCCAAACAGTAATGCAGAAGTTGGGGATGGCATTAAAAGGGAAATTAGAGAAGTGTGCAATAAGGGCACAGCAGTCATCATGGGTGACTTTAATCTACATATAGATTGGGCTAACCAAATCAGTAACAATACTGTGGAGAAGGAATTCCTGGAGTGTTTAAGGGATGGTTTCCTGGACCAATATGTCGAGGAACCAACCAGAGATCAGGCCATCTTAGACTGGGTATTATGTAACGAGAAAGGATTAATTAGCAATCTTGTTGTACGAGGCCCCTTGGGTCGGAGCGATCATAATATGATCGAATTCTTCATTAAGATGGAGAATGAAGTAGTCGACTCAGAGACTAGGGTCCTAAATTTAAATAAAGGAAACTATGATGGTCTGAGGCGTGAGTTGGGTAGGATTGATTGAGGAATGTCACTCAAAGGGTTGACGGTGGATAGGCAATGGCAAACATTCAAAGACCGCATGGATGAACTACAGAATTTGTTCATCCCAGTTTGGCATAAAAATAAACCAAAATAGGTGACTCAACCGTGGCTAACAAGGGAAATTAGGGATAGCATAAGATCCAAGGAGAGGACATATAAATTGACCAGAAAAAGCAGTAAACCTGAGGATTGGGAGTAGCTTAGGATTCAACAAAGGAGGATAAAGGGATTAATTAAGAAAGGGAAAATAGAATATGAGAGTAAGCTTTCAGGGAACATAAAAACTGACTGTAAAATCTTTTATAGATATGTGAAGAGAAAAAGATTGGTGAAGTCAAGCGTAGGTCCCTTGCAGTCAGAATCAGGGGAATTTATAATGGGGAACAAAGGAATGGCAGACCAATTAAATACATATTTTGGTTCTGTCTTCACAAAGGAGGACACAAATAACCTCCCAGAGATGTTGGGGAACATAGGGTCTGATGAAAGAGAGGAACCGAAAGAAATCAGTATTTGTAGGGAAATGGTGTTAGGGAAATTGATGGGATTGAAGGCCGATAAATCCCCAGGGCCTGATAATCTACATCCTAGGGTACTTAAGGAAGTTGCCCTAGAAATAGTTGATGATTTGCTGATCATCTTCCAACATTCGATGGAATCTGGAACAGTACCCATGGAAAAGGTGGTAGAGAGAAAACGGGGAATTACAGACCGGTAAGCCTGACATCGGTAGTGGGGAAAATGCTAGAGTCCATTATAAAAGATGTAATAGCAGAGCACTTGGAAAACAGTGACGGGATCGGACAAAGTCAACATGGATTTACAAAAGGTAAATCGTGCTTGACTAATCTACTGGAATTTTTTGAGGATGTAACTGGTAAAATAGATAAGGGAGAGCCAGTGGATGTGGTGTATTTGGACTTTCAGAAGGCTTTCGATTAGGTCCCGCATAAGAGATTAGCGTGTAAAGTTAAGGCACATGGGATTGGGAGCAAGGTATTGACTTGGATAGAGAACTGGTTGGCAGACAGAAAGCAAAGAGTTGGAATAAACGGGTCTTTTTCCGAGTGGCAGGCAGTGACTAGTGGGGTACAGCAGGGATCGGTTCTTGGGCCCCAGCTATTCACAATATATATTAATGATCTAGACAAGGGAACTAGATGTAATATCTCCAAATTTGCAGACGACACAAAGCTGGGTGGGCGTGTGTGCTGTGAGGAGGATGCCGAGAAACTCCAGGATGATTTGGACAGGTTGGGTGATTGGGCAAAAGCATGGCAGATACAATATAACGTGGATAAATGCGAGGTTATCCACTTTGGTGGCAAAAACACGAAGGCTGATTATTATCTGAATGGCAATAGATTGGGAGAAGGGGAAGTGCAACGAGACCTGGGTGTCCTTGTGCACCAGTCACTGAAGGTAAGCATGCAGGTGCAGCAGGCGGTTAAGAAGGCAAATGACACGTTGGCCTTCGTAGCGAGAGGTTTTGAGTACAGGAACAAGGATGTCTTGCTGCAGTTATACAGGGCCTTGGTGAGACCACATCTTAAGTATTGTGTGCAGTTTTGGTCGCCTTATCTGAGGAAGGATGTTCTTGCCATGGAGGGAGTGCAGCGAAGATTCACCAGACTGATACCTGGGATGGCAGGAACGACGTATGAGGAGAGATTGGGTTGATTGGGCTTGTACTCGCTGGAGTTTAGAAGAATGAGAGAGGATCTCATTGAAACTTATAAAATTCTGACAGGACTGGACAGACTAGATGCTGGAAGGATGTTCCCGATGGTCGGGGAGTCCAGAACCAGGGGTCACAGTCTAAGGATAAGGGGTTGGCCATTTAGGACAGAGATGAGGAGGAATTTCTTCACCCAGAGAGTGGTGAACCTGTGGAATTCTCTGCCACAAAAGGCCGTTGCGGCCAATTCATTAAATATATTCAAGAAGGAGTTAGATATATTTCCTCAGGCTAAAGGGATCAAGGGATATGGGGAGAAAGCAGGGACCGTGTACTGAGTTTGGATGATCAGCCATGATCGCATTGAATGGTGGAGCAGGCTCGAGGGGCCGAATGGCCTACTCCTGCTCCTATCTTCTATGTTTCTATGTTTCTATGGCCAATTTCATTTAAGTACAGCAGCATACTTTAAAAGCAAATCACTTCTGCATAATATATACGTTTTGTTTTCTTCAGCTTTGAATTTTGATTTTGATTTTGACTGAATTGCTGAATGAACAATTGAGCAGCTCTGCCACAAATATTTGGCACCTTGTAGTTTGTAGGAATCATAACGGATGCTCACCGTTTATTGGCTAGGGAGTTACACATTTATTAGGACTAAGAAACATCTCTGTTTTTAATATTTTCTGTCTGCTTCCTCTGTTCTAGGTCTCCCCAGACCATGCTCAGTACTTCCAACAAGAGGATGGGAAAGTAAGTTGTGTCCAGGCTTCTACCAACGCAATAAAAAGTGCTGGTGGTGACTGAGGCCCAGGTCAAGCAACAGCAAATCATAAACGGTGAACAATCTGCTACTCCCAGAAATACAAGAAAACCAAGGGTGTGGCGAGAATGAGGAACTTAAAGAGATTATTATTAGTAAAAAAAACAGTACTAGCAAAATTAATGGGACTACAAGTCAATAAATCCCAAGGACCAGATGACCTACATCCTAGGTTTTGAAAGAGGTGGCCATTGGGATGTGGACGCATTGGTTGTCATCTTCCAAAATTCTATAGATTCTGGAACGGTTTCTGCAGATTGGAGGATAGCAAATGTAACCCCGCTATTTAAGAAAGGAGGGAGAGAGAAAACGGGGAACTACAGACCTGTTAGCCTCACATCAGTAGTTGGGGAAAATGCTGGAATCGATTATAAAGAATGCAATAACTGGGCACTTAGAAACTAATAGTAAGATTGGGCAGTCAACATGGATTTATGAAAGGGAAATCCTGTTTGACAAACCTATTGGAATTCTTTGAGGATGTAACTAGTGGAGTAGACAAAGGGGAACCATTAGATGTGGTGTATCTGGATTTTCAGAAGGCCTTCGATAAGATCCCACACAAGAAGTTGGTGAACAAAATTAGGGCACATGGAATTGAGGGTAATATACTGGCATGGATTGAGAATTGGTTAACAGACAGGAAACAAAGAGTAGTGATAAACGGGTCTTTTTCAGGATGGTAGGCTGTGACTAGTGGGGTACCGCAAGGATCGGTGCTCGGACCCCAGTTATTCACAATCTATATCAATGATTTGGATGAGGGGACTAAATGTAACATTTCCAAATTTGCTGATGATACAAAGATAGGTGGCAGTGTCAGTTGTGAAGCGGTTTCAAAGGGATCTCGACAGGCTCAGTGAGTGGGTGAGAACATGGCAGATGGAATATAATGTGGATTAATGTGAAGTTACCCACTTTGGTAGAAAAAACAGAAAGGCAGAGTATTCCCTAAATGGTGAAAGATTGGGGAATGCAGATGCTCAAAGGGACCTGGGTGTCCTTGTACATGAGTCACTGAAAGTGAATGTGCTGGTGCAGCAAGCCATTAGAAAGCTAAATGGTATGCTGGCCTTCATTACAAGAGGATTTGAGTACAGGAGTAAAGAAGTCTTACTCCAATTATATAGGGCCTTGGTGAGACCACACCTGGAGTACTGTGTATAATTTTGGTCTCCTTACCTAAGGAAGGATATACTTGCCACAGAGGGAGTGCAACGAAGGTTCACGAGATTGATTCCTGGGATGGTGGGACTGTCGTATGAGAAGAGATTGAGTAAACTAGGCCTGTATTCTCTTGAATTCAGAAGAATGAGAGGGGATCTCATTGAAGCATACAAAATTATTACAGGGCTTGATAGGGTGGATGCTGGGAGAATGTTTCCCTTGGCTGGGGAGTCTAGAACCAGGGGCCACCGCCTCAAGATAAAGGGTAGGCCATTCAGGACTGAGATGAGAAGAAATTTCTTCACACAGAGGGTGGCGAATCTTTGGAATTCTCTACCCCAGAGGGCAGTGGAGGCTCAGTCATTGGGTATATTCAAAACAGAAGTCGGTAGATTTCTGACTAGTAAAGGCATCAAGGGATATGGCGATAGGGCCAGTGAGTGGAGTTGAGGCAAAAGATCAGCCATGATCTCATTGAATGGCGGAGCAGGCTTGAAGGGCCGAATGGCCTACTCCTGCTCCTATTTCTTATGTTCTCTGATTATCAGTGGCATAAACTGAGTAATCTTCCAATTCATTCATTGTTATAATCAAGGTTTAGGTTAAAAGCTGAACTTTGATTCAAATTAAATTTAGAATTAAGGCAATTCCAATTTTCCTCAGTTTAGAAAAATGCGGATTTCGGATGACACGTACTGGCTGTATCTGAGCGCAGGTTTGATATTGAAGAGCCAGAGACAAATATCATAATGTTTAGGAATTGGAATCTTAAGTTCAGATCTAAAAATCAAAAAAGCTATTTTGAAACCAAATTCAGATTCACTCAGCTCTGCTCATTTTTTATTTAATTTCTCTTTTGGAAAAATAAGAAGCGGAAAGTGGAGGAAGTAAGCTAAATATTCCATTTGATAAGTTTGTGGACAAAATATTCTACATTTCCGTATTTCCCACCGTAGCTTTATACGTATGCTGTGTTTTATTTGCTAGATTCTAAGTTATTTTGTTGTCCATCTAGGCCCTGCCTTTCTGATCTCTGAAGATTTGAGTTCTACACCTCTGATTTTCCACTCATTCCTCTAGTTCAAACGGAGAGGTGAGATAAATGTTGACAGCTACCACTTGCGTGATTTTGTAATCACATAGCAACATTGCAGGCTACAAAGCCAAGGATATAAGATAAAATGGAGCTAACTATTAACTGCTTCAAGTGCCCTCAGCTAACACCCGGTGTGTGATTTCTGGTAATCGCACAATAATAGAGTACAATGCAAGAAAACTACCACTAACTGAAAGCCAACTGCATTTCATACCATAGGACAACAAAGTGTAAAAGGCAAAGACGGCAAGAGAATAGGATTCCATAGGATATACGGCACAGAAACAGGCCATTCGGCCCAACCAGTCCATGCTGGCATTTATGCTCCACTCGAGCTTCCTCCCATCTTTCCTCATCTAAATCTATCAGCATAACCCTCGATTCCCTTCTCCCTCATATGCTTGTCCAGCCTCCCCTTAAATGCTTCTACTATTCGCTTCAACCACTTCCTGTGGTAGCGAGTTCCACATTCTCACCACTCTCTGGGTAAAGAAGTTTCTTCTGAATTCCCTATTGGATTTCTTGGTGATTATCTTATATTGATGGCCTCTAGTTATGCTCTTCCCCACAAGTGGAAACACTCTCTCTGTATCCACTCTATCAAAACCTTTTCTACTCTAACAATTACGGAGATGTGGTTGCATCGTGGCCAAGGTTGGGAACTAAATATTCTAGGATACTGAACATGTAGAAGAGATAGGCAAAATGGAAAAGGAGGAGGGGCAGCCCTGATAATAAAGGATGGGATAAAGACTGTAGAGAGAAAGGATCTTAGCTCTGAAAATCAAAGAAGTAGAATCAGTTTGGATGGAGCCAAGAAACAGCAAGGGGCAGAAAACATTGGTGGAATTTGTTTATAGGCCCCCAAACAGTAGTTGTAATGTAGGGCAGAGTATAAATCAGGAAATTAGAGGCGCATGTAACAAGGCTAATACAATAATCATGGGGGACTTTAATCTACATATAGACTGGGCAAACTAAATTTTGCAGTGATAGTGTGGAGGACGAATTCATGGAATGTATGCAAGATAGTTTTCTAGATCAGTATGTTAAGCAACCAACTAGGGAACAGGCTATTTTAGATCTAATATTGTGCAACGAGAAAGGATTAATTAATAACCTTATAGTAAAGGGGCCTTTAGGGAACAGTGACCATAATATGACAGAATTTTATATTGAGTTTGAAAGTGATTTAGTTAAATCCCAAACTAGAGTCTTAAATCTAAACAAAGCAAACTACGTAGGTATGAGGGGCAAGTTGGCTAAGATAGATTGGGAAACTACATTAAAAGGTATGAGGGTAGAAAAGCAATGGCTAGCATTTAAAGAATTAATACATAATTTACATAAAATATACATTCCTTTAAGGCACAAAAACCCCACAGGAAAAGTGGTCCAACCGTGGCTAAGATAGTATTAGATCAAAAGAGGAGGCTTATAATGTTGCCAAAAAGAGCAGTAAGCCTGAGGATTGGGAGGATTTTAGAATTGAGCAAAGGAGGACCAAGAAATTGATAAAGAAAGGGAAAATAGAATATGAGAGTAAACTAGCGAGAGATATAAAAACAGACTGTAAAAGCTTCTATAGGTATGTAAAGATGAAAAGATTAGCGAAAGTAAATGTGGGTCCCTTACAGGCTGAGACAGGAGAAATTATAATGGGGAATAAGGAAATGGCAGAGAAAGTATACAAATTTGTGCCTGTCTTCACGGAAGAAGACACAAAAAACTTCCCGGAAATAGTGGAGAACCAAGGGTTTAGCGAGAATGAGGAACTGAAAGAAATTAATATGAGCAAAAAAATAGTACTGGAGAAATTAATGGGACTGAAAGCCAATAAATCCCCTGGACCTGATGGCCTACATCCTAGGGTTTTGAAAGAGGTGGCTATAGAGATAGTGGATGCATTGGTTGTCATTTTCCAAAATTCCATAGATTCTAGAATGGTTCCCATGGATTGGAAGGTAGCAAATGTAACCCCGCTATTTAAGAAAGGAGGGAGAGAGAAATCGGGGAACTACAGACCAGTTAGCCTGACATCAGTAGTAGGGAAAATGCTAGAATTTATTATTAAGGATGTGGTAACATGGCACTTAGAAAATAATAATAGGATTGGACAGAGTCAACACGGATTTATGAAAGGAAAATTGTGTTTGATGAATCTGTTAGAGTTTTTTGAGGTTGCAACTAGGAGAATAGATAAGGGGGCACCAGTGGATGTGGTGTATTTGGATTTTCAGAAGGCATTCGATAAGGTGCCACACAAGAGGTTATTAAACAAAATTAGGGCTCATGGGATTGGGGGTAATAACCATTTTCAGCCAGAAGTGCCAAGTGGATGATTCATATCGGCCTCCTCCCAAGGACCCCACCATCACAGAAGCCAGTCTTCAGCCAATTCGATTCACTCCACGTGATATCAAGAAATGGCTGAGCGCACTGGATACAGTAAAGGCTGTGGGCCCTGACAACATCCCGGCTGTCGTGCTGAAGACTTGTGCTCAAGAACTAGCTGCACCTCTAGCCTAGCTGTTACAGTACAGCTATAACACTGGCATCTATCCAACAATGTGGAAAACTGCCCAGGTATGTCCTGTCCACAAAAAGCAGGACAAATCCAAACCGGCCAATTACCGCTCCATCAGTCTACTCTCAATCATCAGCAAAGTGATGGAAGGTGTCGTCGACAGTGCTATCAAGCAGCACATACTCACCAATAACCTGCTCACTGCCCAGTTTGGGTTCTGCCAGAACCACTCGGCTCCAGTCCTCATTACAGCCTTGGTCCAAACATGGACAAAAGAGCTGAATTCCAGAGGTGAGGTGAGAGTGACTGCCCTTGATATCAAGGCAGCATTTGACTGAGTGTGGCATCAAGAAGCCCTAGTAAAACTGAAGTCAATGGGAATCGGGGGGGAAAGCTCTCCACTGGCTGGAGTCATACCTAGCACAAAGGAAGATGGTTGTGGTGGTTGGAGGTCAATCATCACAGCCCCAGGATATCGCTGCAGGAGTTCCTCAGGGCAGTGTCCTAAACCCAACCACATTCAGCTGCTTCATCAATGACCTTCCCTCTATCATAATCATAGAATCATAGAAATTTACAGCATGGAAGAAGGCCATTCAGCCCATCGTGTCCATGCCGGTCGACAAAGAGCTATCCAGCCTAGTCCCACTTCCCAGCTCTTGGTCCGTAGCCCTGTAGGTTACGGCACTTCAAGTGCACATCCAAGTGCTTTTTAAATGTGATGAGGGTTTCTGTCTCTACCACCCTTTCAGGCAGTGAGTTCCAGACCCCCGCCACCCTCTGGGTGAAAACATTTCCCCTCAAATCCCCTCTAAACCTCTGACCGTTTACTTTAAATCTGTGCCCCCTGGTTGTTGACCCCTCTGCCAAGGGAAACAGTTCCTTCCTATCCACTCTATCTAGGCCCCTCATACTTTTATACACCTCAATTAGGTCTCCCCTCAGTCTCCTCTATTCCAAAGAAAACAACCCCAGCCTATCCAATCTTTCCTCATTGCTAAAATTCCCCAGTCCAGGCAACATCCTCATAAATCTCCTTTGTACCCTCTCTAGTGTAATCACATCTTTCCTGTAATGTGGTGACCAGAACTGCACGCAGTATTCTAACTGAGGCCTAACTAGTGTTTTATACAGGTCAAGCATAACCTCCCTGCTCTTATATTCTATGCCTCGGTTAATAAAGGAAAGTATTCCGTATGCCTTCTTAACCGCCTTATCTACCTGTCCTGCTACCTTCAGGGATTTATGGACATGCACTCCAAGGTCCCTCTGTTCCTCTGCACTTCTCAGTGTCCCCCCATTTATTGTGTATTCCCTTGCCTTGTTAGCCCTCCCCAAATGCATTACCTCGCACGTGTCCGGATTGAATTCCATTTGCCACTGTTCTGCCCACCTGATCAGTCCATTGATATCTTTCTGCAATCTGCAGCTTTCTTCTTCATTAACAACCACACGGCCAATTTTAGTATCATCTGCAAACTTCTTAATCAGACTTCCTACATTCAAGTCCAAATCACTGATATATATCACAAGAAGCAAGGGACCCAGTACTGAGCCCTGCGGAACCCCACTGGAAACAGCCTTCCAGTCACAAAAACACCCTTCGAACATTACCCTTTGCTTCCTACTTCTGAGCCAATTTTGGATCCAATGGGCTTTTACTGTCGTGACCAGTCTGCCATGCGGGACCTTATCAAAAGCCTTGCTAAAATCCATGTAGACTACATCAAATGCACTACCCTCACCGACCCTCCTTGTTACCTCCTCAAAAAATTCAATCAAGTTAGTCAGACACGACCTCCCCTTAACAAATCCATGCTGACTGTCCTTCATTAATCAGTGTCTTTCTAAATGAAGACTTATCTTGTCCCTCAGAATTTTTTCCAATAATTTTCCCACCACCAAGGTTAGGCTGACTGGCCTATAGTTACTCAGTCTATCCCTTTCTCCTTTTTTAAACAATGGTACCACGTTAGCAGTTCTCCAGTCCTCCGGCACCACACCTGTAGCCAGAGAGGATTGGAAAATGATGGTCAGAGCCTCTGCTATTTCCTTTCTTACTTCTCTTAACAGTTTTACCTGCCAATATTTTTTAATGCTCTTTCTTTGCTTCCCTAATTTCCTTTTTAATTTCACCCCGTACTTTCTATACTCCTCTAGGATTCCTATGGTATTGAGCCCTCGGTATCTGTCATAAGCCTCCCTTTTAATCCTTATCCTACCCCGTATGCCCCTTGACATCCAGGGAGCTCTAGATTTGTTAGTCCCACCTTTTTTCTTCAAGGGAACATACTTGCTCTGAACCCTCACTATCTCCCGCTTGAATGCCTCCCACTGCTCAGACACTGATTTACCTTCAAGTTTCTGCTTCCAGTCCACTTTGGCTAAATCACCTCTCAGCTCAGTAAAATTGGCTTTTCATACAAACAAACTTAGAAGATAGGAGCAGGAGTAGGCCATGCGGCCCCTCGAGCCTGCTATGCCATTCAATGCGATCATGGCTGATCGTCCAAATTCAGTACCCGGTCCCGGCTTTCTCCCCATGCCCCTTGATCCCTTTAGCCTTGAGAAATATATCCAACTCATTCTTGAATATATTTAATGAATTGGCCTCTACTGCCTTCTGTGGTAGAGAATTCCACAGGTTCCCCACTCTCTGGGTGAAGAAATTCCTCCTCATTTCTGTCCTAAATGGCTTACCCCTTATCCTTAGATTGTGACCCCTGGTTCTGGACTCCCCGACCATCGGGAACATCCCTCCTGCCTCTAGTCTGTCCAGTCCTGTCAGAATTTTATAAGTTTCAATGAGATCCCCTCTCATTCTTCTAAACTCCAACGAGTACAAGCCCAATCGACCCAATCTCTCATACATCATTCCTGCCATCCCAGGTATCAGCCTGGTGAATCTTCGCTGAACTCCTTCCATGGCAAGAACATCCTTCCTCAGGTAAGGCGACCAAAACTGCACACAATAGTCAAGATGTGGTCTCACCAAGGCCCTGTATAACTGCAGCAAGACATCCTTGTTCCTGTACACAAACCCTCTCTCTACGAAGGCCAACATACCATTTGCCTTCTTAACCGCCTGCTGCACCTGCATTCTTACCTTCAGCGACTGGTGCACAAGGACACCCAGGCCTCGTTGCACTTCCCCTTCTCTCAATCTATTGCCATTCTGATAATAATCTGCCTTCCTGTTTTTGCCACCAAAGTGGATAACCTCCCATTTATCCACGTTATATTGCATCTGCCATGCTTCTGCCCAATCACCCAACCTGTCCAAATCATCCTGAAGTTTCTCGGCATCCTCCTCACAGCACACACGCCCACCCAGCTTTGTGTTGTCTGCAAATTTGGAGATATTACATCTAGTTCCCTTGTCTAGATCATTAATATATATTGTGAATAGCTGGGGTCCAAGGACCGATCCCTGCGGTACCCCACTAGTCACTGCCTGCTATTCGGAAAAAGACCCGTTTATTCCAACTCTTTGCTTTCTGTCTGCCAACCAGTTCTCTATCCTAGTCAATACCTTGCCCCCAGTCCCATGTGCCTTAACATTACACGCTAATCTCTTATGCGGGACCTTATCGAAAGCCTTCTGAGAGTCCAAATACACCACATCCACTGGTTCTCCCTTATCTATTTTACCAGTTACATCCTCAAAAAATTCCAGTAGATTAGTCAAGCACGATTTACCTTTTGTAAATCCATGTTGACTTTGTCCGATCCCGTCACTGTTTTCCAAGTGCTCGGCTATTACATCTTTTATAATGGACTCTAGCATTTTCCCCACTACCGATGTCAGGCTTTCCGGTCTGTAATTCCCCGTTTTCTCTCTGCCACCTTTTTTGAATAGTGGGGTAACATTAGCTACCCTCCAATCCATGGGTACTGTTCCAGATTCCATCGAATGTTGGAAGATGATCAGCAATGCATCTACTATTTCTAGGGCCACTTCCTTAAGTACCCTAGGATGTAGATTATCAGGCCCTGGGGATTTATCGGCCTTCAATCCCATCAATTTGCCTAACACCATTTCCCTACACATATTGATTTCTTTCAGTTCCTCCCTTTCATCAGACCCTATGTTCCCCAACATCTCTGGGAGGTTATTTGTGTCCTTTGTGAAGACAGAACCAAAATATGTATTTAATTGGTCTGCCATTTCTTTGTTCCCATTATAAATTCCCCTGATTCTGACTGCTAGCGACCTACGCTTGACTTCACCAATCTTTTTCTCTTCACATATCTATAAAAGCTTTTGCAGTCACTTTTTGAGAACTTTTATGAGTGGCCTATCCTTGTCCTTTTCCATCACTACCCTAAATCTAACTGAATTATGATCACTGCCATCAATATGTTCTCCCACTGACACCCTTTCCACCTGCCCAGCTTCATTCCCTAAAACTAGGTCCAGTACCGCACCCTCTCTTGTTGGGCTTGCTACATACTGGCTAAAAAAGTTCTCCTGAATGCATTTTAGGAATTCCGCACCCTCTATAACTTTCACTCTAATTTTACCCCAGTTAATATTAGGGTAGTTGAAATCCCCTACTATTACTGCTCTATAGTTTTTGCACTTCTCAGAAATTTGCCAACATATTTGCTCTTCTATCTCCCTCTGACTATTTGGGGATCTATGGTGTAGTGTCCGAGTATAAATAATACACGGACTGCAGGAGAACAATAATAACAGGTATTTACTGAACGGAGGGTACTCTTTTATTTGGACCCAAAAAAAACAATTCGACTGTAAATAAACAAAAGTTCAACTAAAGCTTAACAAATCAAATTAAAATTTGGTTTTCCGTGTTGATGATGCACTCCAGTCCCCGCAGCGCCCACCGGTCGCGGAAATACTCAAGCGCACCGGCGGACACCGCGTGCTCCATCTCCACGGCCACCCGGGCGCGAACATGGCCGCGGAAGAGATGCAGGCAATCCGGCTGGACGACCCCCTCGACCGCCCGCTGCCTGGACCAATTGATGGCTCTTTTAGCCAGGCCCAGAGCAGGCCCACAAGGAGGTCCTCCAACCTGTCCGCTCCCCTCCGCACCGGGTGACCGTAGATCAAGAGCGTGGGACTGAAGTGCAACCAAAAATCGAGGAGCAGCCCCTTCAAGTAGTGAAAGAGGGGCTGCAACCTCTCACAATCCATATAAACGTGAAACACGGACTCCTCCAGGCCGCAAAAAATGCAGGCGGCCTGGGAGTCCGTGAACCTACTTAAAACCTTATTGCACGGGACCGCTCCGTGCAACACCCTCCAGGCCAAGTCCCCGATGGAACAAGGGAGGACTCCCGCATAGAGAGCCCTCCATTGGGGACCTCCGCTACCGCCGGTCGGCAAAACGCCACGCCAAGGCGTGTCCGGACGGCAGACGAAGATGGCAAAGTGGAGAGTGTGCAGGAGCAGCCCGTACAGGAAACCCCTCCGCGCGGAATGAAAAGGCACGGAGGGTATTTCCTCGAGACGGCTCAAGTTGTGAGGCGCCGGTTCCCGAGGGGAGTTTCGGGGCCGGGCGCCGATGAGGAATTCCGTCCGAACGGGGGTAAGCTCGGACGGGATCGCCCCACGTGCTTGAGCCGCCTCGATACACCTAGTGGAGTCGGGGCCCAGTGCCGCTTTTACCGATTCGATGGTTTCGACCGCGAGCTGGACGTTGGCCCAGGACAGGCGCCGCGCCAGCTCCTCCGGCACCATCCAGCCCGCTCCTCCGCCATCGAGCAGGTCCCCGACTCTGGTCACCTTGCCAGCCACAGCCCTAGCCTCCGCCAGCCGCCCGAACCCGTGTTCGTGGAGGTGCGGATTCCTGAGCAGCGGCTCCCGAAGGAGAGCCGCCGCTCCTGACGGGGGAGAGCTCCGCCTGGAAGCGACGTAGTTCCAAACCCATAGTAGTTCCTGGTAGAAGACAGGCAGCTCCCGCAGGCCGGCACGCCTGCTGCCCACTTTCGCAAACAGGAGCTGCGTGTCGTAATTGAGGCCATGCAGCTGGCGGAAGAAAAACGTCGCCAGCGCACACCATCTCGGAGGATTCTCGACGTACAGGTATCTCTGCCGCGTCTGAAGACGGAAAGTCGCAGCCTGGGTGCGAAGGCACACCAGCGCCTGACCGCCCTCCCTAAGCGGGAGACACAGAACCGCGGCAGAGACCCAGTGCTTCCTTTTGTCCCAGAAGAAGTCGATGAGCTTCTTCTGAATCTTGGCGACAAACGTAGGGGGAGGGATCAAAGTGACCAACCGGTACCACAACATGGCGGCCACCAGCTGGTTTATGACCAGCACTCGACCCCTGTAGGACAACACTCGGAGCAGTCCTGTCCAGCGTCCTAGGCGAGCGGTGACTTTGGCCTCCAGCTCTTGCCAGTTCGCCGGCCAAGCGTCCTCGGCAGGGCTAAGGTAGACTCCCAAATAGAGGAGGTGCGTGATGCTCCAGGCGAAAGGCCTGAACTCCTCCGGCAGGGAGTCCACCCGCCACTGACCCACCAGGAGTCCGGAACATTTCTCCCAGTTGATCTTGGCGGAGGATGCGTCCGAGTAAATCTGCTGGCATTCCCGCATCCTCCGCAAGTCAGCGGGATCCGTGACCGTGAGGAGCACGTCATCGGCGTAAGCCGAGAGGACCACCTCCACGCCCGGCCCTTGCAGAGCCAGTCCCGTCAACCTCTTCCGCAAGAGGCGCAGGAAAGGCTCCACGCAAATGGCATATAACTGACCGGACATGGGGCATCCCTGACGCACCCCCCTCCCGAAGCGAAGGGGCGCCGTCAAGGACCCGTTAACTTTAATCAGACACTCCACGGCGGCGTACAGAAGTCGGATCCGGGCGACGAAATGCGTCCCGAACCCGAATGCGCGCAGAGTCCCGAAGAGATACTCGTGATCCACCCTGTCGAACGCCTTCTCCTGATCCAGGGAAAGGAAGGCGACCGACAGACCAGCCCTCTGGGAGTGGTGGACCAGGTCCCGGACCAGATGGATGTTATCGTGGATGGTCCGGCCCGGGACCGTGTAGGACTGGTCGGGGTGGATCATGTGGGCCAGCACGGTGCCAAGGCGAGCAGACATGGCCCTGGCAAAGATTTTATAGTCCGTGCTGAGGAGGGAGACCGGGCGCCAGTTCTTAAGGAGGCGGAGATCGCCCTTCTTAGGCAGCAGGACAATGACCGCCCTGCGCCAAGAGAGGGGCATCTCCCCGGTCGCCAAACTTTCCCCCAGGACCCGCGCGTAGTCGCCCCCCAAGACGTCCCAGAACGCCCTGTGGAACTCCACGGTCAGCCCATCCAGCCCCGGGGACTTTCCCCTAGAGAGCTGGCGGAGGGCGCCGGTCAGCTCCGCCAGACTTAGCGGAGCGTCCAATTTTTCGGCGCCCTCCGGGCCAACCTTCGTCAGGTCCTCCCACAAAACTCTGCGCGCATCCTCGCTGGACGGATCCGGAGAGAACAGAGCCCCGTAATAGGCGCGGGTCTCCGTGCTGATTCCCTCCGGATCCGAGACCAGAGATCCGTCGTCGGCCAGCAGACCCAAGAGCTGCTTACGGACCCCCTGTCTTTTTTCCAGCGAGTAGAAGAAGGGGGAGCCGCGGTCCAGGACCCGCAGGAGCTGGATCCGCGACCTCACGTACGCGCCTCGGGACCCGACGAGCTGCAGGTCCTTCAGCGCGCCCTTCTTCTCTTCGTACACCTTCCGCAGGGCCGGGTCCTCGACGACCTGACCGAGACGGGACTCCAGGTCGAGCACCTCCTTCTCCAACCGCCCGACCCGGGCCTCCCGCCTCTTGGTCGACCCCTTCGCGTACTCCTGACAGAAGAGACGGATGTGAGCCTTGCCCACATCCCACCATAGCCTCAAGGAGGGGAAGCCCCCCTGCTTCCTTCTCCAGTCGGCCCAGAATCGACGAAACGAATCCCGGAACCGTGCGTCCTCCAGCAGCAGGTTGTTAAAATGCCAGTACACGGACCCCCCCCGCGCGCGCAGCGGAGCGAGCTCCGCCCACACCAGGTGGTGGTCCGTGCACGGCACTGGCCGCATGGAAGCTGCCGGAACACAGGAGACGTACGCCCGGGAAATGTAGAGGCGGTCGATTCTGGACCTGCCTCCCCCAGACCTCATGCTAGTGAAGGCGCTGGAGTCGGGGTGGAGATTTCGCCAGACGTCCACCAAGTCGAAGGACCCAACCAGGTCCCTCAACTTCTCCATCGCCGCCGGGCTTCGCGGGGGACCCGAACGGTCCCTCGCCTCGAGGGTGCAGTTAAAATCCCCCCCGAGGATGACGCACTCGCCCACGTCGATGGAGCCCAAGAGAGCGGACACTTCTTCGAAGAAGCGCACTTGCTGCGCACTGGTCTGAGGGGCGTACACGTTCACTAGATGGAGCGGCACGCCCCCCAGGTGAACAGTGACCTGGAGCAAGCGGCCCGGCACGTGCTCCTTGACCCCCAAGATCTCCGGCTGAAAATGCGGGGCCAGCAAGATAGCCACCCCGCTGGAATTGTTGGAGAGGTGACTCATGCTGACCCCTCCTTGCCACTCCAGGAGCCACGTGGCTTCGTCTCCCGGAACGGTGTGGGTTTCTTGCAGGAAGCACACCGCATACTTCCCGTCCCGAAGGACCGAGAAGTTATTGAATCTGCGGCGCGCCTCCCTGCTGCCGTTGATGTGGAGGCTGGCTATGGTTATCTTCATGTCAGAAGCATAGTGCAACCTCTACCTACACCTAACGGGGGGAGGAAGCGCAGCCGCTGGTCCGCCGCCACTTCCTCAGCAGCCCAGTGAGAAACGTTGTGAGCCGACGCAGCTCGAGCGGGTTCACACCCTCGTCCGCGCCCAAGATCTTAACGGCGGCGCGGACGGAATCGATGAGCAGCGCCAGCTCCGACCACCTGTCGAGGGCCAGCCGGACCTTATTGCGCTGACCCAGGCACGTGGCCATAAAATCCCGGAGTTCCCTTACGGAAATGAGGGGAGACTCGGCAAGGGGCACGAGGTCATCCATCGCCACGTCGGCGCTGGAGTCCGAATCGTCCTCCGTGCCCATCACCGAGTCCCCATCCTCCTCCAGGGGGTCGTCACCAGCGGCCGACCCGTCCGCCGCGCAGTGCGAAGCGAACGACTCGGCCGCGCCAGCCAGCCCCGCCTCCGCCCGGATCCCACCCCCAGGATCGGCGGCAGAGGATTTCTCCCTGGGCTCCTCTAGGGGTGCCGGGCCAGAAGACGGCGGCGGTTCAGAGCTCCCCTCCGCCTCAGACGCCGGAACGACCGGAGAAACCGGGGAGAGAACAATTTCCAGCTCCTCCAGTACGTCCGGCACCAGAGACGCAGCCAGGGGGCCATCCTCCTCCCCGCCACCAACCTCCGACCCAGCGGACGGGGGGTTTTGAATTAAAAGCTCTACCAGGACGAGCATCCCCTGGGAGACGTCCGGGTCGCATTGGGCGAGCTCATTATCCTCGAGCTCGCCCGACCCAGCCCCCAGGCTGCCCGACCCGGCGAGGGGTAACGACACCGATAAAAAGTCAACTTCAATTACTGCCGCGGGTTGTTCCGCAACCCTCCCCACGGGCAGGGTCTCATCCCCATCCCCGGGAGGCACGTGCTGGACAGACTCATCTGCCTCAGCCTCCCGAGGGACAGGCGACCCCTGCCGATCGCTGGTGATGACGACAGCGCTGGTGGGGGGGGGGGGGGGTGCAGTACCCGCGGCGGGCGACGACTCCCCCTGCTCGGAGGGACCTTCCTCCTCCCGGTCCTCCTCCTCATCCAGGGGGTCGCGCCTTCTTTTTAGCACGGAGGGAGCGAGGGAGACCTCCATGTCTGCAAAGGCCTCCTCCTCGACTCCCTCCGGCGGAGCAGGTTTGTCGGGTTCCTCGGGCCCGAGCCCGGCTGCAGGTATTGGCATTACCGCTGCGGCGGTTGCGGCCACAGGCTCGGGCACGGGGCCCCTCCCGCTCACATCTGCCCTGATCAACTCCGCGAGGAGCGCGGGTGTAAGGGGCTCAAGAGGCAAGGGCTCACCATCCACGGGGGGACCTGCCCTAAGGTGCTTCTTTTTTCCCCGCGCCTTCTTTCCGGCCGGACACGCTCCCTCCCCCCCGCCGGAGGCCTTGGTGGCATCGGCCCCCGACGTCAACCGCGCATCAGACGTACTTGACGCGCGGGCAGATCCGGGGGGAAGGGCGGCGGCGGCGGCGCCAGCCTCGGCCGCACGAGATGATCCGGCGGCCTTGGAGGCAGGGCAGTTCCTCCTGATGTGCCCCACCTCCCTGCAGGCATGGCACCTCACACCGTCCGACGTCCAAAAGGCGCGGTAGGCGGTCCCCTCGTGGAGGACGACGAACGCCCCTTCAGTGTCCTCCTCCCGCGCCAGCTGGATAAACAGCTGGCGCCGGAAGGAGAAGACGTGGCGAAGGCTGGCCTCCCGGAAGCCGAGCGGGATGGGCGTGATCCCCGACCTCACCTCCCCAAGTTGTCGCAAATGGGGAAGGAGGAGCTCACCAGGAACATAGGGCGGGACGTTGGAAATAATGATCCTCTGCGCGGTGGCCTCGAGAGGATCCACCGGCAGGAAGGTCCCGCCCACGGTGAGCCCCTTGGCGACAGCCAGGGACACCGCCCGCTCCGACCCCAGGAAGAACACAGCCTTCCCATACATTTTCGAGGCCGCGACGATGGCTGAGGGGCCGACAACCCCAGCCATGGCCTTGACGCAGGCCTCGATGGTCATAGTGGGGTGAGTGTAGCTCTTCACCCCAAGCTTTTTTGTTATTAATCGAAAAGGTGACGGGGCAGCAGGAACAGCGGGAGCAGCTGTGGCCGTGGCTACCACTCTCGCATAGGTCCCGGCTGGCCCCGCCACCGGCGAAGATGCAGTCGCCATTCTGGGGTGCTTTTTTTAAGGGCTACACTCACCCCAAGTCACAGGCCTGAAGGTGTTAATGGCCTCGGTGTATATATATATTTTTTTGTCCTCTATTGAGCAGAGGGAGCTGATTAGAATGAGGACACACCTCTCTCCTTATTGATTTAAATTGGGAGAGGAGCCCTCGCCCCTCTGCTCAATTGGCAATTAATAAAATAGATGAAACTAAGGTGCCTTAGAAAGACAGGCAGAGAGAGACAAAGAGAGAGAGAGAGGTGGGGGGGTGGGAAGGAGGGAGGCCGCAAAGGGCAGTGTTGCCACTCAGGATGGTGGGTGGGTGTAGGCAGGGTTGCACTCTCCGATGGAAAAAGTCTTTGGTGATGGTGGTCTTCTGGCAGGGGGAGAAGACGTCTTCACCTGGAAAAGCTGGAGAAGCCCAGGCTTAGTCCTGCAACAGGTCTTAACGATGTAATTAAATTAAATTAAGGACTTCACCTTGGGCAGCTCCAAGCTCTCCCAGGGCAGGCAATAGAAGGGATGCTAATTAGTGGTGTGTGTGGCCTAGCTTTTAACAAGAGCACACACACACACACACTACACCCCTTGATGATCCGGCCTTGCTTCTTCTTTTCTCCCCCCACCTAAAATACAAAGTCTTGGGAGAGTGCCCCAAATAACACCCACCTGTAGATGTTCCGGATGAAGTTTTCTTCCCTCCTTTCAAGCAGTTGGTTTCTCTCCCCTCTCTCCCTCTCCTGAAGTGGAGGCCAATTTGGGGAGGCAGTGATAGAAAGGCCTCTCCCCTGGTTGATGTTGATGTAGGCCTCCTTTCTCCTTCTCCTCCTCTGTCCTCTCTCTCCAGGCACCTCAGTTGATGTAATGATGGTGGAGTTGGTGGTGGTGGTGGTGGTGGTCCAACGTTCACCTCCTCTTCCTGGTCAGGGGACCACCACTTTAATCCACTCTCCAAAGTCTGGCTGCTCCCTCTGCTCGTGCTTGCAGCTGAACAGAGGGTACTCTTTTATTTGGACCCAAAAAAAACCAATTCGACTGTAAATAAACAAAAGTTCAACTAAAGCTTAACAAATCAAATTAAAATTTGGTTTTCCGTGTTGATGATGCACTCCAGTCCCCGCGGCGCCCACCGGTCGCGGAAATACTCAAGCGCACCGGCGGACACCGCGTGCTCCATCTCCAGGGCCACCCGGGCGCGAACATGGCCGCGGAAGAGATGCAGGCAATCCGGCTGGACGACCCCCTCGACCGCCCGCTGCCTGGACCAATTGATGGCTCTTTTAGCCAGGCCCAGGAGCAGGCCCACAAGGAGGTCCTCCAACCTGTCCGCTCCCCTCCGCACCGGGTGACCGTAGATCAAGAGCGTGGGACTGAAGTGCAACCAAAAATCGAGGAGCAGCCCCTTCAAGTAGTGAAAGAGGGGCTGCAACCTCTCACAATCCATATAAACGTGAAACACGGAGTCCTCCAGGCCGCAAAAAATGCAGGCGGCCTGGGAGTCCGTGAACCTACTTAAAACCTTATTGCACGGGACCGCTCCGTGCAACACCCTCCAGGCCAAGTCCCCGATGGAACAAGGGAGGACTCCCGCATAGAGAGCCCTCCATTGGGGACCTCCGCTACCGCCGGTCGGCAAAACGCCACGCCAAGGCGTGTCCGGACGGTAGACGAAGATGGCAAAGTGGAGAGTGTGCAGGAGCAGCCCGTACAGGAAACCCCTCCGCGCGGAATGAAAAGGCATGGAGGGTATTTCCTCGAGACGGCTCAAGTTGTGAGGCGCCGGTTCCCGAGGGGAGTTTCGGGGCCGGGCGCCGATGAGGAATTCCGTCCGAACGGGGGTAAGCTCGGACGGGATCGCCCCACGTGCTTGAGCCGCCTCGATACACCTAGTGGAGTCGGGGCCCAGTGCCGCTTTTACCGATTCGATGGTTTCGACCGCGAGCCGGACGTTGGCCCAGGACAGGCGCCGCGCCAGCTCCTCCGGCGCCATCCAGCCCGCTCCTCCGCCATCGAGCAGGTCCCCGACTCTGGTCACCTTGCCAGCCACAGCCCTACCCTCCGCCAGCCGCCCGAACCCGTGTTCGTGGAGGTGCGGATTCCTGAGCAGCGGCTCCCGAAGGAGAGCCGCCGCTCCTGACGGGGGAGAGCTCCGCCTGGAAGCGACGTAGTTCCAAACCCATAGTAGTTCCTGGTAGAAGACAGGCAGCTCCCGCAGGCCGGCACGCCTGCTGCCCACTTTCGCAAACAGGAGCTGCGTGTCGTAATTGAGGCCATGCAGCTGGCGGAAGAAAAACGTCGCCAGCGCACACCATCTCGGAGGATTCTCGACGTACAGGTATCTCTGCAGCGTCTGAAGACGGAAAGTCGCAGCCTGGGTGCGAAGGCACACCAGCGCCTGACCGCCCTCCCTAAGCGGGAGACACAGAACCGCGGCAGAGACCCAGTGCTTCCTTTTGTCCCAGAAGAAGTCGATGAGCTTCTTCTGAATCTTGGCGACAAACGCAGGGGGAGGGATCAAAGTGACTAACCGGTACCACAACATGGCGGCCACCAGCTGGTTTATGACCAGCGCTCGACCCCTGTAGGACAACACTCGGAGCAGTCCTGTCCAGCGTCCTAGGCGAGCGGTGACTTTGGCCTCCAGCTCTTGCCAGTTCGCCGGCCAAGCGTCCTCGGCAGGGCTAAGGTAGACTCCCAAATAGAGGAGGTGCGTGGTGCTCCAGGCGAAAGGCCTGAACTCCTCCGGCAGGGAGTCCACCCGCCACTGACCCACCAGGAGTCCGGAACATTTCTCCCAGTTGATCTTGGCGGAGGATGCGTCCGAGTAAATCTGCTGGCATTCCCGCATCCTCCGCAAGTCAGCGGGATCCGTGACCGTGAGGAGCACGTCATCGGCGTAAGCCGAGAGGACCACCTCCACGCCCGGCCCTTGCAGAGCCAGTCCCGTCAACCTCTTCCGCAAGAGGCGCAGGAAAGGCTCCACGCAAATGGCATATAACTGACCGGACATGGGGCATCCCTGATGCACCCCCCTCCCGAAGCGAAGGGGCGCCGTCAAGGACCCGTTAACTTTAATCAGACACTCCGCGGCGGCGTACAGAAGTCGGATCCGGGTGACGAAATGCGTCCCGAACCCGAATGCGCGCAGAGTCCCGAAGAGATACTCGTGATCCACCCTGTCGAACGCCTTCTCCTGATCCAGGGAAAGGAAGGCGACCGACAGACCAGCCCTCTGGGAGTGGTGGACCAGGTCCCGGACCAGATGGATGTTATCGTGGATGGTCCGGCCCGGGACCGTGTAGGACTGGTCGGGGTGGATCATGTGGGCCAGCACGGTGCCAAGGCGAGCAGACATGGCCCTGGCAAAGATTTTATAGTCCGTGCTGAGGAGGGAGACCGGGCGCCAGTTCTTAAGGAGGCGGAGATCGCCCTTCTTAGGCAGCAGGACAATGACCGCCCTGCGCCAAGAGAGGGGCATCTCCCCGGTCGCCAAACTTTCCCCCAGGACCCGCGCGTAGTCGCCCCCCAAGACGTCCCAGAACGCCCTGTGGAACTCCACGGTCAGCCCGTCCAGCCCCGGGGACTTTCCCCTAGAGAGCTGGCGGAGGGCGCCGGTCAGCTCCGCCAGACTTAGCGGCGCGTCCAATTTTTCGGCGCCCTCCGGGCCAACCTTCGTCAGGTCCTCCCACAAAACTCTGCGCGCATCCTCGCTGGACGGATCCGGAGAGAACAGAGCCCCGTAATAGGCGCGGGTCTCCGCGCTGATTCCCTTCGGATCCGAGACCAGAGATCCGTCGTCGGCCAGCAGCCCCAAGAGCTGCTTACGGACCCCCCGTCTTTTTTCCAGCGAGTAGAAGAAGGGGGAGCCGCGGTCCAGGTCCCGCAGGAGCTGGATCCGCGACCTCACGTACGCGCCTCGGGACCCGACGAGCTGCAGGTCCTTCAGCGCGCCCTTCTTCTCTTCGTACACCTTCCGCAGGGCCGGGTCCTCGACGACCTGACCGAGACGGGACTCCAGGTCGAGCACCTCCTTCTCCAACCGCCCGACCCGGGCCTCCCGCCTCTTGGTCGACCCCTTCGCGTACTCCTGACAGAAGAGACGGATGTGAGCCTTGCCCACATCCCACCATAGCCTCAAGGAGGGGAAGCCCCCCTGCTTCCTTCTCCAGTCGGCCCAGAATCGACGAAACGAATCCCGGAACCGTGCGTCCTCCAGCAGCAGGTTGTTAAAATGCCAGTACACGGACCCCCCCCGCGCGCGCAGCGGAGCGAGCTCCGCCCACACCAGGTGGTGGTCCGTGCACGGCACCGGCCGCATGGAAGCTGCCGGAACGCAGGAGACGAACGCCCGGGAAATGTAGAGGCGGTCGATTCTGGACCTTCCTCCCCCAGACCTCACGCTAGTGAAGGCGCTGGAGTCGGGGTGGAGATTTCGCCAGACGTCCACCAAGTCGAAGGACCCAACCAGGTCCCTCAACTTCTCCATCGCCGCCGGGCTTCGCGGGGGACCCGAACGGTCCCTCGCCTCGAGGGTGCAGTTAAAATCCCCCCCGAGGATGACGCACTCGCCCACGTCGATGGAGCCCAAGAGAGCGGACACTTCTTCGAAGAAGCGCACTTGCTGCGCACTGGTCTGAGGGGCGTACACGTTCACTAGATGGAGCGGCACGCCCCCCAGGCGAACAGTGACATGGAGCAAGCGGCCCGGCACGTGCTCCTTGACCCCCAAGATCTCCGGCTGAAAATGCGGGGCCAGCAAGATAGCCACCCCGCTGGAATTGTTGGAGAGGTGACTCATGCTGACCCCTCCTTGCCACTCCAGGAGCCACGTGGCTTCGTCTCCCGGAACGGTGTGGGTTTCTTGCAGGAAGCACACCGCATACTTCCCGTCCCGAAGGACCGAGAAGTTATTGAATCTGCGGCGCGCCTCCCTGCTGCCGTTGATGTTGAGGCTGGCTATGGTTATCTTCATGTCAGAAGCATAGTGCAACCTCTACCTACACCTAACGGGGCGAGGAAGCGCAGCCGCTGGTCCGCCGCCACTTCCTCAGCAGCCCAGTGAGAAACGTTGTGAGCCGACGCAGCTCGAGCGGGTTCACACCCTCGTCCGCGCCCAAGATCTTAACGGCGGCGCGGACGGAATCGATGAGCAGCGCCAGCTCCGACCACCTGTCGAGGGCCAGCCGGACCTTATTGCGCTGACCCAGGCACGTGGCCATAAAATCCCGGAGTTCCCTTACGGAAATGAGGGGAGACTCGGCAAGGGGCACGAGGTCATCCATCGCCACGTCGGCGCTGGAGTCCGAATCGTCCTCCGTGCCCATCACCGAGTCCCCATCCTCCTCCAGGGGGTCGTCACCAGCGGCCGACCCGTCCGCCGCGCAGTGCGAAGCGAACGACTCGGCCGCGCCAGCCAGCCCCGCCTCCGCCCGGATCCCACCCCCAGGATCGGTGGCAGAGGATTTCTCCCTGGGCTCCTCTAGGGGTGCCGGGCCAGAAGACGGCGGCGGTTCAGAGCTCCCCTCCGCCTCAGACGCCGGAACGACCGGAGAAACCGGGGAGAGAACAATTTCCAGCTCCTCCAGTACGTCCGGCACCAGAGACGCAGCCAGGGGGCCATCCTCCTCCCCGCCACCAACCTCCGACCCAGCGGACGGGGGGTTTTGAATTAAAAGCTCTACCAGGACGAGCATCCCCTGGGAGACGTCCGGGTCGCATTGGGCGAGCTCATTAACCTCGAGCTCGCCCGACCCAGCCCCCAGGCTGCCCGACCCGGCGAGGGGTAACGACACCGATAAAAGGTCAACTTCAATTACTGCCGCGGGTTGTTCCGCAACCCCCCCCACGGGCAGGGTCTCATCCCCATCCCCGGGAGGCACGTGCTGGACAGACACATCTGCCTCAGCCTCCCGAGGGACAGGCGACCCCTGCCGATCGCTGGTGATGACGACAGCGCTGGGGGGGCGGGGGGGCGCAGTACCCGCGGCGGGCGACGACTCCCCCTGCTCGGAGGGACCTTCCTCCTCCCGGTCCTCCTCCTCATCCAGGGGGTCGCGCCTTCTTTTTAGCACGGAGGGAGCGAGGGAGACCTCCATGTCTGCAAAGGCCTCCTCCTCGACTCCCTCCGGCGGAGCAGGTTTGTCGGGTACCTCGGGCCCGAGCCCGGCCGCAGGTATTGGCATTACCGCTGCGGCGGTTGCGGCCACAGGCTCGGGCACGGGGCCCCTCCCGCTCACATCTGCCCTGATCAACTCCGCGAGGAGCGCGGGTGTAAGGGGCTCAAGGGGCAAGGGCTCACCATCCACGGGGGGACCTGCCCTAAGGTGCTTCTTTTTTCCCCGCGCCTTCTTTCCGGCCGGACACGCTCCCTCCCCCCCGCTGGAGGCCTTGGTGGCATCGGCCCCCGACGTCAACCGCGCATCAGACGTACTTGACGCGTGGGCAGATCCGGGGGGAAGGGCGGCGGCGGCGGCGCCAGCCTCGGCCGCACGAGATGATCCGGCGGCCTTGGAGGCAGGGCAGTTCCTCCTGATGTGCCCCACCTCCCTGCAGGCATGGCACCTCACACCGTCCGACGTCCAAAAGGCGCGGTAGGCGGTCCCCTCGTGGAGGACGACGAACGCCCCTTCAGTGTCCTCCTCCCGCGCCAGCTGGATAAACAGCTGGCGCCGGAAGGAGAAGACGTGGCGAAGGCTGGCCTCCCGGAAGCCGAGCGGGATGGGCGTGATCCCCGACCTCACCTCCCCAAGTTGTCGCAAATGGGGAAGGAGGAGCTCACCAGGAACATAGGGCGGGACGTTGGAAATAATGATCCTCTGCGCGGTGGCCTCGAGAGGATCCACCGGCAGGAAGGTCCCGCCCACGGTGAGCCCCTTGGCGACAGCCAGGGACACCGCCCGCTCCGACCCCAGGAAGAACACAGCCTTCCCATACATTTTCGAGGCCGCGACGATGGCTGAGGGGCCGACAACCCCAGCCATGGCCTTGACGCAGGCCTCGATGGTCATAGTGGGGTGAGTGTAGCTCTTCACCCCAAGCTTTTTTGTTATTAATCGAAAAGGTGACGGGGCAGCAGGAACAGCGGGAGCAGCTGTGGCCGTGGCTACCACTCTCGCATAGGTCCCGGCTGGCCCCGCCACCGGCGAAGACGCAGTCGCCATTCTGGGGTGCTTTTTTTAAGGGCTACACTCACCCCAAGTCACAGGCCTGAAGGTGTTAATGGCCTCGGTGTATATATATTTTTTTTTTTGTCCTCTATTGAGCAGAGGGAGCTGATTAAAATGAGGACACACCTCTCTCCTTATTGATTTAAATTGGGAGAGTGGCCTCTCCCCTCTGCTCAATTGGCAATTAATAAAATAGATGAAACTAAGGTGCCTTAGAAAGACAGGCAGAGAGAGACAAAGAGAGAGAGAGAGAGAGAGAGAGGTGGGGGGGTGGGAAGGAGGGAGGCCGCAAAGGGCAGTGTTGCCACTCAGGATGGTGGGTGGGTGTTGGCAGGGTTGCACTCTCCGATGGAAAAAGTCTTTGGTGATGGTGGTCTTCTGGCAGGGGGAGAAGACGTCTTCACCTGGAAAAGCTGGAGAAGCCCAGGCTTAGTCCTGCAACAGGTCTTAACGATGTAATTAAATTAAATTAAGGACTTCACCTTGGGCAGCTCCAAGCTCTCCCAGGGCAGGCAATAGAAGGGATGCTAATTAGTGGTGTGTGTGGCCTAGCTTTTAACAAGAGCACACACACACACTACACCCCTTGATGATCCGGCCTTGCTTCTTCTTTTCTCCCCCCACCTAAAATACAAAGTCTTGGGAGAGTGCCCCAAATAACACCCACCTGTAGATGTTCCGGATGAAGTTTTCTTCCCTCCTTTCAAGCAGTTGGTTTCTCTCCCCTCTCTCCCTCTCCTGAAGTGGAGGCCAATTTGGGGAGGCAGTGATAGAAAGGCCTCTCCCCTGGTTGATGTTGATGTAGGCCTCCTTTCTCTTTCTCCTTCTCCTCCTCTGTCCTCTCTCTCCAGGCACCTCAGTTGATGTAATGATGGTGGAGTTGGTGGTGGTGGTCCAACGTTCTCCTCCTCTTCCTGGTCAGGGGACCACCACTTTAATCCACTCTCCAAAGTCTGGCTGCTCCCTCTGCTCGTGCTTGCAGCTGAACAGAGGGTACTCTTTTATTTGGACCCAAAAAAAACCAATTCGACTGTAAATAAACAAAAGTTCAACTAAAGCTTAACAAATCAAATTAAAATTTGGTTTTCCGTGTTGATGATGCACTCCAGTCCCCGCGGCGCCCACCGGTCGCGGAAATACTCAAGCGCACCGGCGGACACCGCGTGCTCCATCTCCAGGGCCACCCGGGCGCGAACATGGCCGCGGAAGAGATGCAGGCAATCCGGCTGGACGACCCCCTCGACCGCCCGCTGCCTGGACCAATTGATGGCTCTTTTAGCCAGGCCCAGGAGCAGGCCCACAAGGAGGTCCTCCAACCTGTCCGCTCCCCTCCGCACCGGGTGACCGTAGATCAAGAGCGTGGGACTGAAGTGCAACCAAAAATCGAGGAGCAGCCCCTTCAAGTAGTGAAAGAGGGGCTGCAACCTCTCACAATCCATATAAACGTGAAACACGGACTCCTCCAGGCCGCAAAAAATGCAGGCGGCCTGGGAGTCCGTGAACCTACTTAAAACCTTATTGCACGGGACCGCTCCGTGCAACACCCTCCAGGCCAAGTCCCCGATGGAACAAGGGAGGACTCCCGCATAGAGAGCCCTCCATTGGGGACCTCCGCTACCGCCGGTCGGCAAAACGCCACGCCAAGGCGTGTCCGGACGGTAGACGAAGATGGCAAAGTGGAGAGTGTGCAGGAGCAGCCCGTACAGGAAACCCCTCCGCGCGGAATGAAAAGGCACGGAGGGTATTTCCTCGAGACGGCTCAAGTTGTGAGGCGCCGGTTCCCGAGGGGAGTTTCGGGGCCGGGCGCCGATGAGGAATTCCGTCCGAACGGGGGTAAGCTCGGACGGGATCGCCCCACGTGCTTGAGCCGCCTCGATACACCTAGTGGAGTCGGGGCCCAGTGCCGCTTTTACCGATTCGATGGTTTCGACCGCGAGCCGGACGTTGGCCCAGGACAGGCGCCGCGCCAGCTCCTCCGGCGCCATCCAGCCCGCTCCTCCGCCATCGAGCAGGTCCCCGACTCTGGTCACCTTGCCAGCCACAGCCCTACCCTCCGCCAGCCGCCCGAACCCGTGTTCGTGGAGGTGCGGATTCCTGAGCAGCGGCTCCCGAAGGAGAGCCGCCGCTCCTGACGGGGGAGAGCTCCGCCTGGAAGCGACGTAGTTCCAAACCCATAGTAGTTCCTGGTAGAAGACAGGCAGCTCCCGCAGGCCGGCACGCCTGCTGCCCACTTTCGCAAACAGGAGCTGCGTGTCGTAATTGAGGCCATGCAGCTGGCGGAAGAAAAACGTCGCCAGCGCACACCATCTCGGAGGATTCTCGACGTACAGGTATCTCTGCAGCGTCTGAAGACGGAAAGTCGCAGCCTGGGTGCGAAGGCACACCAGCGCCTGACCGCCCTCCCTAAGCGGG
Organism: Somniosus microcephalus; assembly: GCF_052327205.1. Classification (NCBI taxonomy): domain Eukaryota; kingdom Metazoa; phylum Chordata; class Chondrichthyes; order Squaliformes; family Somniosidae; genus Somniosus; species Somniosus microcephalus. The sequence continues at coordinate 77,780,794 of NC_141006.1, read as the reverse complement.
AGACACAGAACCGCGGCAGAGACCCAGTGCTTCCTTTTGTCCCAGAAGAAGTCGATGAGCTTCTTCTGAATCTTGGCGACAAACGCAGGGGGAGGGATCAAAGTGACCAACCGGTACCACAACATGGCGGCCACCAGCTGGTTTATGACCAGCGCTCGACCCCTGTAGGACAACACTCGGAGCAGTCCTGTCCAGCGTCCTAGGCGAGCGGTGACTTTGGCCTCCAGCTCTTGCCAGTTCGCCGGCCAAGCGTCCTCGGCAGGGCTAAGGTAGACTCCCAAATAGAGGAGGTGCGTGGTGCTCCAGGCGAAAGGCCTGAACTCCTCCGGCAGGGAGTCCACCCGCCACTGACCCACCAGGAGTCCGGAACATTTCTCCCAGTTGATCTTGGCGGAGGATGCGTCCGAGTAAATCTGCTGGCATTCCCGCATCCTCCGCAAGTCAGCGGGATCCGTGACCGTGAGGAGCACGTCATCGGCGTAAGCCGAGAGGACCACCTCCACGCCCGGCCCTTGCAGAGCCAGTCCCGTCAACCTCTTCCGCAAGAGGCGCAGGAAAGGCTCCACGCAAATGGCATATAACTGACCGGACATGGGGCATCCCTGACGCACCCCCCTCCCGAAGCGAAGGGGCGCCGTCAAGGACCCGTTAACTTTAATCAGACACTCCGCGGCGGCGTACAGAAGTCGGATCCGGGCGACGAAATGCGTCCCGAACCCGAATGCGCGCAGAGTCCCGAAGAGATACTCGTGATCCACCCTGTCGAACGCCTTCTCCTGATCCAGGGAAAGGAAGGCGACCGACAGACCAGCCCTCTGGGAGTGGTGGACCAGGTCCCGGACCAGATGGATGTTATCGTGGATGGTCCGGCCCGGGACCGTGTAGGACTGGTCGGGGTGGATCATGTGGGCCAGCACGGTGCCAAGGCGAGCAGACATGGCCCTGGCAAAGATTTTATAGTCCGTGCTGAGGAGGGAGACCGGGCGCCAGTTCTTAAGGAGGCGGAGATCGCCCTTCTTAGGCAGCAGGACAATGACCGCCCTGCGCCAAGAGAGGGGCATCTCCCCGGTCGCCAAACTTTCCCCCAGGACCCGCGCGTAGTCGCCCCCCAAGACGTCCCAGAACGCCCTGTGGAACTCCACGGTCAGCCCGTCCAGCCCCGGGGACTTTCCCCTAGAGAGCTGGCGGAGGGCGCCGGTCAGCTCCGCCAGACTTAGCGGCGCGTCCAATTTTTCGGCGCCCTCCGGGCCAACCTTCGTCAGGTCCTCCCACAAAACTCTGCGCGCATCCTCGCTGGACGGATCCGGAGAGAACAGAGCCCCGTAATAGGCGCGGGTCTCCGCGCTGATTCCCTTCGGATCCGAGACCAGAGATCCGTCGTCGGCCAGCAGCCCCAAGAGCTGCTTACGGACCCCCCGTCTTTTTTCCAGCGAGTAGAAGAAGGGGGAGCCGCGGTCCAGGTCCCGCAGGAGCTGGATCCGCGACCTCACGTACGCGCCTCGGGACCCGACGAGCTGCAGGTCCTTCAGCGCGCCCTTCTTCTCTTCGTACACCTTCCGCAGGGCCGGGTCCTCGACGACCTGACCGAGACGGGACTCCAGGTCGAGCACCTCCTTCTCCAACCGCCCGACCCGGGCCTCCCGCCTCTTGGTCGACCCCTTCGCGTACTCCTGACAGAAGAGACGGATGTGAGCCTTGCCCACATCCCACCATAGCCTCAAGGAGGGGAAGCCCCCCTGCTTCCTTCTCCAGTCGGCCCAGAATCGACGAAACGAATCCCGGAACCGTGCGTCCTCCAGCAGCAGGTTGTTAAAATGCCAGTACACGGACCCCCCCCGCGCGCGCAGCGGAGCGAGCTCCGCCCACACCAGGTGGTGGTCCGTGCACGGCACCGGCCGCATGGAAGCTGCCGGAACGCAGGAGACGAACGCCCGGGAAATGTAGAGGCGGTCGATTCTGGACCTTCCTCCCCCAGACCTCACGCTAGTGAAGGCGCTGGAGTCGGGGTGGAGATTTCGCCAGACGTCCACCAAGTCGAAGGACCCAACCAGGTCCCTCAACTTCTCCATCGCCGCCGGGCTTCGCGGGGGACCCGAACGGTCCCTCGCCTCGAGGGTGCAGTTAAAATCCCCCCCGAGGATGACGCACTCGCCCACGTCGATGGAGCCCAAGAGAGCGGACACTTCTTCGAAGAAGCGCACTTGCTGCGCACTGGTCTGAGGGGCGTACACGTTCACTAGATGGAGCGGCACGCCCCCCAGGCGAACAGTGACATGGAGCAAGCGGCCCGGCACGTGCTCCTTGACCCCCAAGATCTCCGGCTGAAAATGCGGGGCCAGCAAGATAGCCACCCCGCTGGAATTGTTGGAGAGGTGACTCATGCTGACCCCTCCTTGCCACTCCAGGAGCCACGTGGCTTCGTCTCCCGGAACGGTGTGGGTTTCTTGCAGGAAGCACACCGCATACTTCCCGTCCCGAAGGACCGAGAAGTTATTGAATCTGCGGCGCGCCTCCCTGCTGCCGTTGATGTTGAGGCTGGCTATGGTTATCTTCATGTCAGAAGCATAGTGCAACCTCTACCTACACCTAACGGGGCGAGGAAGCGCAGCCGCTGGTCCGCCGCCACTTCCTCAGCAGCCCAGTGAGAAACGTTGTGAGCCGACGCAGCTCGAGCGGGTTCACACCCTCGTCCGCGCCCAAGATCTTAACGGCGGCGCGGACGGAATCGATGAGCAGCGCCAGCTCCGACCACCTGTCGAGGGCCAGCCGGACCTTATTGCGCTGACCCAGGCACGTGGCCATAAAATCCCGGAGTTCCCTTACGGAAATGAGGGGAGACTCGGCAAGGGGCACGAGGTCATCCATCGCCACGTCGGCGCTGGAGTCCGAATCGTCCTCCGTGCCCATCACCGAGTCCCCATCCTCCTCCAGGGGGTCGTCACCAGCGGCCGACCCGTCCGCCGCGCAGTGCGAAGCGAACGACTCGGCCGCGCCAGCCAGCCCCGCCTCCGCCCGGATCCCACCCCCAGGATCGGTGGCAGAGGATTTCTCCCTGGGCTCCTCTAGGGGTGCCGGGCCAGAAGACGGCGGCGGTTCAGAGCTCCCCTCCGCCTCAGACGCCGGAACGACCGGAGAAACCGGGGAGAGAACAATTTCCAGCTCCTCCAGTACGTCCGGCACCAGAGACGCAGCCAGGGGGCCATCCTCCTCCCCGCCACCAACCTCCGACCCAGCGGACGGGGGGTTTTGAATTAAAAGCTCTACCAGGACGAGCATCCCCTGGGAGACGTCCGGGTCGCATTGGGCGAGCTCATTAACCTCGAGCTCGCCCGACCCAGCCCCCAGGCTGCCCGACCCGGCGAGGGGTAACGACACCGATAAAAGGTCAACTTCAATTACTGCCGCGGGTTGTTCCGCAACCCCCCCCACGGGCAGGGTCTCATCCCCATCCCCGGGAGGCACGTGCTGGACAGACACATCTGCCTCAGCCTCCCGAGGGACAGGCGACCCCTGCCGATCGCTGGTGATGACGACAGCGCTGGGGGGGCGGGGGGGGCGCAGTACCCGCGGCGGGCGACGACTCCCCCTGCTCGGAGGGACCTTCCTCCTCCCGGTCCTCCTCCTCATCCAGGGGGTCGCGCCTTCTTTTTAGCACGGAGGGAGCGAGGGAGACCTCCATGTCTGCAAAGGCCTCCTCCTCGACTCCCTCCGGCGGAGCAGGTTTGTCGGGTACCTCGGGCCCGAGCCCGGCCGCAGGTATTGGCATTACCGCTGCGGCGGTTGCGGCCACAGGCTCGGGCACGGGGCCCCTCCCGCTCACATCTGCCCTGATCAACTCCGCGAGGAGCGCGGGTGTAAGGGGCTCAAGGGGCAAGGGCTCACCATCCACGGGGGGACCTGCCCTAAGGTGCTTCTTTTTTCCCCGCGCCTTCTTTCCGGCCGGACACGCTCCCTCCCCCCCGCTGGAGGCCTTGGTGGCATCGGCCCCCGACGTCAACCGCGCATCAGACGTACTTGACGCGTGGGCAGATCCGGGGGGAAGGGCGGCGGCGGCGGCGCCAGCCTCGGCCGCACGAGATGATCCGGCGGCCTTGGAGGCAGGGCAGTTCCTCCTGATGTGCCCCACCTCCCTGCAGGCATGGCACCTCACACCGTCCGACGTCCAAAAGGCGCGGTAGGCGGTCCCCTCGTGGAGGACGACGAACGCCCCTTCAGTGTCCTCCTCCCGCGCCAGCTGGATAAACAGCTGGCGCCGGAAGGAGAAGACGTGGCGAAGGCTGGCCTCCCGGAAGCCGAGCGGGATGGGCGTGATCCCCGACCTCACCTCCCCAAGTTGTCGCAAATGGGGAAGGAGGAGCTCACCAGGAACATAGGGCGGGACGTTGGAAATAATGATCCTCTGCGCGGTGGCCTCGAGAGGATCCACCGGCAGGAAGGTCCCGCCCACGGTGAGCCCCTTGGCGACAGCCAGGGACACCGCCCGCTCCGACCCCAGGAAGAACACAGCCTTCCCATACATTTTCGAGGCCGCGACGATGGCTGAGGGGCCGACAACCCCAGCCATGGCCTTGACGCAGGCCTCGATGGTCATAGTGGGGTGAGTGTAGCTCTTCACCCCAAGCTTTTTTGTTATTAATCGAAAAGGTGACGGGGCAGCAGGAACAGCGGGAGCAGCTGTGGCCGTGGCTACCACTCTCGCATAGGTCCCGGCTGGCCCCGCCACCGGCGAAGACGCAGTCGCCATTCTGGGGTGCTTTTTTTAAGGGCTACACTCACCCCAAGTCACAGGCCTGAAGGTGTTAATGGCCTCGGTGTATATATATTTTTTTTTTTGTCCTCTATTGAGCAGAGGGAGCTGATTAAAATGAGGACACACCTCTCTCCTTATTGATTTAAATTGGGAGAGTGGCCTCTCCCCTCTGCTCAATTGGCAATTAATAAAATAGATGAAACTAAGGTGCCTTAGAAAGACAGGCAGAGAGAGACAAAGAGAGAGAGAGAGAGAGAGAGAGGTGGGGGGGTGGGAAGGAGGGAGGCCGCAAAGGGCAGTGTTGCCACTCAGGATGGTGGGTGGGTGTTGGCAGGGTTGCACTCTCCGATGGAAAAAGTCTTTGGTGATGGTGGTCTTCTGGCAGGGGGAGAAGACGTCTTCACCTGGAAAAGCTGGAGAAGCCCAGGCTTAGTCCTGCAACAGGTCTTAACGATGTAATTAAATTAAATTAAGGACTTCACCTTGGGCAGCTCCAAGCTCTCCCAGGGCAGGCAATAGAAGGGATGCTAATTAGTGGTGTGTGTGGCCTAGCTTTTAACAAGAGCACACACACACACTACACCCCTTGATGATCCGGCCTTGCTTCTTCTTTTCTCCCCCCACCTAAAATACAAAGTCTTGGGAGAGTGCCCCAAATAACACCCACCTGTAGATGTTCCGGATGAAGTTTTCTTCCCTCCTTTCAAGCAGTTGGTTTCTCTCCCCTCTCTCCCTCTCCTGAAGTGGAGGCCAATTTGGGGAGGCAGTGATAGAAAGGCCTCTCCCCTGGTTGATGTTGATGTAGGCCTCCTTTCTCTTTCTCCTTCTCCTCCTCTGTCCTCTCTCTCCAGGCACCTCAGTTGATGTAATGATGGTGGAGTTGGTGGTGGTGGTCCAACGTTCTCCTCCTCTTCCTGGTCAGGGGACCACCACTTTAATCCACTCTCCAAAGTCTGGCTGCTCCCTCTGCTCGTGCTTGCAGCTGAACAGAGGGTAACTTAAGACTGAAATACAGAAGCCTGCTATGGCTTTATATACAGGGGTGGTCACTGCCGGTACTGCAGTATAGAATCAGTTCTTCTCTTAAAGGTACATACACAACATATAGTACACTCCCAGTAGTGTGATTGCCCCTTTTTTGTCCTTGAATTCAACCCATATGGTCTCATTTGATGATCCTTCTAAGATATCATCCCTCCTCACAGCTGTAATTGTTTCTTTAATCAATATTGCGACCCCCTCCTTTTTTATCCCCCTCTCTCTCATCTGAAAACCCTGTAACCAGGAACGTTGAGCTGCCATACCTGCCCTTCTTTCAGCCATGTCTCAGTAATAGCTATAATATCATACTCCCACATGTCTATCTGTGCCCTCAGCTCATCTGCCTTATTTCCTAGACTCATTGCAGTAAAATATATACGGGGATATGAGAAAAAGCTTTTTTATGCAGCGAGTGGTGAGGATCCTGGAACTCGCTGCCGACGGAAGTGGTGGAAGTGGAGACACTCATTGTCTTCAAGGGGAGACTGGATAGGCACTTGAGGGAAATAAACTTGCAGGGCTACTGGGATAGAGCGGGAGAATGGGACTGACTGGATTGCTCTACAGAGAGCCGGCACAGACTCGATGGGCCGAATGGCCTCTTTCTGTGCCGTTATGACTCTATGACTCGATAACCATTTAGCATTGCCAAACTGCCTTGTTGTCAGAAATTAGAAGTGGGGATGTTCGTTGATGACTGCAGTGTTCAGTGTCATTCGCAACTCCTCAGATAATGAAGCAGTCCATGCCCGCATGCAGCAAGACCTGGACGACATTCAGGCTTGAATTGATAAGTGGCAGGTAACATTCGCGCTACACAGGTGCCAGGCAAATACTATCTCCAACAAGCGAGAGTACAACCTGATGTGCCTCAATAAATCCGAGACTCGATGTTAGCGAAACAAAACAAGGCTTTTATTGACTTAGAAGGTAACACACAGAGGAGAGGTATCTTCCATCCAGAGGTCTGCCGTACTGAATGTGATGCAGGCTGGGCCAGCTTACATAGGGGCCAGGTATGGGCGGAGCCCTACACACAGTACAATACAATGGTGAGGAAACGGAACTGAGGTAAGGGAAATGAAACTGAAACCAACCACAGTCACAGGCAGAGAATACCAATGAGTGATGAATGGAATATTTCATCACATTCACCCCTTCTATAGATTTAGTCTGTTCGGGGGTTTGATAGTCCTCTGCGACCGACGTGGCTGTTGTGGTGCCGCGGGTGTCGGCTGGGTGTCCCCGGTGGCCTCCTGGGTCTCTGCCGGGGGTGCCGCCATGGTTGTTGAAGGGGTAGTTGGTGGGGGTACCGTTGGTCGATGTTCTTCTGGGGGTGATGACAGAGTAGTGGGTGGGTAAGAGTTGCTGTGATCGTTGTTGCTGCTGTTGTCGTGGTTGTTGTCGTTACCGGCTGGGGCGACGTCTTTTATGGACACGGTGTCCTCCCTTCCGTCGGCGTGCCGGACATACGCGTATTGGGGGTTGGCGTGGAGTAGGTGCACTGACTCCATGAGAGGGTCCGTCTTGTGGCCCCTCACATGCCTTCGCACGAATACCGGACCCGGGGTGGAGAGCCATGACGGCATGGATACGCCTGAGGTGGATTTCCGGGGAAAGACAAACATTCGCTCATGAGGCGTGGCATTAGTGGCAGTACACAATAGCGACCGTATCGAATGGAGCACATCTGGGAGGACTTCCTGCCAGCGGGACATAGGGAGGCCCTTGGTCCTTAGAGCTAGAGTGACTGCTTTCCATACTGTCCCGTTCTCTCGCTCCACTTGACCGTTACCCCGGGGGTTGTAGCTGGTGGTACGGCTTGTGGCGATCCCCCTGGACAGCATGTACATGACGGCATGGATACGCCTGAGGTGGATTTCCAGGGAGCGGAAAAGAGGATGCTTTCAAGAGGGGACGGGCTTTGTCGGAGTAGTTGGGGACCCATTGGGAATAATAAGAAAATAACCCCAGGCACCTTTTCAGGGCTTTGGGAGTGTTGGGCAGGGGCAGCTCCCGTAGGGGGCGCAATCGATCGGGGTCTGGTCCGATTTCCCCATTCTCCACCACGCTGCCTAGTATGCAGAGGCGCGTGGTGTTGTAAACGCACTTGTCCTCGTTGTAGGTGAGGTTGAGTTTTTGTGCGGTTTTCAGGAACCTCTCGAGGTTTGAGTCGTGATCCTGCTGGTTGTGACCGCAGATGGTGACGTTGTCGAGGTAGGGGAAGGTTGCCTGCAAGTGGTGGTCATCGACCATGCGGTCCATCTCCCTCTGGAAGACCGAGACCCCATTCGTCACCCCAATGGGGACTCTGAGGAATTGGTAGAGGCGTCCGTTCGCCTCGAAGGCGGTGTACGGGCAGTCCTCTGGTCTGATAGGGAGCTGGTGGTACGCTGACTTGAGGTCGATGGTGGAGAACACCCGGTATTGGGCGATTTGGTTCACCATTTCTGATATGCGGGGTAGCGGGTAGGCGTCTAGTTGGGTGTACCTGTTGATCGTTTGGCTATAGTCGATCACCATCCGTTTCTTCTCACTACCCCTTAGCACTACCACTTGGGCGCGCCACGGGCTGTTGCTGCGTTCAATAATGTGCTCTTTCAGGAGCCTGTCTACCTCGGTCGCGATAAACCGCCTGTCCTCCCAGCTGTACCTCCTGCTTTTGGTCGCTATTGGCCGGCAGTTAGCGGTAAGGTTCGCAAATAGCGAAGGCGGCTTTACCTTCAGGGTAGCCAGACCGCACACTGTGAGGGGCGGCTGGGACCCACCGTAATTGAGCGTGATGCTTTGGTGGTAGCACTGGAAATCCAGGCCCAAGATCACGCTCGCACATAGATTCTTCATGATTAGTACTTTAAAATTATCGTATACAGTTCCGTTAACAGACAATTGTACCGTGTAGTAACCCATAATGGTCGATGTCTGGGTTTTATCAGCCATAGAGATGGTACCCCGAGTAGGGACCACCTTTAGGGAGAGTTGTTGTGCCAGTTCAGGGTGGATAAAACTCTCCGTGCTTCCACTGTCAATTAAACATTTAACCCCGCACCCGTTTACCTTGATGTCCACCATTGATTTGGATAGCGGGTGCGGCCTGGTCTGGTCCACTGTGACCGATGCCACTGTAGGGCCCTGATCGAGACAAGATGGCGTCCACGCTGTCTGCTCACAAGATGGCGGACCCCACGAGGTCGGGCAAGATGGCGTCCAAGATGGCCGCTCCCACGGCGCACACGCGGCGGTGGTGGGTTTTCCGGCAGGGTTCCCTCTGCACACCTTCCCGAAGTGCCCCTTCTTACCGCACTTAAAGCAGGTGGTGCCTTTCGCCGGGCACAGGTTTCTGGTGTGCTTCGGCTGCCCGCAGAAGTAGCAGTTGGGTCCCCGATGTGTCGCGGCTGTCGTAGGGCTTCTGGGGGGAGAGCGGGGCCCCGACGGTGTCGGGCTGCCGGGCGGGGAAGATGCCTTCCAAGATGGCGGCACCCTTGGTGCACACGTGGCGGCGTGGACGGCGCGGGCTGAAGAGTAGACGTCCGAGTTTCTCTGGGCCACATCCAGGGATCGCGCTGTGTCCGCAGCCTGTTTCAGGTCCAATCCCGTTTTTTCCAGCAGTCTCTGCCGGATGTAAGTGGAGCTGAGGCCTGTGATAAAGGCATCGCGAACAAGCTCATCAGTGTACACTGCGGCTTTTACATCTTGGCACTTGCAGTCTTTGCCAAGCGTTTTCAGGGTGCCTAGGAACTCCTCCACCGATTCCCCAGGTCGCTGTGCGCGAGTAGCGAGCAGATGCCTAGCATACACCTCATTCGTAGGCTGCTGGTAATGCGCCTTTAAGATGTCGCAGGCGGCCGGGTACGTGTCGGCGTCTTGGATGAGGGGGTAAACCCGGTGGCTTACCCAATTCCGCAGAATTCCGAGTTTCATACTCGCAGCGTCCGTAGCGTCTTTGACGGCTGCGGAATTGTCCAGGAAGAATTCCATACACATAAACCAGTGTCCGAAGCGTGCCGATGCATCCGAAGCATGCTGGTCCAAATCCAAACGTTCGGGTTTCAAGAGTTGATCCATTGTGTTGAAAATTAAGTCAATAAAATTGATGTGCCTCAATAAATCCGAGACTCGATGTTAGCGAAACAAAACAAGGCTTTTATTGACTTAGAAGGTAACACACAGAGGAGAGGTATCTTCCATCCAGAGGTCTGCCGTACTGGATGTGATGCAGGCTGGGCCAGCTTACATAGGGGCCAGGTATGGGCGGAGCCCTACACACAGTACAATACAATTGTGAGGAAACGGAACTGAGGTAAGGGGAATGAAACTGAAACCAACCACAGTCACAGGCAGAGAATACCAATGAGTGATGAATGGAATATTTCATCACACAACCAACTCCCCATGACATTCAACAGCATTACCATCGCCGAATCCCCCACCATCAATATCCTGGGGGTCACCATTGACCAGAAACTTAACTGGACCAGCCACATAAATACTGTGGCAACAAGAGCAGGTCAGAGGCTGGGTATTCTGTGGCGAGTGTCTCACCTCCTGACTCCCCAAAGCCTTTCCACCATCTACATGGCACAAGTCAGGAGTGTGATGGAATACTCTCCACTTGCCTGGATGAGTGCAGCTGCAACAACACTCAAGAAGCTCGACACCATTCAAGACAAAGCAGTTCACTTGATTGGCACCCCATCCACCACCTTAAACATTCACTCCCTCCACTGTGGCTGCAGTGTGTACCATCTACAAGATGCACTGCAGCAACTTGCTAAGGCTTCTTCAGCTGCACCTCCCAAGCTTGGACCTCTACCACCTAGAAGGACAAGGGCAGCAGGCACATGGGAACACCACCACCTCCAAGTTCCCTCCAAGTCACTCACCATCCTGACTTGGAAATATATCGCCGATCCTTCACCATCACTGGGTCAATATCCTGGAACTCCCTCCCTAACAGCACTGTGGGAGCACCTTCACCACACGGACTGCACCGGCTCAAGAAGGCGGCTCACCACCACCTTCTCAAGGGCAATTAGGGATGGGCAATAAATGCTCACCTTGCCAGCGCGCGCACATCCCATGAACGAATAAAATAAATATATACAAGCATGGATTGAGGATTGGTTAACGGACAGAAAACAGAGAGTAGGAGTAAACGGGTCATTTCTGGGTTGGCAGGCTGTAACTAGTGGGATACTGCAAGGATCAGTGCTTGGGCCTCAGCTGTTTACAATCTATATCAACGATTTGGATAAGGGGACCAAATGTAATCTATCCAAGTTTGCTGATGATACAAAGCTGGGTGGGAATGTAAGTTGTGAGGAGGATGCAAATAGGCTTCAAGGGGATATAGAAAAGCTAAGTGAGTGGGCAAGACCATGGCAAATGGAATATAACGTGGAGAAATGTGAAGTTATCCAGTTTGGTCAGAAAAATAGAAAAGCAGATTATTTTTTAAATGGTGAGAGATTGGGAAATGTTGGTGTTCAGAGGGACCTGGGTGTCCTTGTACACGAGTCACTGAAAGTTAACATGCAGGTACAGCAAGCAATTAGGAAAGCAAATGGTATGTTGGCCTTTATTACAAGAGGATTTGAGTATAAGAGTAAAGGGGGGAAAAATTCAGTTGGTTACGCCTCCTGTTAGTGCCTTAAGAGGGTGCTAAGTGGGGCGCAAACCAACTAGCGCCCGGGCGCGGCACTGCCCACGCCTCCCGCAAAATTCAGCAGGAGGTTAGTGGTGGTGCTAATCGGTAGCGCCCTGCGGCGCTGCGTGCGATGACGTCATTGGCACGCGCAGCGCCCCGCTCACGCCCTGGCCACGAACTTCGGGCGCGCTCCCTGACTTACCGCTGGACGCTATGTCCGATGGGGTCAGGGGGGCGTACCTACGGCCGGGGAGGCGCAATTTAAAGGCGAGGTGCAGGGCGGCCATTTTTGTTGCTGGCCGCCTTCCAGCACCTGCCTGCGCTCCTGTCCCAGACCTCCTGAAACGCCCCCCCCACCCGCGGAGTGCTGACTGCGCTCCAAGAGCCCGGCACTTCTCTTGAGTGCCGGGCTCTTTTGCCAGCACTCCCGATCCCCGGGGGCCCAGCTGGACCCCAGGTCGCGCTGCACAAGGCCCCTTCCCCTTATGAAGGGGAGGAAGGCCTGCAATACCATGGCGTGACGTGCCACAGCGTGTAGCGCTGCGGCACATAACGCTGCAATATTAACTCGCAGCGCCCCAAGAGGAATGCAGAACGCTTCCAGTAGCGCCCCGCTTCCCCCTTGGGGTGCAACCACTCAAGTTCCAGCGCGGGGGGTGCAATTTTTCTGGGGCACTAAAAGTAGCACCCCGGTGAAGTTTGGGGCGCTACTCAATTTTTAGCCCAAGATGTCTTACTGCAATTATATAGGGCCCTGGTGAGACCACACCTGGAGTATTGTGTACAGTTTTGGTCTCCTTACCTGAGGAAGGATATACTTGCCATAGAGGGAGTGCAACGAAGGTTCACCAGACTGGTTCCTGGGATGGGGGGCATTGTCCTCTGAGGAGAGATTGAGTAGACCAGGCCTATATTCTCTAGAGTTTAGAAGAATGAGATTTTTGAATATTAAGCGAATCAAGGGATATGGGGATAGTGCAGGAAAGGTTGCAGATCAGCCATGATTTCATTGAATGGCGGAGCAGGTTCGAGGGGCCGAATGGCCGACTCCCACTCCTAATTCTTATGTTCTTATAAAACCTTTAATGTTCGCATTTGTTGAACAAAATTGTACAAATATTAAAGACAGTTTTCCAAATGTGCACTCCTGGTGCAGAGCCTCAGCTGCTGGGAGCATGTGGTAAAATTATATATCCCACTGTGATTTTCTGCCCAATAATTGTAATGGACAGTGTATTTTGGGTGGGGTGAGGCTCCATGCTGGGTGCGCACATAAGGGAGATTTACCCTGTAGCGTTTAGCCAAAAGGTTTCTACAAACAGGACGACACAGTTAGAGGCATCAGTAGCAATGTACAAGATACATAAAATGTACATTTTATAAAAGTCAGGGGCAGGTATCTCCAGGTATCCAGACACATGCTTCCACAATCCAGATTCAGCAGTTGATGGTTAACTCGGTGTTTCTATGTTGCATACAATGGTCAGAGTTACTGGTCAACAGCGTGGGAGAGATTTTCCCGGGAAGGAGAAGCAGTGTATAAAATGTTGCTGCTAGAAGTCTGTTTGGATTTTTCACACTGACATAGAATGCTGAAGAACGTGAAATCCTAGCGTAAACAGGGTTTTGTGATTTGCGATAGGCACGAGCTGTGCTGTAGTCAAAGTCACAGGCCAAGATTTTCCGGGGGGTCAGCGGGCGCGATCGGTGGCAGGTCAGGTGGAAAATTGTTTTTTTTCCCCCCGGAACCCCGCTGTGAACCCGCCGCCACGCGTCTTTCCCCGATGTGGGGTCTGTCGGCGCTGAGCAGACCCGACACGAAGCGGCGGGTTCACAGCGGGGGACCCAATTCAGGTAAATAGTGGCTTGTTAAGAGCTGCTTAAGAATGAATTTCAGCTCACCACCTGCATTTGACAGTTCGTCCACGCTGCTCATTACCTCTCCCACCATTGACCGATCGCTTCTGTCATCTCTACTTCACCTGCCATCTATTCCATCAGCATGGGTGCCCTTTATACTCTCTCGCCTTGGCCCTCAGAATCCCACCACGATCAGCCCCAACATCAGTAGCACCAGGAACACCAGTAGCACCAACAACACCAACCTTCTCCGCAATCAACTGATGCAGCAGAGGACCAGGAGCCCAGGGATGGCCTCACCATGGCCAGATTTACTTCACTTGACTTTATACACCCTGGTTGCCACATGATGTGCCAGATTTGCACCACCCCACACCAACACCATAAAGCAACCCTACAATGGCCAAGCCATTCCTTTCACACTCGCCACCATTGCGGGGGGTATCGTTTTGTCTCACTATTCCCTGCAACTCACTAAGCCAGTTCCAAAGGTGCACACAGATCTGACCAAGAAGACAAAGTTTTGAAAATAAAGGTTTCAATGTTTGACAGCACATTAACCGAAACCTTACATGAACATTGCATAAAACACCCAAGTGCCTACCCTTGTGTGTTGTTACTTGGTATGAATGCACTAGGATGAGGGTGAGTGTGAGGGGTGGTTCGTGAGATGGGGATGTGATAATATAGATAGAGAGGGATGGGTGGAGGTGCAAGGTAAGTTGGTGTGAGTAAGGATGCATAGGAGTAGGGTAGGGAAGGCAGAGTGATGGAGATGTGGTGAGAGGCACAGCAGGATGAGGTTGAGTGTAGCCTTGTACTAACATTTCATGATCTACTGAGATCATTGAAACATTTGCAGCAATGCACCCAGGTCTTCCTGACCACGTCCCTGCTTGTGCCCTCCTGTGCAACGTGCAACCAAGCAGTGTTGATCTCCTGGGGATGCCTCTTCCGCCCATGGGAAGGCAAGAGGGCTTCCTTGCGTGCTGTGACTCCCTCCATAAGGGAGTCATGGGAGAGCCTGGGTGCAGCCCTGTACCTCTGTGCGGTGCTCGTCAGTGTTTGCAGCACCTCAATGCTTTAGAACGCTGACAGCACAAATGCCAAAATCAATTTGGACATGGCCCCTTTAAGGAAACCAGCTGATGATGCATCATCAAATGACATCACCAGACCTGCTTCCTCTAATTGGTCGGCAAACATGCTGGGCGGGGCTTAACAAGCCCAATCAAGGGAAATTCATTTCACAGAGCCGGATGGAGCCAGCAGCGGGGTCGGGACCTGCCACCGACATCGCCCGCCATGGACCCGCTGAGGTCAGTAGAATCCCAACCCTAGTCTTGCAGAAGACTGACAATAGATACAGCACTGTAATGTTGCGGAGAATCAAATGTGTTATTAAGTAGGACAACCTCATTGATTTAAGTGGCCTTAATCAATGTCAACTCTATTTTGCAAAGGATCAAGAAATGTATTTCTCTGCGGCCTGCCAAACAAGACTTCATAGACAACTGATGCTGTGCATTGTGCAAGTAGGGCCAAGCTTTCATTTACTGACTTTTATGGCCATCTTCATCACCTGTTTGACCACCTTAGTTCAAATATGGTTATCAAATCAAGAAGTTGGTGAGTTTTCTGTCCTTGAGCTACAATGGAAGCTGCGCCATCGCCCATCACACCCAGCATCATGGTTGGGTCCACAAGTGTTCTAATGCAGTTGCCCATCACTTCCATCCTCGAAATCATGGGCTCCAAGCTCCGTGCAAAGCCCTGTGCAATGTTGGAGCCGGACTCCTCCATGCTCCTTGACACTGACAAGAAGCTCTCTGGCAGGCCTACCATTGCACCAAGCATTTTAGTGCAGCCGTCCATCACCCTTCTTCTGAAGGCCGTCCAATCAAAGTCATCATGGATAGGCAAAAATCACGGTTAAGTTCTTTTGACAAAGTTATTGGGGGAAAAATTCGCTTGCTTTGCGCCTCCCGTTAGCGCCCTAGAGGGCGCTAAAGGGGCACAAAGCAACTAGCGCCCGGGCACGGCAATGTTTGCACCACTTAAGAAATTGACCAGACATTTTGTCGGCGGCGCTAAACACGACCGCCACGATCTCCTGCGCCCGCAGATCGTGGCGTCAGTCGCGTGCGCAACGCCCCGTTAGCGCCCCGGACCGAATATTGAGTGGCGCCCCCTGCCTTACCGCCTGCCACTAGCAACGACAGGTTGAGGGGAACGTTTTGCAGTCAGGAAGGGACTGGGGGAGTGTTATTTAAAGGCGACCGCTTCCTGCCTTTTTTTATCGGTGACATTTTTGCACCACGCATTCTGTGAGAGAGAGAGAGAGACTTCTGGAGAGATTCAACGCTGTGTGAAGGAGTTTTGGGTACTGAGCAGCACTTTGCAGGTTCATTTTGATTTGACCATCCTTGCATCGATTTAGAAGAGACTGTGGGGGCTGCACTCTGAGCTCTTTCCCTGGGCCCCTCCATTGTTCTTTCCAGCAGAATTGATGTACAGGTCTCTCCAGGCTGAGATTCAAGGCTGCAATGTGCAGGGTGTGGATGGAGAGCAAGATCGACCCTCCCCTTTAAGAACTGGCTGGCGTCATTGTGTCTGTGTTCCATTGCTGACTGACATCGCAGGAGCCTCGCCAGCGCTCTGAGGTAGCGCCTCGCTCCTCGGCATTAGCGCCTTAAGACAGGTGACAGATTTAGCGCTCCAAACACCTCCAGGGGTGATAGAAGCCAAGTTTGCAGTCGGGGGTGATAATTAGCGCCAGGCACTAAACTTTGCGCCCGGCCGATAATTGCGCCCCAAACGGGGCGATAGCGAATTTCTCCCCCATTGACTTGATCTTTTTATTGTTGTGGCTAGCACACCATTAGTAAACCCATTGTATAATCCTGTCCACATCCACCTGCAGTGATGCAGGTGATGTTTGCCTTGTACATGGCAAGACAGCCACTATGTCGAAGGTAGAGCTGTCAGCAGAAAGTAGAACATTGCATCTGATACCATCTCCCAAGCCACTGATGGTAATAAAATGAAGTGAGGCATCTCTCTGTACATTAACGACAAGAAGATAAATTTCCATTTATCAAAATCAACAGCTCACAAAATACTGCAAGAGTTCAGCTGGAATGCCACACCCTATTAAATGCTAGAAACATAGAAACATAAAAGATAGGAGCAGGAGTAGGCCATTCGGCCCCTCGAGCTTGCTCCGCCATTCAATGAGATCATGGCTGATCATCCAAATTCAGTACCCTGTCCCTGCCTTCTCCCCATATCCCTTGATCCCTTTAGCCTCAAGAAATATATCCAACTCTTTCTTGACTATATTTAATGAACTGGCCTCCACCGCCCTCTGTGGCAGAGAATTCCACAGGTTCACCACTCTCTGGGTGAAGAAATTCCTCCTCATTTCAGTCCTAAATGGCTTACCCCTTATCCTTAGACTATGACCCCTGGTTCTGGACTCCCCGGCCATCAGAAACATCCTTTCTGCATCTAGTCTGTCCAGACCTGACAGAATTTTATAGGTTTCGATGAGATCCCCACTCAACCTTCTAAACTCCAGTGAGTATAAGCCCAATTGACATAATCTCTCCTCGTACGTCATTCCTGCCATCCCAGGTATCAGCCTGGTGAATCTTCACTGCACTCCCTCTATGGCAAGAACGTCCTTCCTCAGGTAAGGTGACCAAAACTGCACACAATACTCAAGGTGCGGTCTCACCAAGGCCCTGTACAACTGCAGCAAGACATCCTTGTTCTTGTACTCGAACCCTCTTGCTACGAAGGCCAACATACCATTTGCCTTCTTAACCGCCTGCTGCACCTGCATGCTTACCTTCAGCGACTGGTGCACAATAACACCCAGGTCTCTTTGCACTTCCCCTTCTCCCAATCTATTGCCATTCAAATAATAATCTGCCTTCCTGTTTTTGCCACCAAAGTGGATAACCTCACATTTATCCACATTATAGTACATTTGCCATGTTTCTGCCCAATCACCCAACCTGTCCAAATCATCCTGGAGTTTCATGACACCCTCCTCACAGCATACCCTCCCACCCAGCTTTGTGTCGTCTGCAAATTTGGAGATATTACATCCAATTCCCTCATCCAGATCATTAGTATATATTGTGAACAGCTGGGGTCCTAGGACTGATCCTTGCGGTACCCCACTAGTCACTGCCTGCCACTCGGAAAACGACCCGTTTATTCCAACTCTTTGCTTTCTGTCCGCCAACCAGTTCTCTATCCAAGTCAATACCTTGCCCCCAATCCCATGAGCCTTAATTTTGCACGCTAATCTCTTATGCGGGACCTTATCAAAAGCCTTCTGAAAGTCCAAATACACCACATACACTGGTTCTCCCTTATCTATTTTACCAGTTACATCCTCAAAAAATTCCAGTAGATTAGTCAAGCATGATTTACCTTTTGTAAATCCATGTTGACTTTGTCCGATCCTGTCACTGCTTTCCAAGTGCTCTGCTATTACATCTTTTGTAATGGACTCTAGCATTTTCCCCACTACCGATGTCAGGTTTACCGGTCTATAATTCCCCGCTTTTTCTCTGCCACCTTTTTTGAATAGTGGGGTAACATTAGCTACCCTCCAATCCATGGGTACTGTTCCAGTGCCTATCAAGTTCTGGAAGATGACCAGCAATGCATCTACTATTTCTAGGGCCACTTCCTTAAGTACCCTGGGATGTAGATTATCAGGCCCTGGGGATTTATCGGCCTTCAGTCCCATCAATTTTCCTAACACCATTTCCCTACAAATACTGATTTCTTTCGGTTCCACCCTTTCATCAGACCCTATGTTCTGCGGTATTTCTGGGAGGTTATTTATGTCCTCCTTTGTGAAGACAGAACCAAAATATGTATTTAGTTGGTCTGCCATTTCTTTGCTCCCCATTATAAATTCCCCCGGTTCTGACTGCAAGGGACCTATGCTTGACTTCACCAATCTTTTTCTCTTTACATATCTACAAATGCTTTTACAGTCAGTTTTTATGTTCCCTGCAAGCTTACTCTCATATTCTATTTTCCCTTTCTTAATTAATCCCTTTGTCCTCCTTTGTTGAATCCTAAACTGCTCCCAATCCTCAGGATTATTGCTTTTTCTGGCCAATTTGTATGTCCTCTCCTTGGATCTTATGCTATCCCTAATTTCCCTTGTTAGCCACGGTTGAGTCACCTTTTTTGTTTTATTTTTATGCCAAACTGGGATGAAAAACTTCTGTAGTTCATCCATTCGGTCTTTGAATGTTTGCCATTGCCTATCCACCGTCAACTCTTTGAGTGCCATTCCCCAATCAATCCTACCCAACTCGCTCCTCAGACCATCGTAGTTTCCTTTATTTAAATTGAGGACCCTAGTTTCTGAGTCAACTACTTCATTCTCCATCTTAATGAAGAATTCGATCATATTATGATCGCTCCGACCCAAGGGGCCTCGTACAACAAGATTGCTAATTAATCCTTTCTCGTTACATAATACCCAGTCTAAGATGGCCTGATCTCTGGTTGGTTCCTCGACATATTGGTCCAGGAAACCGTCCTGTAAACACTCCAGGAATTCCTCCTCCACAGTATTGTTACTAATTTGGTTAAATCAATCTATATGTAGATTAAAGTCACCCATGATGACTACGGTGCCCTTATTGCACGCTTCTTTAATTTCCCTTTTAATGCCATCCCCAACCTTCGCCTTACTGTTTGGAGGTCTATATACCACTCCCACTAATGTTTTTCTCCCCTTAGTATTTCTCAATTCTACCCATACAGATTCCACATCATCAGAGCTAATATCCTTCATTACAATTGTGTTAATCCCTTCTTTAACCAGTAATGCTACCCCTCCTCCCTTTCCTTTTTGCCTATCTTTCCTGAATATCGAATACCCCTGGATGTTGAGTTCCCAGTCTTGGCCATCCTTGAGCCACGTTTCCGTAATCCCAACCAAATCATATTCGTTTACCTCTATTTGCGCAGCCAATTCATCCACCTTATTACAAATGCTCCTCGCATTATACACAAAGCCTTCAGGCTTGTTTTTTTAACGCTCTTAGACCTATTAGAATTATTATTTACTGTGGCCACGTTTGATTTAAACCGTTGATTTCTCTGACTGCCACTTTTGTTTTTCTCCTTCCTATCTTTTGCTTTTATCCTTGTTTCCCTTTCCTCTGTCTCCCTGCTCAGGTTCCCAACCCCCTTCCATTTTAGTTTAAACCCTCCCCCACAGCACTAGCAAACACTCCCCCTAGGACATCGGTTCCAGCCCTGCCCAGGTGCAGACCGTCCAGTTTGAACTGGTCCCACCTCCCCCAGAACCGGTTCCAATGTCCCAGGAACTTGAATCCCTCCCCCTGGCGCCATTCCTCTAGCCACGTATTCATCTGAAGTATCCTTCTATTTCTACTCTGACTAGCACGTGGCACTGGTAGCAATCCTGAGATTACTACCTTTGAGGTCCTGTTTTTTAATTTACCTCGTAACTCCCTATATTCCGCTTTTAGCACCTCATCCCGCTTTTTACCTATATCGTTGGTGCCTATATGCACCACGACAACTGGCTGTTCACCCTCCCCTTCCAAGATGTTCTGCAGCCGCTCGGAGACATCCTTGACCCTTGCACCAGGGAGGCAACACACCATCCTGGAGTCTTGTTTGCGGCCGCAGAAACGCCTATCTGTTCCCCTTACAATTCAATCCCCTATTACTATAACTCTACCACTCTTTTTCCTCCCATTCTGTGCAGCAGAGCCACCCCTGGTGCCAGGAAGTTGGCTGCTGCTGCCTTCCTCTGATAAGCCAACCCCCCCAACAGTACTCAAAGTGGTCTATCTGTTGGAGAGGGGGATGGCCACAGGGGACCCCTGCACTACCTGCCTGCGCCTAGTACTCTGCCTGTTGGTCACCCGTTCCCTTTCTTCCTGTCCAACCTCTACCTGTGGTGTGTCCAACTCCCTAAACATGCTATTCACGATGTCCCGAGCATCGTGAACGCTCCAGTATGCATCCAATCGCAGCTCCAGTGCCGCAATGCGGTCTGTCAGTAGCTGCAGCTGGATGCACTTCCTGCACATGTAGTTGTCAGGGACACAGGAGGTGTCCCTGAGTTCCCACATCTCGCAGGAGGAGCAGATCACAGGGCCGGGCTGTCCTGCCATGACTTACCCTTTAATTAATTGAGTTTAAATTAAATCAATCAATCCCACTAATTACACTACAGTTAAATAGTTTACCAACAGTCCCCGCTACACCAGAGAGACCTTAGAAACTATAAAACAGAGTTAAAGTTTAAAAAAGAGAGAAATACTCACCAACCAATCACTTACCTGCTTCCTGCTGACGTCACACTTGGATTACTTTTTACCTCTCTCCCGGAACCTGGATTGGTCGGGCCTCTGGTGATCCCTCGTAGGTCCGCTGCCTCTCCGGTCTCGGGGCTCTGGGCCTCGCTGCCTAGGGCTGCTGTTTATGTACCTCCGCCGCCTCTGGTGATCCCTCGCAGGTCCGCTGCCTCTCCGGTCTCGGGGCTCTGGGCCTCGCTGCCTCGGGCTGCTCCTTTTATCCTCCGCCGCCTCTGGTGATCCCTCGCAGGTCCGCTGCCTCTCGGGGCTCTGGGCCTCGCTGCCTCGGGCTGCTCCTTTTATCCTCCGCCGCCTCTGGTGATCCCTCACAGGTCCGCTGCCTCTCCGGTCTCGGGACTCTGGGCCTCGCTGCCTCGGGCTGCTCCTTTTATCCTCCGCCGCCTCTGGTGATCCCTCGCAGGTCCACTGCCTCTCCGGTCTCAGGGCTCTGGGCCTCGCTGCCTCGGGCTGCTCTTTAAGTAGCTCCGCCACCTCTGGTGATCCCTCGCAGGTCCGCTGCCTCTCCGGTCTTGGGATGATGCACAAAAAAATCAGATTGAGAGGAACGGTGGAGTTGTAGGGCTGGATGAGGTTACAGAGCTAGGAAGGGGTGAGGCCATTAAGAGATTTAAAGAAGGAAGAAAGACTTGCATTTCTATAGCGCCTTTCATGACACTTGCCCAATCACCCAACCTGTCCAAATCATACTGAAGTTTCTCGGCACCCTCCTCACAGCACACACACCCACCCAGCTTTGTGTCGTCGGCAAACTTGGAGATATTACATCTAGTTCCCTGTTAAAGTGGAGAAAGGAGTTTGAAGCTTCTGCAGGCAAGTAATTGGCAACACCAAGTGTAAGATCCCAAGTTAGTGTCCCTCTTAATTATCTTGCTGCCTTCTATTGTAGTTAGTGTCAATCCGGACAATACACATACTACTGATAGTGTTTATATGTAAAGATAGGAAAATGGGACTGTTCTGTTCTGTTCAGAAATAAAATTCCATTCTGACTGTGACAAAAATATTAGCAGTTATGTTGTGATGAGCATCTTCCATTTATTGCTGCATCTGCCAGGCCTTTGTCCATTGCTTATCACTGTGTTATGAGCCACTTGGATCAACACGCAAAGTATTCAATGGACAATGATCCACTGCAGAATAAGGATGACGTAATAAAACTCACTACGCACTTGGTTTGAGTATAAAGCAAGGCTTTAATCAACTTGTTTCAGAACATGGAAGTCTAGTTGTACTTCACTAGTTCCTTGTCTTACAAAATGTCCCTGATAAGCTGGGGCCGACGCCCGAGTATTTATACTCCTTGGACGGCGCCACCAGCTGGCCATCCAGCATTATTTCATGAGTAGTTTCTTGATGATGAGATTTATAACAAAGGACGCGCTTACTGTTGACAAGACTGAGAAACCAAGGTGAAGGGCCAAGAGCCCACAATGCAAGACACCACCAAGGCAGAAAATAAATAGAATCGCAGGTAAATCAGGAAGTTGTGATTAAGCTTGAAGATTGTGGGAGACAGAGGAAGCTTGGGGTTTAAAATGGTTTTAGGGCCCGGGAGAATATGAATTAAAGTTGGGGATTGGGGATTGATTCTCCCATCATGTAGTCCTGGCAAGGAGCAGCGCTCACTGGGAGCCCCAATCAGGAAATGGTCAGGCCGGAGCCCTGAGTTTGCAGCTGTTAGTTTAACTGGATGGAAAAATCTGGGCTGAGGGTCTGCGATTTCCGAACTCCCTGTGAGCACCAATCCTCGGCAAAAGGCCCATCGGAAGGATCAGCCCTTGTGTGCGATGACTTTACAGCGGCCGATGGTTGTGGGAGAAAGATGATGTGAGGGTAGGTGGGGAATGGTGTGTAGAACAGTGTACTTGGAGCCTAAAATGAACAAAAGAGGAAAGCACAGAGGTGCACTGACCACAATAGCACTGAAATACTAGAAACAAGATGGTGGCGTAGAGCGAGAGGACGGAGTTTAGAAATACCTGGCCTATCAGAAGGCCAGCTGCCCAGGGCAGCAAAGGATATGCTAAAAGAGTTCCCAAAGATATAATATTCAAATATTAGATGGATCTGAATTTCATAGAGAGCTAAGAGTTGTCAAGGATTAAAAAAAAATGTTTGGCATGAAAGAGGAAATTGAGGGCTAAAAATGTGACTGTGATGAAATATTCCATTCATCACTGCCTGTGACTGAGATCGGTTTCAGTGTCATTTCCCTTCCCCCAGACCTCATTGTATTGTGTACTGGAATGTGCTGTATTGTATACTGGAATGTGCTGTGTGTAGGGCTCCGCCCATACCTGGCCCCGTTTGTAAGCTAGCTCAGTCTGGCCTCAGTCTCCAGAAGGAAGACATCTCCCTCTCTTACGTGTTACGTTCTAAGTTAATAAAAGCCTTGTTTTTGTTCTGCTAACTTCGAGTCTCGGAATTATTGAGGCACATCAGTGACTAGGCCCGAAAACGGGTGCAGGGATCGTGATGCGCGATCGGCCCATGGAAAGTAGAGCGGTCAGCATGCAACATTCGTGCTGCACGCTAATTAACATTATTGATGTGTGCAGACCAGAGCTGAGAGCACTGCTGATTGACTGAGTGCTCAGCAGAGGGCCCAGGTTCATGCCAGGCTAGCTCTATTTAATGCCAGCCTCGACTTTTAAATGCAATCTGCACCTCTTAAGAGAGGTGCATTCTGCATTCAGCAGCTCATTGAACTGGTAGTCAAGGCAACTTTCACTCAGTTATGGCTCAGCGGGGCAGAGAAAGGGCACCTAGGTTCTCTGACACAGCACTGGGGGCCTTACTGCAGGGTGTAGAACAGAGGAGACCTGCCCTCTACCCACAGGGGGCCAGGAGATCCTCCAGACTCACAGTCAGAAGGCAGTGGGAGCAGATAGCTGAAGCGGTCACTGCCAGCAGTCTTGCCGCGAGGACCTGGATCTAATGCCGAAAGAAGGTTAATGACCTCACGTGAGTGGTCACGGTCAGTGAATGCACCTTCAAAAGCCACCTCACACCTACTGCAACATTAGCCTCGCAGACTGCTCAATGCATCACACCCCCATCACCTACCTACCAACAAGTTCCATCAATCACGTCTCACACCTC
This sequence comes from Somniosus microcephalus, assembly GCF_052327205.1. Lineage (NCBI taxonomy): Eukaryota > Metazoa > Chordata > Chondrichthyes > Squaliformes > Somniosidae > Somniosus > Somniosus microcephalus. Next base: position 77,756,997 of record NC_141006.1, on the reverse strand, counting down.
ACATTCATTGCTTCACCTCACCCTCACACACTTACCACTGTCTCAAGCCTCACACCCACATCTCACACCTTGTACACACTGCCAGCTATTCAATCATGACAGGCACATCACCAAAATACATCGCGCCACACTCATTGACACACTTCACCCAAACACATTGCACCACACTCACTGACACACTTCACCCAATCACACTGCACCACACTCACTGACACACTTCACCCAAACACATTGCACCACACTCACTGACACACTTCACCCAAACACATTGCACCACACTCACTGACACACTTCACCCAAACACATTGCACCACACTCACTGACACACTTCACCCAATCACACTGCACCACACTCACTGACACACTTCACCCAAACACATTGCACCACACTCACTGACACACTTCACCCAAACACATTGCACCACACTCACTGACACACTTCACCCAAACACATTGCACCACACTCACTGACACACTTCACCCAAACACATTGCACCACACTCACTGACACACTTCACCCAAACACATTGCACCACACTCACTGACACACTTCACGTTCTCTTGTAGGGTAAGGTGGCTCACAGCCACAGACAGCAGCAGCTAACCGGCAGGGAGCCCTTCCAGTAGAAGCCAACACCTTCCCAATGTCCAGCAGCACTCCCTGCGCACTTTAACAACTTTTTAAATGTCTTCCAGCAAGCTAGTGCTCCTCAAAATTCTGCAAGAGCCAGTACAAAAGCAACTTGCCGGCAAGTTGGATGTATCCTCCCCCCGCGCTGTTGGGGGGGTCCCTCATGCAGCTGAACGCACGTTCAGCCATGCCTGTTTTAGGAGAGGGCGTTGAATGGAGCGGCGATGTCCAAAATGGCAGGTCGCGCGTCAACGCACTGAGCGACATCACAACCTGCCTACTCTGCGTACTGCCGGCGCATGCACGTACGTACCGCCCACGCCATCGCCCTCACCAAGGCGGCGAAACAGCGTGGGCCACGGCAGAAGTGAGGCAGACGCCATTTTAAAGAAAAAACGGCCATAACTACTGGCGTTAAGGAGCCGAATTTCGCGGCCTGAGCTTCTTGAAGGCAGCTCTGGCAATGGAGGAAACGAAAGTGTCCGCAGCACAGAAGATGCATGTGGCTTTTCCATTTGCAAAACAATCTAATACAGGCAAATGAAGTGCCTGCCTTAACCCCATAACATTATGCCTATATTTCTAGGCTGAAACAAATGCATATAAATGAGAGCCCTCTCACCCCCTGAGCAGAGTGAAGCGTGAGGTTAACGATATAATTACATCAGTAAACTCTGCCCTCTATCAGACAAGCATTTCGCTCAAGAAATGCATTTGCTGCAGAAGTGTCATTTTCCTAGTGGTTTTTTTCTACTAAAATCAGTAGCAGCTCTTGGCCATTTATGGCTCGCTATTCTTTGTATTCCAACAATAAGAGAATAATAGATTACCAGTTGTCATGACATCCAGGTCAGCTGCGTTCCGACACACCACAGTAATGTACACTGTGGCTTCATTTCAGAGTATTGTGATTTATTGACTGCAAAATTCAAACCCAAAGGGGAAACCCATCGCAAACGCATAACCGCTGCAATCTAATGAATTTAAAAGCCTGCCTTCAGCTGGGTTCCAGTCCTCCAGTGCCTGTTTTACTTTATTGCATTTTTTCCCCCTCTGCTAATTGTGAATTGTGCGAGCAGTTTTGTGCTGTGAACTCCCAGCCACTGGGAAGCAGGCTATGATTGCCAGAACTCGCTTCACTTCAGACCCATTAGAAGCGGCCAGAGAAAGGAGACTTTTATTCCATCTGTGTGGGCTGGATGGGAGCTCAGGACCCAGAGAGGGGGAGTGAATGGTTTTTGTTAAGTCTGTGTGTTCTAGTTATTGTTAATAAGAATCACTGCACACAGACCACAAGAGTAAATTCAACAGGTCTTTACTAGTCGGAGGTCAGGCTGAACTGCCCAATAAATCATTACACAGCACTGATATACCGGTGTGGTCACCACCGGTATTACAGTATACAGCAGCCAAGATAAAGTAGTGCATCTCTTAAAATAGTTCTCTTAAAGGTGGAACGGTTACATACACCACAATCCTCCCTTTTTAGCTTAACAGTATATATTCCCCGTTAAACATAACATAATAACATATATACACAACTTCATGTAAAAACAGTTCACAGATTCAGTCTCTGAGGAGGCCTCCTGATCCGAGACGGATAACGCCTTTCAGAAGTCTCTGGTTCTCGTTGCTGGGGTGACTCATCTAGTTGATCCCCTATGGATAGGACATCATCATCAGGTATATTCACTTCTGAGGTAGATGCTTCAGGTTCACTAACTTCCTCCACGGTTGTCTCTGTCGTAACCATGGGCTCGACCCTTGTTCTCGATCCCACCAGTTGGTCAGCATGACGTCGTATTACATTTTCACCAACATCTACTGTGTACATCAGGGGTCCTTGTCTGGCCCGAATTGTTCCAGATTGCCATTTCTCGTTTTTATAGTCCCTGGCTAACACCGGTTGTCCTATTTCAAAACTCCGAGTGGGCTTGTTATTGATATGCTGGAACTGTTTGTTTTCGACTTCCCTCCGCACATTTGGTTTTAACAAGTCCAACCTGGACCGCAACCTCCTGTTATAGAACATCATGGCAGGACTTTGGTTTGTTGTTGCATGGGTGGCGTTTCGATATGCCAGTAGGAAATTGTCCACCTTGTGTTGCAGTGGAATCTGATCTTCACTCATGGCCTTTATTGCCTTTTTGAACGTCTGTACAAACCTCTCGGCCAGCCCATTCGTAGCTGGATGATATGGGGCAGAGGTATAATGTTTCACCCCATTCTTCTTCAGGAATTTCTGGAATTCCTCTGACACGAACTGTGGTCCGTTGTCTGAACATATTTGCTCTGGCAATCCATTTCTTGCAAATATCGTTCTTAACACCGCGATCATCTTCTCCGAAGTAGTGGTAGTCCTTTTAATCACTTCTGGCCATTTAGAATGTGCGTCCACCGCAATTAAAAGCATGGAGTCCATGAATGGACCAGCAAAGTCAATATGTACACGTTGCCATGGGGTTGAAGGCCATTCCCATGGATGCAGCGGTGCAATTGGAGGTGCATTTTGGACTTTTTGGCACCCTGAGCAGCTTTTCGTCAGATCCTCTATCTGTTGGTCGATACCCGGCCACCACACATAAGCCCTAGCAAGGCTTTTCATCTTGACTCCCCCCAAATGACCTTCATGTAGTTCTTTTAGAACTCTCTCTCTTAACTTAGGAGGGATAATCACCCTTGTTCCATACATCAATGTTCCCTGACAGATGGACAGCTGTTCTCGTCTTGCTGAGAATGCCGGTAACAGTGGATCACCATGGGCTGGCCATCCCTTTACTGTCAATTCGTAGACCCGGGACAGTGTCGGGTCATTCCTAGTCTCCCTTTCAATATTTGCATTGGTGACAGGTAAACATTCGATGATGGTCGAGTGAAATAACTCCACCGGGTCAACCGTCGGTGCCTCCTCCTCAGTAGGTAGTGGCAGGCACGACAGCCCATCAGCATTACCATGCTGCTTTGTACCTTTGAATTCTATCTGATATTGATGTGCCCCTAGGAAAAGGGACCATCTCTGGAGCCTCTGTGCTGTCATCACCGAAACACCCTTCTTAGGGTTAAAAATGGATACCAACGGCTGGTGGTCTGTCAGCAGTGTAAACTTCTGGCCCTGCAGGTAATGATTAAACTTCTTTACTCCCCACACAAGGCTGAGAGCCTCCCTATCTATCTGAGCATAGTTGCGCTCAGCGGAGGTCAATGATCTGGATGCAAATGCGACTAGCCTTTCCAAGCCATTTGGCAACTTGTGTGAGAGTACTGCTCCAATACCATAAGGAGAAGCATCACAAGCTAAATGAATAGGTAGCGTTGGGTTGAAGTGAGCCAACAATTCCTCTGAGGTGATCAATGCCTTGCTTTTGCGAAAGGCCTTCTTACAGTCCTCGCTCCACTTCCATGGTACTTCTTTCTGCAAAAGAGCGTTCAGCGGGTGCAGCACCGTGGATGGATTTGGCAGAAACTTATGTTAATAGCTAATCAACCCTAGGAACGACCTCAACTGGGATACATTTTCCGGAGCGGGAGCCTTCACAACAGCTTCGATCTTGTCAGGTGACTTGTGCAGCCCCTCCTGGTCAATGACATGACCACAGTACGAGATCCGTTTCTGAAAGAACTCACATTTCTGGCGATTAACTCGAAGTCCATATTCCTTCAATCTGGTGAGCACCAGTTTCAAATTTGCAAGGTGTTCCTCATCGTCATCTCCTGTAATCAGGATATCGTCCAAGTAACATTGAGTGCTTGGAATTCCCTGTAATACCTGCTCCATGGCCCTCTGCCAAATTGCTGGAGCCGAAGCCACTCCAAAAACCAGTCTATTATATCGATACAAGCCTCTGTGCGTGTTGATTGTGAGATACTGGCGCGACTCTTCCTCAACTTCCATCTGTAAGTACGCTTGCGCCAGGTCTATCTTGGTGAAGTGTTTCCCGCCAGACAATGAAGCAAAGATATCCTCAATCCGCGGAAGCGGATATTGCACCGTGTGAAGCACCGGATTAACCGTGATCTTGAAGTCTCCACAGATGCGGACCTTCCCCGGTTCCCCTGGCTTGTTACTCGATGAACGCTTCATGACGGGAACAATGGGCGTGGCCCACTCACTCCAGTCCACCTTAGACAGTACCCCTGAACGTTCTAGCCCTTCCAGCTCAGCTTCCACAGCAGGTCGTATCGCATAAGGTACCGGTCTGGCTTTGAAAAATTTTGGGTTTGCATGTTCTGCAATCTTGATTTTTGTCGTAATTCCTCTCAGTGTTCCCAGTCCCTGTTGGAACACCTCTTTAGCCTCATCCAATATTCTGGACAATCGTTCAGGTTTGACATCTTTTTTTCCGGAATCTACCGTTATTGCTTTTAGGGAGTGCCAGTCCATGTTTATTTTCCTGATCCACTCCCGTCCCAGAAGTGGTGGACCTCCCTCAGGTAGTACATATAAGTCCATTCCTTGGTGTTCTTTGCCCTTGTGTACCACCTTGACTTTTATCTTTCCGATGGGGTATACTCTTTGCCCCGTGTATGTCTGCAATACTATCTCCGTATCCCGTAGGGGAATATGTGTGAATAACCTTTTGTAATCTTGCTTATTCATGACCGTCAATGCCGATCCGGTGTCCAATTCCATCTTCACTTGGACTCCTGCTATCTGAAGTGTGACCCAGATAGTTTGTAGGTCAGCTTCCTTACTCACATTGTGAATTCTCAGACTACCCAGTTCCTTGCTGTTGGAGTCTGAATCCAAATTCTGTTCATCCGAACTCTTCTCAGCCACCTTATGTACCTTTCTGCACTTTTCCTGCGGTGACTTTTTGTTGCTGTTCTTCTTTCCTGACCGGCATACTGTAGCTATGTGACCAAGCTTGCCACATTTTCTACATTCCTGATTTTTAAACCAGCATTGGTTCTGATCGTGTGTTGTCTTTCCACAACGATAACATTTCGCTGTACCCAAAGCCATTTGATCTACGCTGAGTACCGTTGCCTTCAGCTGCATTTCCGCAGTGCCTCTCGCTGCGGCTTCGTGCGATGCTGCAATAGTGACAGCCTTATCAAGTGTAAGATCATTCTCTTCAAGCAGCCGCTTTTGTGTTCCTTCTTTCGACAATCCACACACGAATTTGTCTCTCAGTGCCTCTGTCAGTCTTTCCCCAAACTGACAGTATTTCGCTAGCTTACGCAGTTCAATTAAATACTCCGCGTTGCTTCCCTCTTTCAGTTGCGTTCTCGCATAAAATTTAAATCGTTCCGCTAACATCAGCGGTGTGGGGTTCAAATGATTTCTCAGGACAGCAACAATATTAGTGAAAGTCTGATCCGCCGGTTTAGCTGGTGATAGAAGATGCTTCAATAGCCCGTATGTCTTCGCACCCATTGAGTTTAGTAAGGTTAGTGCTTTATCTTCATCTGATATTTTATTTGCCTTACAATAAATCTCTATGCGTTCTACATATGTGGCCCAATCTTCAACATCGGGATCGAAATCGTTGATGTTACCATGCTTAGGCATCCTCGCAATCTTCTTGAGAAACAAAAAGAAATTTTTCTTTTATTTTTTTTTCAAAATGGCGGTTTCCCGCGCTTGTCTTCTTCCCCCGCCTATGAAAGTGGCGGCTTCCCGCGTTTGCCTTTCTCCCCCGCTGGCTGTAATGGCGATTGCCGTATTGCTGCGTTCGCCCTCCCCAGTGGTTCTCAAATCGTGCCTCCCAGCCCCTCTTGCAGTCCGGTCCTTTCCCCCGGCTGCGGCTGAGTTCTCCGCGGTTTTAAAAATTTTTTTATCCCGCGCCTCGCGGCCTCGGTAGCTGCCCGGCCTTTTTCCCCGGTCGCGGTCGAGCTCTTTCTTGACGCTGTTGCGTCTCCCAGCCCGCTTGCAGCCCGGTCTTTTACACCGGCTGCGTTTGCATTCACCGCGGCTCCCGTGCCTTACGCTGCCCCAGTCTCAGCGCCTCTGGCCCCGACTTCTGTCCGGCTCATTTCCCCGGCCATGGTCGAGTTCTCCGCCCTTATAGCCTCCGTTTTTTTTTTTTTTCCCTACTTCACAGCCAACTTGGCCGACTTGCTGCTCGTCGCTGATCGGCTTACCCACCACCATGATAGAAGGGATGATCACTGCATGTTGCTGATGGAAGGCTTCGTGTCAGGATTCTTCCTTGCTCTTCAGACCCGAGTCTTTTCTCAGCAGGATGATGAGGGCGGATGCCTCTTCTCGACGCCCGTTAAACTGCCTTGGATATTTCTCTGCCGCAGGGTAAGATCGTCATCGTTGCCACTGTTAAGTCTGTGTGTTCTAGTTATTGTTAATAAGAATCACTGCACACAGACCACAAGAGTAAATTCAACAGGTCTTTACTAGTCGGAGGTCAGGCTGAACTGCCCAATAAATCATTACACAGCACTTATATACCGGTGTGGTCACCACTGGTATTACAGTATACAGCAGCCAAGATAAAGTAGTGCATCTCTTAAAATAGTTCTCTTAAAGGTGGAACGGTTACATACACCACAGTTTTGATTTCATCTCAGACAAAAAAGAAAGGATGAATGGTAAACAATAATGCGCCATGGCTAAACGAACGCAGAGAAATAAAAAACCCAAAACCGGTGAGTAAAAAACTTACATTGTAAAGCTAACTAACCGTACACTTCCTGCTTCCACCAGACAGCCATTGGCACTTGCGCACGGGCTGAAGTTAAACCTGTTCCTCACCTATTCACATTCATTCCAAAGTATGCCACTCAGCAAAGGACTGAGCTCACTTTGCATGACTTGCACACTCTGGTCTGCCTGTCTTGGCTGATTGTCCCAGAAATGCAACCCGGCTGAAGAAGAGTGAAATAAATGAATCAATTCAATACGTCACCACACCGTCACCTCCAAGCTCCCCATTCAAATCACACACCGCCCTGACTTGGACATTATCGCCGTTCCTTTGTCGTCACTGGGTCAATATCCTGGAATTTCCCACCTAACCCCGTATAATTCACCTTGATGGATGCAATCGGTCAACAGAAGATAGAGTGAGCGTCAGCATTCTCAACCTGCACCGTGCAGGAGCGTTGGACAATAAATCACACGTTTTAATGGCTCACTGGACCCATTCGGAATCGAAACAACTAGTTTTCATGGCTTTGTAATCTCTTTTTACCCTGAAGGTACTTTCTTGTAATGTGTCTAAATTTGTGTTACAAACAAAGCAGCTAGTTTATCATCTGTGGGCACTTGAAAGATGAATTGTCTTGAGAGCAGATAGTGGGGCCTAGAAATTGGGTTCTGGTCTTGCCAGGGCTGTAGCGCCAGAAAGTTTGCGCCAGCGGTAATGCGGCAGCGCCCGACAAAAATTCGGGTGCGCCGGGCCCAGACGGCGGCGGGCGCTAAAACCCTCCTTTAGCGCCTCAAAACGGGCGTCAACTTGGGTTTCCCGGCGCTAATCCCCCGCTGCGGCACCCGATGCGGTGCGGCAGGCGGGGGAACTGCAGGCCTCCTCCTCCTGTTAAGGAGGAGCTGCCTGCAGCCGACAACTGTCCGGCGGATTGACCCGACATCTGAGCCCGGCACCTCGGGGAAGTGCCGGGCTCGCATGAGACACTGATCAGGGCCGCGGGGGGGGAATGCAGGAGTCCGGGAAGGGAGGTGCGGGCAGGCGGCCGCCGGGAACGCGGCCGGCCGCCGCTCCACCTTTATGCGCCGGCGCACACTGGGGGAAGACTCTGGCCTAGAAATTGAGTTGCCTTAGCGCCGCTTTTGAGGCGCTAGAGGGACTAGCGCCAGAGTTATGGCCAGTTCAAAAATTCCCTGGGGCCCTAAAGCGGCGTTGCACCGGTAGCGCTGCGCCGGCACCGATGACGTCATCGGTGTGCGCAGCGTCCCGGTTGCCATGCCGACGGGCCCCAGCGCCGAAATTCAGTTGCGGCCGCCTCGCCCGTGGCAGCCGCAACTAAGACTCTGGCAACAGAGTCTTACATGACTTTGCGCCGGCGCATTAAAGGCCCCGCGGCGGCCGGCCGCTTTCCCGCCGGCCGCCTGGCCGCAGCTCCCTCCCCGGACTTCCCCCCCCACCCCCCCCGGAACAGAAGCAAGCCCGGCACTTGTCCGAGGTGCCGGGCTCATTTTTAAAAAGATTTTCGCGGGCCGCGGCCGGGTGCAGCCAGCTCCTCCTTAAGGGAAGGAGGAGGCCTGCACTTCCCGAACCTGCCGCACCGCAGCGGGCGCCGCAGCGCCGGAATAGCGCTGAAATTCAGCGCGTAGCGCCAGTTTTCAGGCGCAAACAGCTCTCAGCAGCGCCGGCAGCCGTTTGGGCGCAGAACTATTGAATTTTGGGCCCGACCAGCGCGACTTAGCTCCGGCACTAACTTCCGGTGCTAAAGCCCTGGCTGCGCCAAAACTCAATTTCTAGGCCTCTGTTGCCAGAGTCTTAGTTGCGCCTGCCACGGGCGAGGCGGGCGCAACTGAATTTCGGCTTGGGGCCGGGTTACCACGGCAACCGTGACGCTGCGCACACCGATGACGTCATCGGTGCCGGCGCAGCGCTACCGGTCTACCGCCGCGGAAGGGCCCCAGGCAATTTAGGAACCGGCGCCAATTGCTAGGCCCTCTAGCGCCGCAAAATCGGTGCTAAGGGCACTGAATTTCTAGGCCTGGGTCTCTACACTGTGTGGACAGGGTTTTTGACATTTACACCTGCCACGTCATATTTGCTGGGAATTAAGCAACTCATTTCAATAGTGCAAATAACTAAAGGGATTAGAGCAAAGTTTAATTACTCTCTTAATTTTGTATCTACTGATTTTTTTCTGAATGTCATGCCCTGCGAAGAGTTGCACTTTCTACTTGTGACTATAAACCTTGAAAATGTGAGAGCTGATTCTATGATTGGGTGCACCCAGTAAGGGCTGATTGGACTATCAGGACCTGCAGCCAGTGATTTGCATCTATTAAAATTAATGGCTGGACAATCAGAGGCTGCAGGCTACAATTTTCCGACTTGCGTTTCCTGGGAATGAAGGTCCTCGTCAGGAGCATTGATTGTGGAATCATCGCTTTGTACTTTCAGAATAAACAAAATGATGCTTTTATTCTGGGCCTCACTTATTCCCTATTGTCCGAAAGAGAAACCCCTGTGATTATGTTTGGCCGCCCCCCAGTCCATCATTTTTAAAATCGAGGAACCTAGGAAGGGACCAAGGTCCACAGTGAAGGATGCCAATAATGTTGAATGAAGTAGGAAAGAAGATCTGAATAATCCAGGTGTAATACTTGGGTGACACCATGCTTACATCTTCAAAGTCTGTAGATTATAGCAGGAAGGGAAAGATGGAGGGGGTCAGACACAGCCCAAAAATAATTAAAAAACAATATCCACAGTCAGAGTTTTGATCTGAAATCTGATTTTTCAATCTCATTTTATTGTGGCAAGATAGGCAGCTCAATGCAAAATACTGTCTAACACCACCTAAAGAGAAGATTCGTGCATGCTGGGGTGGGCAAGTGGTTAAGACGCTGGGACAATACGTCAAGGAGGCAACTATTTGAATCCCTGCTTCGCCCGTAGGGCGGTGCTCATTCTGGCATTGTATCTATTTTAAACCTAAACCAGAGGTGGAGCAGTGGTAGTCGGAGCTCCCCTAGGGGCATATATTTTTTTAATCTGTGCGCATGTTCTTTTTTAGATTTCTTTGCAAAACTTTCCACAGTATAAGTGGTGGAGGTTTTCCACAAACAAAAGGTGGGAGCTCGGAATAGTGAGTACAAATAGGGCAAAGCCCGCAGAAATCAGGATTAATGTTCCTTTCGTGCAACTGGTCCAATGCAAATCTCTGGCCATTTTCTGCTACAAAGGGAAATGGGGTCCATCTATCAGGCTGGCAATTTAATCCGTAGAGACTGGACGTTGTTAATATATACCGTGCTGCACAAGGAGAAGGTTTGAATTACTTACAACAAAGTGGTTAAAGATGAGTGAAACACTGATGGCAGAATATTTTCAGTTTAGGGTAGGTTCGCCTGACCCGAATGCAGTATTGCAGTATTTACATGAGCACACACTCAATTCAGATTAACTTGATCCAAACTGAATGTGATCCTTCATTGAAAGCATTTAAATGTTTCACTCCTTCTTGGAAACACATCTTCTGTTAATAGCCTTCTCCTGATATAGTACAGTATCACAAGCCAGTCATGCAATGGTACTACTCCTTTTAACATAAGAATTCGGAGCAGGAGTGGGCCACACGGCCCCTCGAGCCTGCTCCGCCATTCAATAAGATCATGGCTGATCATCGACCTCAACTCTACCTTCCCGCCCGACCTCCATATCCATAGATTGCCCTAGAGTCCAAAAATCTATCGATCTCAGCCTTGAATATTCTCAACAATTCAGCATCCACAGCCCTCTGGGGCAGAGAATTCCAAAGATTATCCTGAGACTATGCCCCCTAGTTCTAGACTCTCCAGCCAGGGGGAAACAACCTCTCAGCATCTACCCTGTCAAACCCCCTCAGAATCTTATATGTTTCAATGAGGTCACCTCTCATTCTTCTAAACTCTTAACCAGGTTGCATGCATTTGTATAACCTTTCTAAGGTTTATACCCCTCTGCTCTCCTCCCCCTACCCCCAATAAAGTCTGTGTTCTAACTCACCCCATTATTTCAGGCATTATGTTCATTTCTCCTTTCCCTCACTGCCCAGTAAAACTCATGCCCCGTGGTTACACAAGTACATTTGAGGGGCGAGATTCTTCACTTCATGGTAGGGTCATGGCGGAGTGGGACTTCCGCCTGCCTCTGTGACCCTGGCATAACCCCTTTTCCTGGGTCAGGGGTTATCACCGATGCAGGTTGTGTTCCTGGTGGGATCTCCACCATCAAGAGGGAGATTGCCGCTGCAGAAAATGGAAATCCAGGCAGCGGGATTGCTACTGCAGCTTCCAAAGAGATAACTGAGATCGAGGCCTAAAAAGATGAGTGCCGTGGGATATTATGGAGGAAGCCACTGCTTGGCCCTCTGTCGCCACTGAAGGACTATGAGGGTTTACCACTGCATCCCCAGGGCTCCAGGACCATTCTACTGGGATTAGTGTAGACATTGGTGGTTAGGAAGGAAATGGGCAAGGGGCCTGTGCCCTGTCGACATCTTCATGTGCCGGGTGGGGAAGAAGCAGGCGATGACCTCTTGCCGGTGGCGGGTGAAGGGGAAATTGAGCTTGGGACAGGAACATGGCAGTGGCCTTATCACCTGATTTTACCCTCTTTTCCACTGCTAACTCGCCCAAGTTTGAGCAGAGGGAAAATCCAGCCCATGCTTTCTATTAGTAACTTCTGTCGTGAAATTTCTGAATTTCATATTTTAATAATATAGTATAGAAAATACAACATTGCAACGTAGCATGCTGATTGAAACACAGGGTAGTGTAGAATTCACTTTCCGGGGACATACTATAACCCAGTGGTTTAAACATTTCCAATAATATCAGAGTTCCAAGCCCCAACACTGGCCTGCACCCTCGTCACAGTGGGGCCCAAGTTAGCCCTTCAAGAAATCAGTATGTCTCCTCTCACTCAGAGCACTGGCCTCTAAATTCCCAGCATAGGGAGTCTTCACTTATCCCCCCGCTCCCCACCACCCCACACACACACAATCCCGTTCGCTCGGTACCAATGGCTGTGTTTGGGGAAGAGGCTCTGATCTCACTGGAAACTCCATTGTAAGGCTGGGACCCAATGGGAGTCTGAAGAGTTACAGCGGGAGTCTGCCAGCACGATCAAGCCACTTCTCAGCAAGTGGACAACTTCATCTCAGGTGTTCACAGATAAGTGCAATGATCGGGTGGGCTTGATGGGCCGGCCTCCTTCTGTGCCGTTATGACTCTAGGGAGGAGAAATTGGGTGAGTAGCGCCACCTGTTAGCGCCTAAAGAGGCAGGCAGTGGCTGTAGCGCCACTGGCTGTGCCTCCCGCGATATTCAGGAGGGGCGCTAATGGTGGCGTTAGCCTGTTGTGCTGCGCCGCCACCGATGATGTCATCGGTGTGCGCAGCGCCCCATTCGCGCCCCGTTCACGATATTTGGTAGCGAACGGCGCAGTTGCGCCGTTCGCTGCCCGCGCCCACTTCACGGGGCCTTACTGTGCCGGCAGCGGCGCAAGTGAAGGTGGAGGTGCGGGGCGGCCGCTTTTTCGGCGGCCGCCTGCCAGCACCTTCGTCCCCGGCCTCCTAACCCCCCCCCTCGCGGCATTGCCGGCTGTTTCCCGAGAGCCCGGCACTTCTCCTTGGTGCCGGGCTCATTTGCCGGCACTCGCGAGCGGGGATCACGCTGTTGCAGGCACCTCCCCCTTAACAGTGGGAGGAAGGCCTGCAGTACCGCAGTGTGCCGTGCCGCAGCATGTGGCGCTGCGGCACGTTGCGCTGCGATAATCAGTTTCAGCGCCCTAAGAGGGACGTGGAGCGCCTCGAGCCTCGCCCCGTGTCCCTCGAGCGGCACTGAATCTGAATTTCTGGCGATCGGTATCACTCCGATCGCTGCGCTAAATCCTGCGCTCAGGCGACTTTTGCGCCACTTTGGCGCCCCAACCCAATTTCTAGGCCAATTATGACTCTATCTCACTACATATTACATTACCACACAATCCCTGATCCAATTCACCCAATCAACAATGGAGTAGCCATATCACTGCTGAGCAGCTGAGAGGTACACCCTCCTCTCGACATCTCCCCACTCAACACGGCTCAGATTGTATAATGAATGGATCAGGTCTCAAACCTGCATCCATCCACACACTCAGCACTGCCTCCACCTTTAATTATTTTATATTATTTTAGCTTCACAGTAACTACAGAGGTCCGTTTCCATTTACAGAGCCGGGCAGGATTTCCTCTGTGCACTAAGTGTAACACAACAAATCCCTTCTTTACAAATGGCCTTACAGTGCATGGAGGATGTCTATTCCTGGAGCGCATGCAGGAAGTCTCCCTCTAGATGTGATACTGCTAGCTGATATTACATGAAAATCTAGGAATTCTGTGTTTCCTGTTAATGTATTTGAGTGAAAGTTTAAATAAGATGGCTATAAAAATGCATAAATCTGCCTCTTCTGTTTAATTATCAGATCACTATTTACATAGAATCTTCCTATTATAAAGGCCCCTCTATGTTGAGAGGCATAGTTTAATAGGTAAATACTGCGATATCATCAGTTGGTAGCCAGGGTCTGTTTTCTCTCCAGCATCATAAATAGCTGCTCCCAGGCAGCGGGGAAAAGACATCACGATTAAACTATGTTTTCTGTTGCAGATGAAATTATAAAATAAAATTGGTGTTCGGAACCTGACTGCTAGAGGAACTTTCTGTTTATTAAAAGGCAATTGTTTACAGCCGAGAGTTTCCAATTAAAACCTAACATATTACCACTGCAGGCAGATAATGTTTCATGCTTGGCCATTACTGGGGCATGAAAAGTGCACATTTTAAATTATTTTTCTCCTCTCCTGAAGGTGGTGATTTACATTATGATACAGTTCCACTAGTGCCAATGATTGTCTGATACCTCAGCCAAGTAGACATTCTTCATGTGCATGCTTGGAGCCTCAAGTAGACTTTTATTTTTACCATAGAGGGTTTTGCAGCCAAACCCTGCTTCTGTCCTCATCCAAAATCCACAAATGTGCACATTCCAATTGGATACCAGTCACTGTGGGAGGCCAGCTTGCCTATTTCCCCGAGCTTCCGGCCGCCTGTCATTTCAATTCACCGCCCCATTCCCACTCAGACCTCACCATCCTCGGCCTCTTGCATTGTTCCACGGAAACCCAGCGTAAACTCGAGGAACAGCACCTCATCTTCCGATTAGGCACTTTACAGCCTTCCGGACTCAATATCGAGTTCAACAATTTCAGATCATAACCTCGGCCCCTATTACATTTTTATATATACTTTTTATCCACACCTTTGTTTTGTGCCCTTCCCCCTTTTTCTCTCTCCCACATGGCAGCCGTCTCCCATTCTGCCAGCGCATTTCACACCTCATCTTGAGCCGTCTTTTGTCTCCACTAGTCCCACCACCATCTCGTCTGGTTTTGAATACCTCTTAATGTCTCTTCACTTCTCTTTTGTTCTTTCATCCCCATTTCCCAGCCCCCAAACTGGCCTTTTAATCTGTTTCATTTCCTGTGTTTTTTCAGTCCTGACGAAGGGTTTCGACCTGAAACGTTAACTCTGTTTCTCTCTCCACGGATGTTGCCTGGCCTGCTGAGCTTTTCCAGCATTTTCTGTTGTTATTTCGGATTTCCAGCATCCGCAGTATTTTGCTATCTGTCTACTTCCCTCGCTTTCTTGACCCTAAATGCCTTGATTGTTTTCCCAGAGTGCTGCACTGTCGGAGGTGCCATCCTTTGGATGAGTCGGCCCTGTCTGCCCTCTCAGGTGGACGTAAAAGATCCCACGGCACTATTTTGAAGAAGAGCAAGGGGAGTTCTCCCTGGTGTCCTGGTCAATATTTATCCCTCAATCAGTAAAACAAAAACAGATTATCTGGTCATTGTCACATTGCTGTTTGTGGGAGCTTGCTGTGTGCAAATTGGCTGCTGCGTTACCCACATTACAACAGTGACTACACTTCAAAAAGTACTTCATTGGCTGTAAAGAGCTTTGAGACATCCGGTGGTGGTGAAAGGCGCTATAGAAATGCAAGTCTTTCTTTCTTTTCTTTTTTCCCCTGCTAGTTTAACACAGGCCAGGTACTGATCGTGGGATCTTCTTGGCTGTGTACCGCACCATACAGAACAATTACCAACCGAACCACCCCAGAGCTCCGCAAATTCTATTTTCTGCCACCGTGGGCAGCCGCATGTAAATTTCCAGCAGCCTTTTAGAGTTTGGTGGCAGGACCTGAATGTTCTGGCAGAAGCAGGACTACATTCAATGAATCTAGAATCAAATCACAAATAATGGCTACTGTTCCTTCAAGGAAAAAAAACCTCAAATAAGAGAAAAAACTGGGCATTTGTCAGGACTGAATTAACATAGAAGTTCCCATAATTTATGCATATTTCAAATTACACTCATACCTTTTGGATGAATGTCACATTTGGGAATGTAAATTTCAGAGCGGGTCAGATTATACCCTGCTTAGAATTCCAAATAGGTGCCAGATTCACTTGCTCATTTTTCTGAACCATTATCCTTGTGGAATACTAAAGAACCCAAATCTGACAAATCTACCTTGACTTCAAAATTGGCTTACGCTCTCCTCAAGTCCCGACCTCAGGTCTGACCTGACTCCAGATCGCTGAATAGTGACAGATGTTCCAATAGGAGGGGTTTAATTGCAAGATAATTCAATTTCTACAAAGACGTGGTCGGAAAAAATATGCCAGGAAAGTCATGCAATGGCAACAAAATGGGTTAGAGCTGTGGAGTGGGAGGATGGAGACGTATCCCCTGGTCCATACAATCCTCAATTTGGGCCATCCCAAGGAGTAGCACAACAAAAGAAAGAAAGCATTTCTATAGCACCTTTCACAACCACCAGATGTCCCAAAGCACTTCAAAATAATGCCATAGGATCTTTTATGTCCACCTAAAAGAGGAGACGGGGCCTCGGATTAACGTCTCATCTGAAAGACGGCACCTCTGACAGTGCAGCGCTCCCTCAGTGCTCCTCTGGAGTGTCAGCCTAGATTTTTGTGCTCAAGTCTCTGGAGTGGGACTTGAACCCACAACCTTCTGACTCAGCGGCGAGGAGTGCTGCCCAGTAAGCCACAGCTGCCACTAAAGGCAGCAGTAGAGGCAGTAGCATCTCCCAGTGGGTGGAGGATGGAGTGGACAATTGGATGGGTGGGCCATCACTGGGTTACAATGACATATCTTCCATCAGGCAACCAGTGAGGGCATTGGTGGAGATTTGGAACCACTGCCTTGATACCAGAAGGTATCGGGCCTGATAAGACCTCGAACCATAATGGCAAATGGCAAGGATCCATGGCCTTCACCAGAGGATCAATTGGAAAAATAAGAACAAGCAGATATCATATTGCAGCATTTAGCCCTCAACTCAACCTTTGCATTTCTTAGTTCACGGACTTGATGGGATTTGTCCGTCTAAACTGGAGGATGAGTTGAAAAGGTTTGCGCATGTTTTGAATCCAAGTCAATATTTTATTGTTGAAAATCTTGTAAATGCCTTACTACACAGACATTTAAACCAGATCTGTGTTTACTAGTACAAGTTATAGCATGTGTGGTCTTTCTCTTAATGTGAATCATGGGGAAACAGACTAACCTAACGTTACTGTTCACCAGTCAAAGCTAATCAGCTCACTGTACGACATGATAGTGATCAGAGCAAACAGATCACTGTCAAGCAATTATCTAAAGCATAGAATCAGAGAAATTTATGGCACAGAAGGAGGCCATTCGGCCGAAAAAGAGCTCTCCAGCCTGATCACACTTTCCAGCTCTTGGTCCGTAGCCCTGTAGGTTACGGCACTTCAAGTGCATATCCAAGTACTTTTTAAATGTGATGAGGGTTTCTGCCTCTACCACCCTTTCAGGCAGTGAGTTCCAGACCCCCACCTCCCTCTGGGTGAAAAACATTCTCCTCAACTCCCCTCTGATCCTTCTACCAATTACTTTAAATCTCTGCCCCCTGGTTATTGACCCCTTGCTTGGGGAAATATGTCCTTCCTATCCACTCTATCAAGGCCCCATGAAGCTCAGCTCTCTGCTCTGGACAGGTTGAAGGGATAATTACAAGTCCTAGCCCTTTTCGGGCTACCCCAGATCAGGCATATTCCCCAGACGTTCACCTTCTACTAAAGTTAGAGATAGCCGAATTCCATAAGATGCTTAATTGAGTCTAAAGGTCCAGACTATCTCTTCCTAAAGGAAAGAAATGACCTGAAGATATTACCGTCCTCCGGATAGCACTTTTAATAAGTTTAACTGGACTGTAACCTTCCGGATATTATGAGGGTCCGGAAACCCCCCCCCCAGAATTCTGCAACTCCTTACAAAAGAGCTTACAGAAATTGAGTTTGCGAGTTTGATACAGAAATACTCTGTGAGACAATTCTAAAAATATATAGATTTATTTAAGAGCCAACATACAGTTAACAGCTTGTGAGTCAATCGCAACTTTAACAGTTCAAAATACAAATAGCTTACATTTCTTTTTCTCAGAGATCCTTATTCTCAAATCTTAACTTCATACATTTTTACATTTCTTATTCTTAATTCTAATCCAGAATATCCACCAAAATCAAAGTAAAAGTACCTTGATCCCCAAGACTCAGAATTAAAAACTTACAGAGCATGCCTCTGAAGTTGAGAGAATCGCTTTGCCCGTTTCCAGCGACTTCTGCCTGTCTATCTGAAAAGCTCTATTTTTATACCATTTTTTAGTGTTTTATCCTTTGAAGTTTTCTGCTGATGTAAGCTAATTATCTCTAGTCATCTTCCTGTTGACTTTTCTCTATTCTTACTGCCAATTCAACTGTTAGCTTGCAGACTTCTGTCTGTTGTTTAGGTGTTTCAAAAACTTATCATAAAACACAATATGACAGTAGTATTTATTTGATGCCATTTTTATCGAAGGTCTTCCATTCAATTCTAAAACCACCTTAACTGGATACAATCACAGACTCCTGTCTCCGTGGTGTTCCAAGTTCAATACAAACACCATGTGATTGCTTGGTGCATCTATTGAAGTCATATCTTCAAAGTGTTCTGTTGGTATCATATTTACAACATGTAAATTAAAGACACTTCAACTAGGGTGTTTGTTTTCCTAGCCATCGTAGTTGGTTATATTATACCGTGTTTCCTGTTTCATTTGATGTTACTTTACAAAGGCACATGGTTTTTTAATATTCTGTGTTCCTGTTCGAAGTGTTAGTTTTTAACACTTTACTTGGGTCATTCCATTGTGTTCCTCCCAAACTCCAGACCTTCTGGAAGCGCCAAACTGCTATTTCAATGGGGCCATTGTTTTAGAGTTTTTAATCAATTCTCATTTCAAAAGCTTATGGTGTTTACAACTTTTGTGTTATCAAACCATCCCATCTCAGAAGCCTGTTTGCACAGCTTGTGTCATTGAGGCTTTAGATTTTTAAACCCAGTATATCATGTATTAATAAAATCAGAATTCTGTTCATATGATGGTGTATTTTTCTGAAATATGGCTTATTCCTTCACAAGGTAGCTTCTTACTCCAAGTTCAAGAGTTTCAAAACCAGTAGTTTCTAAACTTTTCTGTGGGTCTGTTGACCCAGAAATTGCTGGAGCGGTAATGCACCTCACGGCGAGTGCTGTAGATTGGATTACTTTCTGTAAAGTCTGTGGGTTGTGCAGTTAATAAATACACAGACTTCAGAAGTAACAAACAAACAGGTCTTTACTATTCGAAGGTCCGGGCGAATCTGCCCCAGCAATCCTGCCACAACACTTATATACTGGTGTGGTCACTATCGGTATTACAGTATACAGAAGCCAAACAAATAGTGCCACACCTAAAGTAGTTCTCTTAAAGGTGAACGGTTACATTCAATAGTTCCCTTAAAGGTAGACGGGTACATACACTACAATCCTCCCTTTTTAGCTTATTACTTACAGAGTCTCCGTTAAACATACATATCGTCAACTTCCTATAAACAAATTACAGATATAATCTCGGTGGCGTCAATGTCATATAAGACAATTTACAGATATAATCTCAGTGGGAACAGTTCACAGGTTCAGTCTCTGTGGAAACAGTTCATAGATTCAGTCTCTGATCTTGACTCGTTCCGAACAACATTTCTTTGGTGTAGCCGGTTCACCTGGCTAGCGTGACTCCTTCATAGCCTTTTTCTTGACGTAACAGCTTGAACTTTCGTCCTGTTGAACCAGCAGTGCGGACTTTTACAACTAACTGGCTGTCTTGACATTTTCCAGTTTTTCAACTAATTTAGCTCCTTTCGTAGTGTTCCGCCTGAGATGGTAGAAGTGCTAATATTTTAGACAGTTATTATCTTCTGCTTCTTCTTTTTCTTTTCTGCCTTTTTGAAACTCTCGGAGCTCCTTTCTCGGCTGCCAGCTGTAGCGCCACCAACTCTCTATGTTCCTTAGACCTTAAGTGCTTCCTCTGGATTTCAGCACTTTGGGAGTTTTCATCACAAGCTGGGCAGACCACATCCTCGTAATATTCAGTGTCACTCAACAGGTCATGGTAATATTCGGGTTCGTCCTGAGTTAGGCCAGCGAGAGAGCCTTCTTCTTCCTCCTCACCCGTCTGGACGTTAGCTGACGGTGGTTCCTTCCCTAGACATCTTTCTTGAAAAGACTTCTTCATGTATTCATATTCATCCCGCTCTTCCTGGGTTGTCTGCCATTCCTTCACTACTGACCTCATTTGTGAGTTCAATACCTTCCCTTCCACCGGGGATTGCGGTATCAGGCTATTTAATCCTTCTACTGAAGCAGCTGTTTCAACATTCTTCTGTTCACATTGGCGTGATTCAACGAACTCTTCATAGAGTAAACTGTAACACAAAATCTGTGTTGCCACCTCAGTTATTTCTGTAACTTTTGGGAGCTCCGAATTCCTTCCCTTTGCAGATTGAAGCTCGTGTTCCCATTGTGGAGTCTTGTCTCTCAGCATGTGAAGGAGTTGGCTGACCGTTAACTCTTCCGCGGGGACTCTGTGGATCAGAGTCTTCACCATTTCATCCACCTTTCCCTCCAATGCTTTCACCTTCCTTTCCTCTTGTACTTTGGTTTCAAGCGCTCGAAGAAGTTGCGCCTTGATGCTCCCAAGCTCATGTTCAGAGCCCATTCTTACAGTCTCTGTGTTTCTTACAGTTTCCTTCCCTTCCACTGAAAGGATTCCCAGTTGACTCTGCTCTTCAAGTCGTTGAACCTCGATCATTGCCGCCTCATATTTGTCTTGGGTTTCCTCCAATATTTTTATGAGTTCTTGGACATCTTGTCTTTCATGTTCTGCCATGTCTTTCACCACTAAATTCTCATCTATGGATGGAACTTCTACCAATGAGTCTGTCTTGGCCTTGAGCTCATCAAGAATTTCCTGCAGCCTTTGGACTTCTTGCTCATGTTCAACCTTTAGTTGTTCATATGCTTCTACTGAAACTAGCTTTTCGGAGGTTGCCGAGTTAATCCCCTCCAGAATTGTAGCCTGGGCCTGTTCATACTGTTCTTTCCACTTCTCACACTCTGCTTGTAAGGCGTCGTAGAGAAGAACTGGAATAAAGTCCCGGCTTCCTGAAGATTCCTCTTCATTTGCTTCTTTCGCAATTTCCTGTTGGAGTTCAGCCAAGGCTGCTATGCTATCTGCCATCAAATCTTCTTTATTCTTGCAGTCTATCTCAGTCATTTTCCCTTTATTTTCATTTAACTGAGTGATAAGCTCCTCTTGCAACATGGCCACATTATTCACATCAGGTAAAGAAGCGTTTCTCTTTTCCATGTCCAAGATTTTTTTCTGCATCTCTTTAAGTGCACACTGCGATTCAGCTTCTCTTAACCTTGCCTGCACTAGCTCCGTCTCCAATTGCAGAACAAAATCCTCAGTGTAGCGTGGTTTGCCTTTGTGCTGTATCTCTAGATCATGCAAATATTCTAACTCCTGAACATCATAAGGGAGGTGTGATCGGTAATTGGTCACGATGGCTCTATGGTCGCTCTCTGCTTGAGCCAGCAGGTTCTGTTGTCTTTCCAGACTCTCCCATTCGGTGTCATAGAACTTTTTCATTGTTTTCATCTCTTGTACGAGACTGTAACTTAATTGTTCGAATTGTTGTCGTACTTTGAGATAACGTTGAGTTCGAGCTCGGTGTTCCTCCGTAATGCATATGTCTGTGACTTGAACAGACTCAGAATTCTCTGTCTTTATGCACGCCATCGTTTTTCCAACCTTAGTCAGTGAGTTCATGTTAACCTTGTTTTTCATACGTGGGCTGGACTTATCGTCTTCCGGCTCAGAGTCTGAGCTGCTTGTCTGCACCGAGTCCTCACTCGTCATTGCTTGTAGGTAGTGCCATTCCATGTCTATTTTCTTGATCCACTCCCATCCTAGAAGTGGTGGTCCTCCCTCATGTAGTACATACAAGTTCATTCTTGGGTGTTCTTTACCCCTATCTCTCACCTTGACTCTTATTTTTCCCATGGGGTATACTTTATGCCCCGTGTATGTCTGCAATACGAACTTGGTGGGCTAGGTTTTCAGTTGCTTGCGCCAGCAGTTAACGCCTTAAGAGAAGTGATTTTCGGGCGCTATTCGTGTAGCGCCCGGGCGCAGCGCAGTTTGCGCCCCGCCCCAAATTAAGTTGCCCGTTAGCGCCGGCGCAAAGTTTAGCGGCCGCCCGGATGCACGCGCAGAAAATGACGTCACATCCTCGTGCAACGCCCTTTGGCCGCCCCGAATCCAAACTTCAGTCGGACCGCCCCATTCTGCGGCTGGCGTCCAGAGCGTTTGTAAAATGGAACGCAACACACCCTGGGGAGCGCAAATTAAAGGGCACTCCTCCTGCACTATAAACGGCAGTCTGCATGTGTTGTGCAGAAGGATCCAGTGTATTGTTGTGAACGGTGTATTTATGTTTCCAGCCACCACCACCTCCTCCTCCTCCTCCTCCTCCTCCTCCGAAAAAAACACATGCACCCTTCCCCTTTAAGAGCTCACTGGCACCAGAGTGTCTGCCGTGCGCTGCGCCCGAGCTCGGGCGCTGCGCTCTGCACCGCCGGCTTAGCGCCTAAAGGTAGTAGTGGAACGCCTCTTTTAGCGCTCCACCAACCTCTTAGGGCGAAGCCACTGAATTTCCGGCAACGGGGCGCTACTTTGGGGCGGGCGCTAACTTCGGGCGGGCGCTAAGGTTAGCGCCCCAAAACTGTCTATACTGAAAATCTAGCCCGGTATCTCTTAAGGGTATGTGTGAGAATAGCCGGTGGTAATCCCCTCGATTTATGACTGATACAGCTGATCCAGTGTCCAACTCCATTTTCACTTGGACTCCAGCTATTTTTAGCATGACCCAGATAGTTTGTAGGTCAGCTTCCTTACTCACATGGTGGATACTCAGACTACCCAGCTCCTGGCCATTTGGATCTGAGTCTGGATTCTGTTCGTCTGAACTCTTCTCAGCCCCCTTGTATACCTTGTTGTACTTTTCTTGTGATGGCTTCCTTTGGTTGTTGGTCTTCTTCCCTGACCGGCATACCTTAGCGATGTGACCCAGTTTGCCACATTTCCTACATTCTTGGTTCTTAAACCAGCATTGATTCTGGTCGTGTGTTGTCTTCCCACAACGATAGCATTTTGTTGTACTCGAGGTAATTTGGTCCACCCCGAGCGCCGCCGCCTTTAGTTGCATTTCCGCCGTTCCTTTCGCTGCGGCTTCGTGTGATGCGGCTATAAGGACAGCCCTGTCAAGTGTAAGGTCGTTCTCTTCTAGTAGGCGCTTTTGCGTCCCTTCCTTGGACAATCCGCCTACGAACTTGTCTCGCAGTGCCTCTGTCAGATTCCCTCCGAACTGGCAGTATTTCGCTAGCCTACGCAGTTCGACCAAGTATTCTGCGTTGTTTTCGTCTTTCCGTTGCGTTCTTGCATAGAATTTGAATCGTTCAGCCAACATCAACGGTGTGGGGTTCAAGTGGTCCTTCAGAACAACCACAATCTCTTCGAAAGACTGATCCGCCGGTTTAGCTGGTGCTAGTAAATCCTTCAAGAGCCCGTATGTCTTTGCGCCCATCGAGTTTAACAATGTTATCGCCTTGTCGTCTTCCTCTATTTTGTTGACTTCACAATAGATCTCGATGCGTTCCACGTACGTGGCCCAGTCTTCTATCTCAGAATTAAAATCATTAATATTCCCTCGCTTAGGCATCTTTCTTCCCTTGGGAGCAGCACCAGTATTTCTTTAAGTATTCTTATTTATTTGTTTATTTCTAAGATGGCGGTTTTCCCGCGAATATGGCGGTTTCCCACTCTTCCTTTCTCTCCCCGCCCACTTCAATGGCGGTATGTCAATCAAGATGGCGGTTTTCCCGCGAAATGGCGGTTTCCCGCTCTTCCTTTCTCGCCCCGCCCACTTCAATGGCGGTTTCCCGCTTCTGGCGTCTTCTCCGCCAAATGGCGGCTTCCCGCGTTTCTTCCCGGTGGAAGGGGTACGCTTCCCCCCACAGCGGACAGCTTCAGCCGCTGGCTGGCTACCGCACAGCTCCCCTCACTCGGCTATGTCTTTTCCTCCCGCCCGCACGGTTCTACCGGCGCTGGGTACACCCCGTTAACGGAGGACAGTTCAGCCGCTGGACTGGCTCTCGCGCAGTCTCTCTCTCCATACCCGGCTCTGTCGCTCTCTCACCCGCACGTTCGGTGTTACCGGCCCTGGGTACCCCGTTGGTGGAGAACAGCTCAGCCGCTGGACTGGCTCTCGCGCAGTCTCTCACCCCGTTTTCGGCTGTGTCTCTCACCCACTCCCGCACGTTCGGTTTTGCCGGCTCTGAGTACCCCGTTGGTGGAGAACAGCTCAGCCGCTGGACTGGCTCCTCGCAGTCTCTCTCTCCGCACCCGGCTCTCACCCGCACGGTTCCCGTTCGCCTCCCCAGCCCTCTCGCAGACCAGTGTTTCCCTCCCCGGCTGCGGCTGGGTTTCTCTTCCCGCGCCTACTCGCAGGCTCAGCGCTTCGTGGCTGCGGTCGCTGCCCGGATTTTTCCCGCCGATCGCAGTCCGGCTGTCACCCGACGCCGTTGGACCCGACTTTTGGCCGGCACAGCTCCCCCTCGACCGAGGTCGAGTGCTCTGCCCTTATCCTCCGGATACTTCTACACCTTCCCCTACTCACAGTCTCTTCGGCCGCCTTGTTTCTTGCTGGTCGGCTCACTCCGCACCGTGGCCGAAGGGTAGTCAGTGCCTGTTGCTGATACAGCTTTTGTTGTTAGTCTTCCTGCTTTCTGTTGTTGCAGCCTCGTGTTTTCTTTTGGTAGCACGACGAGGGCGGTTGTCTCTCTTCGACGCTCTTCGTTGCTTTTGGTAATCTTGCCGCAGGGTACGATCGGACTCGTCGCCACTGTAAAGTCTGTGGGTTGTGCAGTTAATAAATACACAGACTTCAGAAGTAACAAACAAACAGGTCTTTACTATTCGAAGGTCCGGGCGAATCTGCCCCAGCAATCCTGCCACAACACTTATATACTGGTGTGGTCACTATCGGTATTACAGTATACAGAAGCCAAACAAATAGTGCCACACCTAAAGTAGTTCTCTTAAAGGTGAACGGTTACATTCAATAGTTCCCTTAAAGGTAGACGGGTACATACACTACACTTTCCTCACCCTTCAGATTGTTGTATTTTTGCGCTGCAAGTTGCTGGAAGAGCAAATTGATAACGGCACGGCGATGGCAGTGGGGCACCTGGGACCTCCGTAACATCAGGTCCAATGGGCTATCTCCTTAACCATTGAAATTTACTGATAAAGAAACCGAGCGAATGACAGAGAAGGAAATAGGGTGAATTAGAGAAAAATCAGATACAGAAAGAGCGAGAAAGAGAGTGAAAGAAAAGGGCTAGAAATTCGCCTCCTTTGCACCTGCAGTTAGCGCTTCCAGGGGCCACTAATGGGGCGCAAAGGGCTTATCGCCTGGGGGGGGCGCGAAAAAAGCGCCTCCTGAGAAATTCCGTGGGGCGTTGCTGAGGCACTACCCAATAGCGCCGCGTCACGCCGGTAGCGCCCCAGGCCGCTGCACTGCCGGCAATGACATCATCGTCATGTGCCGCGACCCCTTACCGCCCCGCAGTGAACCGGACCGACCTCTGCTCGCGGGGCGGTAATTAAAGGGGAGGTGCAGCCGCAACCCATGCTGCCATTTTCTTTTTTTTGGCCGACCTTCAGGTCTGCCCTCCGTGATGGGCCGTGGCATGGTCTTGGCTGCCATCGCGCAGCCCGGCACCACGTCTCGATGCCATGGCACCACGCCACCCTGGTGGCCTAGTGTGGGCCATCGGAGGCCCTGCAGAGTGCGCAGTGGACCTCCCCTTTAACTGAAGGGGAGGGGCGTTGAAACGTGGCAGTGCTCCGTGGAGCCTCGGTTACCTCCTCAACAGGAAGTGAAGCGCCCGAGATTGCGCTCCACTTCGTGTGCGGGGCGGTAAACCAAATTTAGTGGACGGGTCAGTACTTCCACGCCGGGCGCTAAATGTCCGACCTTAACTCTGTTACCGCCCCCAAAAGGGGCATACCTGAATTTCGGGCCCAACGAGAGTGGATTAAGAGAAAGAGGAAAAAAGTCAGGAAGGAAAAAAATTATAAATTAAAATTTGAAAACCCTCCAGGAACAATTTACTTCCTGCGAAAGTGATACTCTATTGTTTGATTCTTCTCTTTCTGGGCCTCCAAGGTTGAGTGGCATTGTAGGAACATAAATCTTGTCATTAACAGGATCATTGCGACATGAATGACCAGTCCTAAATTATTTCATATTTACGGCGCAAATCCAGTAATTTCTTGACACTCAATGAATGTCAATGGGGAGGTTGACTGCAAGCTCCTGTTTTTGTGAGGCTTACGGCAGAGCAACAGAAATCGTGCCGCAATTTGTGGCGGTTCACAACTCACGATGTATCTCTTACTCGCCAGAGGTTGCTGTTTTTTTTACGCACTAATATTAGCGGGCATCGTGAGCGCGCCTTTATTTTTCCAGCGGTTCGTTGGCTATTACCACACTCCCAGGAACCCTGTGAGCTAACTTTCTGAAAGACGGGGCTAGACCCACCCCCCCTGCACCCTCGAAATAAAAACAGTGCGATCATTGCAGAAAATATTTTTTTATTAATATGCAGCAACAGAATTAATATGCTGGTTAAATACAGAAACCTGATAACAGATGGACTGAAAACCGATGAATCTGGCCTTTACGCCGGTTCGCCGGGGTTGCATGGCTCTTGCACCAAAGTTATGGCGAGCGAGCAAGAGAACCCTTCCGCTCATCATGCTCTCCAGTGCCCAGGAATCCTATGAGGATGTTAGAATGCCAAGTGCTGGTACTTTAGAGGTAATTGGCAAAAGAGCCAGACCTGAGATGAGAAGGATTATTTTTACGCAGCAAGCTATTATGATTTGGAACGTGCTGCCTGAAAGGGCGGTGGAAGCAGATTCAATAGTAACTTTCAAAAGGAAATTGGATAAATACTGGAAGGGGAAAAACATTGAAGGGCTGTGGGGAAAGAGCGAGGGGAGTGAAACTAATTAAAGAGCTGACATAGGCATGATGGGCCGAATGGCCTCCTTCTGTGCTGTAAGATTCTAGGCTTTAAGCATCTAAAAGTCATTTCTTTTCCCCAAATAATTATTCATGAACTTTCAGGGAATTGAATAGTTAATTGGCTTGAATGAGGACAGCTCATTGGTGCGGTGGTGAGGTGCCCATTGTCCTTGGAGGGAAACATATCCCTTTGAAAACAAAAACAGAAAAAGCTGGAAATACTCAGTGGGTCAGGCAACATCTGTGGAAAAACAGAAGTCTGTCAGTTGACATTTCAGGTCTTAAGGGCGAAAAATTGAGTCGCGCCCCTTTTGGGACGCTAACTTCACCAGGGCACTACTTTTAGTGCCCTGGAAAAATTAGCACCCCCGCGACCAAAATTGAGTGGTAGCACCCCAAGTGGGAAGTGAGGTGCTACTGGAAGCGCCCCGCCTCCCTCTTGGGGCGCTGCGAGGGAATGTCGTGTCACGGTATTGCAGGCCTTCCTCCCCTTCTTAAATGGGAGGGGCCTTGTGCAGCGCGACTCGGAGCCCAGCTGGGCCCCCGGGGATCGGAAGTGCCGGCAAAAGAGCCCGGCACTCAAGAGAAGTGCCGAACTCATGGAGCGCAGCCGGCACACCACGGGGGCGGGTCAGGAGGCCGGGGATGGCAATGGGGGGCAGGTGCTGGCAGGCGGCCAGCAACAAAAATGACCGCCCGGCACCTCGCCTTTTAATAGCACTGCCCCGGCCGCAGGTAGGTCCCACTGACCCCGTCGGACAATAGCGTCTGGCGGTAAGTCAAGGGGTGATCCCAAAGATCGCGGCCGGGGCGCGAGCGGGGTGCTAACAGTCAGCACCACTGCTAACCTCCCGCTGAATTTCGCGGGAGGCGTTGGCGGCACCGCGCCTAGGCGTGAGTTGCTTTGCGCCCCTCTTAGGGCGCTAACGGGAGGCGCAAAGCAACCAAATATTTCCTCCAAAACTTTTCCTCAGGATCCCTCCTCTTTGTTTTCAGATTTTTACGGTATTTTGCTATTTGTATATACTTTTAAACCTGGGGGATCGACAGTGAAGGTCTCTCAAGGTGAAGGCCTGGGGAAGGAAAGTAGCTTTATGAACAGAATGAGTGATCTAGATAAGGGAAATGACTTCGAGAAAGACAAGTGATAGATCAGAAAATTAAAATTGTAGCCTGGGGATTAGAACCGTGGCAGAGACGAATGGTGGCCAGGGTAAAGAGGGAGAGCTTAAAGAATTAAAACAGTGGCCTTGAGGAATGGGGGGCAAATTAGGGAGTTGAACTGGAAGCCTTGTGGATAAAGGAGCGGCGAGCAACAATGATACCAACCAGTATCTGAAATGGAAAGAATTTAGCATGCGGTAAAAGGCTCACAGACACAGAGACAGATAGGAACACAGACATCAGTTACTGTTGGGCCTGTGAGTGCAATATATAGTGCTGTGCTCAATGTTGGACATCTTGGGGAGTTAAGGGCTAATGTCCAACTTCTTTGGGGGAGAAATTCAGTATCGCCCTGTTTGGGGCGCTATTATCGGCGGTGCGCAAAGTTTAGCGCCTGGCGCTAATTATCGCCTCCGACAGCAAACTTGGCTTTTATCGCCCCTGGAGGTGATTGGAGCGCTAAATCAGGCGCTACACACCTCTCTTAAGGCACTAAGGCAGAGGAGCGAGGCGCTACCTCACAGCGCTGGCGAAGCTCATGTGATGTCAGTCAGCAATGGAACACAGACACACTGGCACCATCCAGTTCTTAAAGGGGAGTTCTGACGAATGGTCATTGACCTGAAATGTTAAATCTGTTTCTCTCTTCACAGATGCTGCTTGACCTGCTGAGTTTCTCCTGCATTTTCTGTTTTTATCTTACAGGGGAGGGATGATCTTGCTCTGCATCCACACCCTGCTCATTGCAGCCTTGAGTCTCGGCCTGAATCTCGGCCTGGAGAGACCTGTACATCAAATCTGCTGGAAAGAACAATGGAGAGACCCAGGGAAAGAGCTCAGAGTGCAGACCCAACAGTCTCTTCTAAATCGATACAAGGAAGGGCAAATCAAAATGAACCTGCAAAGTGCTGCTCAGTACCCAAAACTCCTTCACACAGCGTTGAATCTCTCCAGAAGTCTCTCTCTCTCTCTCTCAGAATGCGCGGTGCAAAAATGTCACCGACAAAAAAAGGCAGGAAGCGGTCGCCTTTAAATAACGCTCCCCTAGTCCCTTCCTGACAGCAAAACGCTCCCCTCAACCTGTCGTTGCTAACGGCTGGCGGTAAGGCAGGGGGCGCCACTCAATTTCCGGTCCGGGGCGCTAACGGGGCGTTGCGCACTCGACTGACGTCACGATCTGCCGGCGCAGGAGGTCATGGTGGTATTGTTTAGCGCCGCCGCAAAATGTCCAGTCAATTTCGCGAGAGGCGCAGATATCGCCGCGCCCAGGCGCTAGTTGCTTTGCGCCCCACTTAGCGCCCTCTTAAGGCGCTAACGGGAGGCGCTACCAACTGACTTTTTCCCCCTTTGTGTCTTGAAACAACAGGCTTTCCAACACATAAACAGGATAACGTTGAAGTGTGTGAGGAGATAACATGGCTTGTCTTCTGATATGTAAAGTGCTTGTGTAAGGAAATAAGTGTAGGTAATAAAATGTAACTTTAGTTTTAAGGTAATAAAACATGGGTAGCGAATTCATTAACTACAGATAGCAGTTGGTAAAGCTTTTCTTTCAAAGATGTTGGTAACTGTTACGTCAGGAGGTCTTGTTTAAGGGAAGTAGTTCTGAAGTGAACAATTGCAAACTGTTTACATGAATAGTCTGTTTTCAAAGGGTTTGGGAAGAGATACGTCATACAGTCTTAGCTAAGACATTTTCCTTTAATGTAGTCAAAATATGCTATACAAAGGATCATGGCTTTCAACAGTATCTCAGAGGGTATAAAAGATACAGAAACTGGAAAAGTCACTCTCCGTATACAGCCTTTGTTACCTCTAGACTTGACTATTCCAACGCACTCCTGGCTGGCTTCCCATATTCCACTCTATGTAAACTTGGGGTCATCCAAAACTCGGCTGCCCGTGTCCTGACTCGCACCAAGTCCCGTTCACCCATCACCCCTGTGATCCCTGACCTACTTTGGCTCCCGGTTAAGCAACGCCTCGATTTCAAAATTCTCATCCTTGTTTTCAAATCCCTCCATGGCCTCGCCCCTCCCTATCTCTGTAATCTCCTCCAGCCCCACCGAGATATCTGCGCTCCTCCAATTCTGCCCTCTTGAGCATCCCTGATTATAATCGCTCAACCATTGGTGGCCGTGCCTTCTGTTGCCGAGGTCCTAAGCCCTGGAATTCCCTCCCTAAACCTCTCCGCCTCGCTACCTCTCTCTCCTCCTTTAAAGACGCTCCTTAATACCTACCTCTTTGACCAATCTTTTGGTCATCTGCCCTAACTTCTCCTTATGTGGCTCGGTGTCAAATTTTGTTTGATAATCGCTCCTGTGACGCACCTTGGGACATTTTACTATATTAAAAGCGCTGTATAAATACAAGTTGTTGTTGTTGTCATTGTTGTTAAGGCCGATCACCTTTACTGTGTGTCAATAAAGTCTGTTCCATATACTCCACTACGAAGTCTCGTGCTTACTCGAAACGTGTTATTGTGAGCCAGAGGAGAAATGAGGTTGACACACAACGGTAGCACGTCTGTGACAAATTTGGTTTCTAACAGATCTTTATCAGATAGAAAACATCAAAGCAGGTGTTGAATCAGGAACAACTCCGCCAGTCACAGCTGAAGAACTGTGAGTTCTTTCATGATTATGAAAGACCCAAGATTTATTAGTGCCACGGGCATGAGTGGGTCTTGTATATATGAATGAAGATACGCCTGGAACGCTTAGTCATGCATGTTTTACTTTATTTTGTAATGTGATGTGTTCATTATTTAAGTGCATGACTGCAGATCGAGCCCTGGATATTCTTTAACTGCTTTCTGCAACCATGAACTGCCGCCAAGACTATTACGCACGATAATTATAAGGAGGCTGGGGGACAAAAAACTCCTTACAAAAAATAGCCAAACACTGTGGTGAGTTGCAGGAAGAAGAAATCCAAGTCGAAGAGGAACTGAAAGGCACAGCCAAGTCCAGGACCCCAAACACCCCTTCCAGGTGAAACAGCGATTTACTTGTACTTCTTGCGATCTAGTATACTGTATTCGCTGCTCACAATGCGGTCTCCTCTACATTGGGGAGACCAAACGCAGATTGGGTGACCGCTTTGCGGAACACCTCCATTCAGTCCGTAAGGGTGACCCCGAGCTTCCGGTCGCCTGTCATTTTAATTCACCGCTCCATTCCCACTCAGACCTCACTGTCCTCGGCCTCTTGCATTGTTCCACGGAAGCCCACTGTAAACTCGAGGAACAGCACCTCATCTTCCGATTAGGCACTTTACAGCCTTCTGGACTCAATATCGAGTTCAACAATTTCAGATCATAACCTCGGCCCCTATTACATTTTTACTTATACTTTTTATCCACACCTTTGTTTTGGCCTTTCCCCCCCCACTTTCTTTTTGTTTTCTCTCTCCCACATGGCAGCTGTCTCCCATTCTGCCAGCGCGTTTCACACCTAATCTAGAGCTGTCTTCTGTCTCCACTAGTCCTATCACCATCTCGTCTCATTTTGAATACCTCTTAATGTCTCTTCTCTTTTGTTCTCTCCCAGCCTGGCCTCTTAATCTATTTCATTTCCTGTGCTTCTTTAGTCTTGACAAAGGGTTCACCTGAAACATTGACTCTATTTTCTCTCCACGGATGTTGCCTGGCCTGCTGAGTTTTTCCAGCATTTTCTGTTGTTATTTCGGATTTCCAGCACCCACAGTATTTTGCTATCGCAGGAAGGGATTCTTCCTCAATTTACCAATTTACGGCAAAGGCTGAGAGAGCAGCCCCATGGGTGAAATGGTTTACAGGATTCCCTGGAATAGATAATGGATAATTCCACTCTACTTTGACAGCTACACTAATCAGCAAGGAATTCAGATATTAACCCTTAGACTGTGGGCAGATCTGGGGAACCTCAAGTCTTCTTGGACCAGCTGTTCTTCAGTTCTCAACTCCTGCAAAGTGGCACTAAGACAAATGTCAAACGAGTTTCAGTATTAGAGATAGCTTTAGTACAGTTGAATTAATTGTATTTAAATGATACAGTTAATGCACTAATTTAATTGGGAAAAAAAGGTACACTTTACTTCTGCTCAGAGACTTCCTGTGAGTAGTAAAATCAAAATCAAATCAAATCAAATCAACTTTTATTGTCATTATTAGTGCACAAGTGCAGTACAACGAAATGTAGGCTTGCGGCTCCCGAGAGTGTACATTTAGATTAAGACATTTAAACATTCAACATACATTTGGCTTGTAATACATCAACATAAACATAACCATAATAAAGTGCATTGGCAGATGTGCAGGCTTTAGAGTTTATTTGTGGAGTTCAGTAGGATGACAGCCCTGGGAAAGAAGCTGTTCCTAAATCTGGTCGTACGGGTGCGAATGCATCTGTAGCGTCTCCCAGATGGCAGGAGGGCGAACAGACTGTGGCTGGGGTGGGTAGGGTCTTTGATGATGGACCGTGACCTCCGTAGACAGCGTTTCTGGTATATGTGCTCTATGAGCTCTATGAGCAACTTTAAAAATAAATTGGATTTGGTTTGCCCGAAATGCAGCTCCAAATGTTGCTTCTTCAGAAAAATGAAAAGACTGAAGATTGACATTGTCACAGTAAGAGCACGACCAAAAAACAGCCTTTAGCAGATTAAAAACATCAAACTCATCAACGTGAAAGAACAAAAGACTTGCATTTCTGTAGTGCCATTCATGACCACCGGACAACCCAAAGCGCTTTACAGCCAATGATGTACTTTTTGAAGTGTAGTCACTGTTGTAATGTAGGCAACGCGGCAGCCAATTTGGCCAATTTGCGCACAGAAAGCTGCCACAAACAGCAAGTGATGTTGATGGAGGGACAGTTATTGGCCAGGACACTGGGGATAACTCCCCCCTGCTCTTCTTCAAACTAGTGCCATGGGATCTTTTCTGCCCACCTGAGAGAGCAGACGGGGCCTCGGTTTAACATTTCTTTAGCGATTCGGACCATTAACATGCCAAATCAAAAGGGCATGGAGAATCCGTGCGAGTCCCACTGATTTTGATGTGAAATTCATAGAAAGAGAGACTCACATTTCTACAGCGTCTTTCATGACCGCCGGACGTCCCAAAGCGTTTTACAGACACTGAAGTACTTTTTGAAGTGTAGTCACTGTTGTAATGTGGGAAACGTGGCAGCCAAATTGTGCACAGCAAGATCCCACAACAGCAATGTGATAATGACCGGATAATCTGTTCTAGAGCTGCCGGTTGAGGGATAAGTATTAGCCAGGACATCAGGGACAATTCCCCTGCTCTTCTTCGAAATAGTGCCGTGGGATCTTTTACGTCCACCTGAGAGAGCAGATGGGGCCTTGGTTTAATGTCTCATCCCAAAGACGGCACCTCCGACAGTGCAGCACTCCCTCAGCACTGCACTTAAGGCTGTGATTTTGCAAACGGATGCGACTTGGGAGCGGGTCAGCTGGTTTCCGGGCTCCAGTCCCGCCCCCAACTGCATCCGACCAACAGACGTGATTTTACATCAATTGGCATGGTTAAGCCCGCCCTGCGGGCTTGCTGGCCAATTAAGAAGCCAGTCAGATGATGTCATTTGATGACGCGTCATCTGCCGGTTTTCTTAAAGGGACCACACACACTATTTCGTTGACACCTGATTTCTCAGTGTTTGACAGCATTGAGGTTCTACAAACACTGGCAATGACTGTTCACAGGTGAACTCTTGCACCTAGGCTCTCCAGTGACTCCCTCCTTAGGCTAGAACAGATGGCAGCTGCAGGTGAGGTTACAGAAGCGATCTGTCACTGGTGACAGAGGATCTACCAATGAAGTGGGACCAGACAGCTAATTCAAATCTTGTTACCTACAGAAAAGTGTAAATGCATTAAAATGATTTTCCCAACATTTCCTTAACTCTGAAACTCACCAGTGCACCACTGGATCCTTCACACCACTTCTGCAGCTGTCATCAATGCAGAAACACTACAACAGACTCACAACACGCCACACTTACCTGGCGTGGTGTCTGGACGTCGGGGAACCCGAGGCAGAAGTGGCAAAATTGGAAAAAGAGCCTGTTAACAAGTATCAAGTACCTGTTAACAGCCAGGTAAGTGGCTATAATCCTCTTCCCACCGCTAGATGTCGGGTCCATGCGCAAATCATGGACCCGACACTTGGGAAGATTGATTGGAGGCGGGTTGACAGCGGGTTTCCTGCTCGCTGTCAATCTTTGTCATTTTGACAGCGGTCCCGCCTCCAATCCCGCACTCTGAGGACCGGCAAAATTCCGGCCGAAGTGTCAGCCTAGATTTTTGTTCTCAAGTATCGGGAGTGGGACTTGAACTCATAGCCTTCTGACTCAGGGGAGAAACCTCTGGCCCATTAAGGGCTATATTGTTTAAAGGAGAATATTGGAATATGTAACTACAGCGGAAAATGACTAAAGTTTTACTGTGAGACTGATGACATGGTGAGAATATACTGGCATAGATGCAGAGCAGGAGGCGCCTTTCTGTGAGAGTGCGTAGACCCCAAATATCTATTTCTAGTTTTGACAAACAGCCAATGTCTCCAGTGATTTCCGTTGCCAAAGCCAACATTTTCTGATCTGTCTTATGCTGATTTATAAACAGATTCTGAGATAAATAGAGGCTTGCCATTGGAACTAAAGGCAATGGCTATTATCATCTTCTATATTTCTGGCTCAGTTCAGGCTTCTGGTTATGTTCTTGCAGACCTCAGTGAACTTGCCATATTATATTCCAAATAAGCCAGGTGACAGCTGCTTTGCTTACAGTGGTAGATCAATCCATTTGTTTTTGCAAAACATGGGACCAGTAACAAATGTGTCACATTTTCGCACCATATCTGGTTTCTCTAAAGTAATAGATCACAGACCTGTTGAAATATGTGCACACTCACAGCCAGTCAAGTCCTCTTCTCTTCCTCTCCTGAGGGTGATGGCCTATGCTTTGGAGGTAATGATTCCACATGTTCCACCAGCCCTACAATGCCTCACCCAAGTGGTGAGCATCGACAGCATGGCTCCGATATTGTGTGCAGTTTTGGTCGCCTTATCTGAGGAAGGATGTTCTTGCCATGGAGGGAGTGCAGCGAAGATTCACCAGACTGATACCTGGGATGGCAGGAATGACGTATGAGGAGAGATTGGGTCGATTGGGCTTATACTCGCTGGAGTTTAGAAGAATGAGAGAGGATCTCATTGAAACTTATAAAATTCTAACAGGACTGGACAGACTAGATGCTGGAAGGATGTTCCCGATGGTTGGGGAGTCCAGAACCAGGGGTCACAGTCTAAGGATAAGGGGTAAGCCATTTAGAACAGAGATGAGGAGGAATTTTTTCACCCAGAGAGTGGGGAACCTGTGGAATTCTCTACCAAAGAAGGCAGTAGAGGCCAATTCATTAAATATATTCAAGAAGGAGTTGGATATATTTCTTAAGGCTAAAGGGATCAAGGGATATGGAGAGAAGGCAGGGACAGGGTACTGAACTTGGATCATCAGCCATGATCGCATTGAATGGCGGAGCGGGCTCGAGGGGCCAAATGGCCGACTCCTGCTCCTATCTTCTATGTTTCTATTACTGGGGAGGCGGGGAGTGTATGGTGGGAGCACGGGGAAAACTCGCTAGGACATGGAACGTGGAGGCCCTGCCGAACTTTTAAATAATCTGCAGCCACAAAGAGCAGGAAGGGGGCAGGATCAGAGGGGGGGCAGTTAAAATCGGGACCTGTGTCAGCAGAGGGGAGCATCAACGCAGACTCGAGTCCTGTCCCTACTTTTAATTGCCAGCAGAACTCATTGGGCAGCGACCAGGAGAAGGAGCCTGGCTGATTATTTCTTTGTTTGCCTCACCCTACCCCAGGGACACTGAATTCAATTGAAGTGCCCACGCTTCCACCCTGACTGAGATCAGTCAGTGCAGCACAGGCCCAGAGCGGGAACCTGGGATCTCCCTGTGCTCAGTAAATTACCAGGTGCTGTATTTACTCACCGAGCCACTGCGGGCAAGAGCTGTGCCCTGTGAAAATGCAGGTTCACAGATGTGAAGGTGTCGGTGTTCTGCGATGCACATTGTTACGGTTCAGACTTTCTCCCAGCACTTTGAATTTGTGTTCACAACAAAAAGACAGTTTCCCTAAACAAACCGAGCTTCCTTCTAACTGAAACCTGCGCTCTTGCGCTTGCTGTGAGAGACTTATGGCCCCATTGCCCATTAAACATGGTCTATCACAACTGAGACCATGTGGGAGGCCCATCACTCTATGTAAATGCTAGACTGTCAGTCCATTATGCTCAGGCTAAAAATAATAGACGCATTTATCTGCAAATACGGTGTTGCACAGATACAGAAAGACACAGCAAGTGTTTAATTTGCACAATAGACGACATTTTACAAAAAAAGACAAAGTCCAAGGGCTAGATTTTCAGTATAGGCAGTTTTGGGGCGCTAACCTTAGCGCCCGCCCGAAGTTAGCGCCCGCCCCAAAGTAGCGCCCCGTTGCCGGGAATTCAGTGGCTTCGCCCTAAGAGGTTGGTGGAGCGCTAAAAGAGGCGTTCCACTACTCTCTTTAGGCGCTAAGCCGGCGGTCCAGAGGGATAGCGCCCAGGCGGGGCGCAGCACGGGTGCGGTCATTTTTGCACTGACAGCAGACCCCGTGGTGCCGACCAGCTCTTAAAGGGGGAAGGGACGAATTGGTCTGCTGCCACGCCCTGCACACTGCAGCCTTGCAAAGAGGCCTCAACACTACTGCTCAGCCCCAGGGAGTCATGGCAACGCCAGAGAAGGCCCGTCAGCGTGCCCTGCGCTTCTCAGAGGGTGATCTGGACATCATGGTCACAGCTCTGGAGGTGAGGCGCAAGATCTTGTTTCCAGACAGTGGGAGGAATCCAACCCACCACGATTACACCAAAGCCTGGAAGCAGATCGCCCAGAGGGTGACGTTCACCGGCGAGGCCCCCAGGACCCACACACAATGCCGTAAGAAATACAACGATCTGACCAGGATTGTGAGGGTGAGTAGCCTTTCCAGTCTCCTCCTCATTCTTGCATGTACACCTGACATGATGGGCAAAGGGACCTGAAAGTCCTTTTGGCCAGCCCTCAGCCAGCAGCATTGGGACAGTCATGAGCATCAAATGGCCATTCGGCACTCTACACTTTGGCCAAGCTATTCCACCATGGGAGGCAGTGGACAGTACATCAGGGCTTCACTCTGTCCAAGCTATTCCACCATGGGAGGCAGTGGACAGTACATCAGGGCTTCACTCTGTCCAAGCTATTCCACCATGGGAGGCAGTGCTCACTACATCAGGGCTTCACTCTGTCCAAGCTATTCCACCATGGGAGGCAGTGCACACTACATCAGGGCTTCACTCTGTCCAAGCTATTCCACCATGGGAGGCAGTGCACACTACATCAGGGCTTCACTCTGTCCAAGCTATTCCACCATGGGAGGCAGTGCACACTACATCAGGGCTTCACTGCGCACTTACAGCCCGTCCTTTCTCTTGCAGGCTAAAGTAGCGTTTAATCGCCAGGCCCGTGCCAGGGGTGGCCGCGCCAAGCTGCAGAAGCTCACTCAGCTGGAGGAGCGCGTGTGTGTGCTCATGGGAGCACGTGTGATTGTCCCCACAGCGTGCGGTGTATCCGACCCTCCACTGCCCGGCAATGGTAAGGACCTCGCCTTTTGGCCCTCTCGCGTCGCACTGGCCCATCCGAGCTACCTCCTTTGCCACTGTCCCAACAATGCGCTGAATCCCACCAGTCCTAACTCCCTCGCTGACGCCGTCTCCTCACTCTGAAGCTACTCTTGTGCATTCCTGCTTTCAGCTGGTGACGACCAGGACCCTGAGGCTGCCAGTGACAGCACCTCCAACCAGGAGGAGGAGGAGGAGCAAGCCGGACCTTCGGGGGAACAGTCACGTCCCGCAGGAGAGGAGGAAATGCTCGACACCTCCTCACTGGACGAGTGCCTGGAGGAACTGTCGCAGGGCAATGCAGCTTCTGGGACCAGTGGCGTCCAGCCACCCAGCAGCCGTGCGCGTGGCCCGCGGCCTTCCCCCCAAAGGGGGGAAGGATCAGAGGGGAGTGCTGCTGCTCGGCACACTCGCCGTCACCAACGCGGCAAGGGTCCCCTAGTTCGGCCCCCTCCTCCCCAGCGGGAGAGTCGCGAATCCAGTCCGGACACCTTCACTTCGGAGGAGGTGCGGAAGCTCGATCAGATGGCCGACGACTCGGACCGGCGCCACACGGAGCTCATGAGCGTGGTGGGGCGCATGCCTGAGGCCATCGAGTCGCTGGCGACCAGTGTGCGCGAGTTCGGGGCAGCAACTGCCGCGACTGGCCGCATGCTAACTGATGCCGTCAAGACCCTGGCGGATGTGATGCGCGCGCACACCAGGACCACAGGGCCACTCACTGCTGCCACACGCGCTGTCTCAGGCAGGCATCGCCAGGGCAGGCGCCGCGCTGGACCATCCCAGCAAGCCGGCCGTCGGCTGATTGCTGCGGATCCTGCAGTGCGGGCCCGGCCGAGTGCCACCGCGCCACAGCACCAGCCAGCGCATCCCAGACGCCTGCTGGCCCACATTGCGCCATCCGTCGCCGCCATTCCCCCTCTGGGGCGTCAAGGGCAAGCGGCTGCAGCTGATGGTGGCCAGGCTCAGGTGCGCCACTCAGGAGACGGCCCCTCGAGGCCCAAACGCCGTGTAGGCCGCCCCCCAGCGGCATCTGGCGGAAGGGCATCTGAGCCTCAGGCGCCTTCCCCCAGCCTCGCAGCAGCCACTGGGCAGAGCTTGCGAAGGAGCAGCAGGCAGGGCAGGGGAGGCAAAATGCTGGCCAAGGTCTCGCCCTCGCGGGCCACTCAGTAGAGGGTGTGGCCAGCTTTCCTTTAATATGGCGGTGGCCATCTTTATTTTGCCCATGGTTGTGCTTTTGGAGGGCTTTTTTTTTGCGTTAGGCCGACGTTGAGGCCCGGTTTCAATAAAGGTGGAGTGGCTCCTCCCCAGTTTGTGGGAGTGAGTCGTTTGTTGGGCTTTTTGTGGGGCCCGTTTATTGTTTTTGGGGATTCATGTGGGAAGGGCTTTTCATTTTTGTTTAATAAAAAATTATCTTTATTCATGCAGTCTCCATGGTTGTTCTTCTTAGTGTTTGTTGGCTTCGCCGGCTGAGGGCTTGCGGAGCGGCTGCATTCATCTTCCCTCATGGCCCCTGGCCATTCCCTGACAGGGGGCTTAGAAGTACCGTGTAATAAGGTGGCGTCGTGCGGCCCTTGGCCCTGGTCGCTCCCTCCTGGGAACGTACTCCTGCTCCTCCTCCTCCTCCTCCTCCTCCTCCTCATGCTCCTCCTGCTCCTCCTCCTGAGGTGCTGGTCCAACGTCAGGTGGCAGTGCCTGAGTCCTGCGGATAGCCAGGTTGTGTAGCATGCAGCAAACCACCACAAATTGGGAGACCCGGTCCGGCGAATACTGGAGAGCTCCTCCGGAGTGATCAAGGCAGCGGAACCGCTGCTTGAGGACCCCAATAGTTAGCTCGATGATGTTGCGGGTGGTTTGATGGCTCTCGTTGTAGGCCTCTTCAGCAGCGGTCCTGGGCGCGCGGAGCGGGGTCATGAGCCAGGTGCACAAAGGATAGCCTTTGTCCCCGAGTAGCCATCCTCTTGGGGGAGGCTGTGCCTGGAACATGTCATGCACAGTACTCTGCCGCAGGATAAAGGCATCGTGGCTGCTGCCTGGGAAGCTGGCATTGACTGCCATGATGCGCTGCTTGTGGTCACAGACCAGCTGCACATTCAGAGAATGGTAGCCCTTCCTGTTGCGATACTGCTCGCCATGCTCCAGAGGGGCCCGCAAAGCCACATGCGTACAGTCAATGGCGCCCTGCACCAAGGGGAATTCCCCGAGTCTGGAAAATCCCAATGCGCGCTGATGCTGGCTCTCCAGGGCCATGGGGAAGGAGATGAATTGGCTTCTCCTTCTGAACAGTGCTTCGGTCACCTGGCGGATGCAGCGATGCGCGCCATACTGGGAGATGTTTGCTATGTCCCCAGCAGCGTATTGGAAGGAGCCGGTGGCATAGAAGTTCAATGCCACTGTCACCTTCACTTCCACCGACAGAGACGTCCTGCACCTGAGCTTTGGCCGCAGATCTCGGCGAAGCAGGTGGCAGATCTCTGCAATCACCCCCTTCCGGAATCGGAGCCTTTTAACACATCGCGCGGCACTCATGTTTAGGTAGGAGCGCTGCTGGCGGTATAGCCTGACTGGGTAAGGTCTACGTGGCCGACGCCTGTAGCCCCCTCTGCCTCTAGCCAGGGCTGCCCCTCTCACAATGCGTCTGCGAGCCCTACGGACATGGAGCTGCAGCTCCGCGTTGGCACCCCATGCAACCCCCATCAAATCCTGGCAAACACTCTAATTTCCAAATGGCCACTTGCAGCGCTGTTGCCTGAGTCCAAAAATACCTGGCTCTTGCTGCTTGAAACCAGTTAGCTATCCTCCTTGTTGTGTCTCCAGAAATGCGTTGCACAAGACTGTTTTCTGAAATAATGGATGGCCTTTATACTGGAGAGGACGGTCCCTTTAATTAGCGCCCCCCGGGGCCCGCGCTGGTTGTGTTGCGTTCCTTTTTCCAAACGCTCCGGCCGCCCGCCGCACAATGGGGCGGTCCGACTGAAGTTTGCAATCGGGGCGGCCAAAGGGCGTTGCACGAGGATGTGACGTCATTTTCTGCGCGCGCATCCGGGCGGGCGCTAAACTTTGCGCCGGCGCTAACGGGCAACTTAATTTGGGGCGGGGCGCAAACTGCGCTGCGCCCGGGCGCTACACGCATAGCGCCCGGAAATCACTTCTCTTAAGGCGCTAACTGCTGGCGCAAGCAACTGAAAATCTAGCCCCAAGATCCTTATAATTCTTTTCAGTAGCTTTTGACGGAATCTCTGACATTTTCTGGGAGATTAACCTGGCGAGGAGCTGTTTCATCCACCTCACACTGCCACGGTGGAGCAAAGCAGTGAACTGAAAACCACAGGCGGGCAGTGAATTATGTCGGGTAGCCTTCCTTTGATGTATAAGCAGACCCACACGTAGCTTGCTTGCCCTCGCTACTTGCTGGCTATTGAAATAGCTGCTTGCCCAGTTTTCTTATACCCGCCAGTGTTTTTTCCAGCTCCCCCTTAAATGCATCGACGCTATTCGTCTCATCTACTCCCTGTGGTAGTGAGTTCCACATTCAGTTGTTACATCATCACAAGTGTTATTTGCAGTTTTTCACGATCCTATTACAACACACTTGTTGAGATACCGCGGCAAACGTGGGAGTCGAGACCAGAGCTATTGAAAACACAACTGTTTTATTTTAACCACATGGCAAACAGGAACTAGAAAAGCCCGCGCATCCACTTAAATACTTCCCAGACAGGAAGTGCTCCCAGCAGCCTGTCCCTGCGGGAAACAAGTTGCTAGAGGAAAGGGCCCCCGGCTGGGGGCTTCTGCTTAGACTGTCCGTGCCGCCATGAGCGGATTATGTCCAGTGGTGGCGTGTCGCCACAGAGCTCCCCCCAGAATCCGCTTAGGAGGAGTGGACGAGTCGTGACGGTGGTCTAATGGTTCTGCCGCAGCGGCTCTGAGTGGTCGCCGGTCTAGTTGGTTGGGTCGGGCGGTTCGCCGCCGGCTGTGCTGGCTTGCCGGGGGGACGGCCTCTAGTTGGAGGCTGGGCCACGGGGACCTGTTCCCCTGGTTCTGTGTGTGCTGGTTTCAGCCGGTCGATGGAGACTGTGTCGACCCTGTCGCCGAGTCGTAGCTTGAAGACCTTGTCCCCGGTTTGTAGTACCTCGTACAGTCCGTCGTACGGGGGTCGCAGGGGCCCGCGGTGCGTGTCGTGTCGCACGAAGACGAAGCGCGCCTGCTGTAAATTTGGCGGGGCGTGAGGTGGGAGTTCGCCGTGTCGGTTGACCGGAAGTGGGGCGAACTGCTGAGCGGAAGAGAAAGAGTTGAGCCGCTGCTGTTCGGCCGACCAAGGCTTGTTAGGCTCCGGGAGGAATTCGCCTGGGACGCGCAGCGGTTGTCCGTAGACTAACTCCGCTGCCGAGGACTGGAGGTCTTCCTTGACCGCGGTGCGTAGGCCGAGTAGCACCCACGGTAGGCGGTCAGTCCAGGTACTGTCTTGCAGGCCGGCACGGAGTGAGGCCTTGAGTGACCTGTGGAAGCGTTCACAAAGCCCGTTGGCCTGCGGGTGGTACGCCGTGGTGCGGTGGAGCGTCACCCCGAGGTTGCGTGCTGTGGCCGTCCAGAGTTCGGAGGTGAACTGGGCGCCTCTGTCAGAGGTTATGTCGGCCGGTACGCCGAACCTCGCAACCCAGGTGTTAACGAACGCCCTGGCGATGTCGGCTGTGGTGGTGGAGGTCAGCGGCACTGCCTCAGGCCAGCGTGTGTAGCGGTCGACCATCGTGAGGAGATAAGTTTGGCCTTGCGATGGCGGCAGGGGACCGACGATGTCGACGTGTACGTGGTTGAAGCGGCGGCTGGGTACCTCGAAGTCTCCCAGGGGTGCTTTGGTGTGCAGCTGTACCTTAGCCCGTTGGCAGGCGAGGCAGGAGGTGGCCCAAGTCCGAACATCTCTGCTGAGGCCGCGCCAGATGAAGCGCTTGGAGAGGAGTTTGACGGATGCGCGGGAACCCGGGTGAGAGAGCCCGTGGAGCGCGTCGAAAACGCGGCGGCGCCAGGTCTCAGGGACGACCAGCCTGGGTTGGCCAAGTGAGACGTCGCAAGTGACTGCCGTGGCTTCGGGCCCGTGCGCGACCTTGGCTAGGCGTAGCCCTGGCAGGCTGGTAGCCGCCGAGAGGAGGTCTGGGTCTGTGAGCTGGGCCGCTGCTAGTTGTGCGTAGTCGACCGCGAGGTGATTCGCTCAGACGGCGGGACGGGAAAGGCAGTCAGCGACCACGTTGTCTCTACCGGAGACGTGCTGGATGTCCGTAGTAAACTCGGACACGGCCGCGAGCTGGCGTTGCTGCCTAGCGGACCAGGGTTCGGTGTGCTTGGCCATCGCGTACGTGAGTGGCTTGTGGTCCACATACGCGGTGAATTGGCGGCCTTCCAGGAGGAACCTGAAATGGCGGACCGACAGGTGGAGCGCGAGAAGCTCGCGGTCGAAAGTGGAGTATTTGACCTCCGGGGGGCGCAGTTGGCGGCTGTAGAAGGCAAGTGGCTGCCACACGCCATTGACCCACCGCGTGGTCGGAGGCGTCTGTGGTGAGCGCGACCCGGGCATCGGCCTTCGGGTGCGCGAGCAGAGTGGCGTCGGCGAGCACGTTTTTGGTGGCGTCGAAGGCGGCTGCCATGTCAGTGGTCCAGGCTACGTCCATCTTGCCGGATTTTCCTCGGAGGGAGTCGTATAGGGGCTTCATGAGGGCTGCAGCTATGGGGATGAACCTGTTGTAGAAGTTCACCATCCCGAGGAACTCTTGGAGGCCCTTGATGGTTGTGGGGCGGGGAAATTGCTGGACGGCCTGCACCTTGTTGGGCAGGGGGACGGCCCCAGCAGGGGTGATGTGGTGACCGAGAAAATCGATCTCGGTGAGGCCGAATTGGCACTTCGCCGGGCTGAGGATGAGCCCGTGTTGGGCTAGGCGCCCAAACAGGATGCGAAGGTGTTCGAGGTGTTCCTGGTTGGAGGAGCTGGCCACGAGAATGTCGTCTAGATAGACGAATAGGAAGTTCAGGTCCCGGAGGACTGAGTCCATAAGGCGCTGGAAAGCCTGTGCTGCATTCTTGAGGCCGAAGGGCATCCTCAGGAACTCGAACAGGCCGAATGGGGTGATGACGGCCGTTTTGGGGATGTCCGCGGGGTGGTAACCGCGCACCAGGTCGACTTTGGAAAAGACGGTTCGTCCGGCCAGTCGGGCCGAGAAGTCCTGGATGTGTGGCACCGGGTATCGATCGGGGGTGGTGGCGTCGTTGAGGCGGCGGTAGTCCCCGCAAGGGCGCCAGCCTCCGCCGGGCTTGGGGGCGATGTGGAGGGGCGAGGCCCAAGGGCTGCTGGAGCGGCGGATGATGCCGAGTTGTTCCATGGTGGCGAACTCGGCCCGCGCGATTTCCAGCTTGGCTGGGTTGAGTCTGCGGGCGTGGGCAGAAAATGGGGGGCCGGTGGTGGGGATATAGTGTTCCACACCGTGCTTTGCAGCTTTGGCCGAAAAGGTCGGGTTAGTGAGGGCGGGAAACTCAGCTAGGAGTGCCGAGTAGTCGTCCGTGGCGTTGGCGAGGCAGTAGGTCGTCAGGCCGGCCGAACGGGCCGGGGTAAAGGCGCCGGGGATGGGGGCCATAGTGTTGATGTCGATGAGGCGGTGCCTCGGAATGTCGACGAGGAGGCCGTGGGCGCGTAGGAAGTCGGCGCCGATGAGTGGGCAGAGGACCTTGGCTGTGAGGAACTCCCAGCGGTAGCGGCGGCCCGCGAGGTCGAGCGTGACCATGCGGGTGCCATATGTGCGGATGGCAGAGCCATTGGCTGCAGCCAGTGTGATACCCCGTGTGCCGCGTTGGATCTCGAGGGCGGAGGCGGGGGTGATGCTGTGCTGGGCCCCTGTGTCGCACAGGAATCGGCGGTTGGTTCTGTCGTCAGTGACGTACAGTAGGGGCTCCTTCTGCCCCGTTGCCATCGCGGGGGCCGGTGCAGGGGGGGTTTTGAAGGTACACGGCAGCGTGCAGCGTTGAGCCCTAGCGCCAAAACGGGTGTGGTAGTAGCAGTGACCCGGAGTGGTAGGGCGGTCGGGCCTA
This sequence comes from Somniosus microcephalus, assembly GCF_052327205.1. Taxonomy (NCBI): domain Eukaryota; kingdom Metazoa; phylum Chordata; class Chondrichthyes; order Squaliformes; family Somniosidae; genus Somniosus; species Somniosus microcephalus. The sequence continues at coordinate 77,712,165 of NC_141006.1, read as the reverse complement.
ACGGGCCGGGAAGACCGCGTGGTCGTTGCCGTGAGGTCGGGCGCGACGTCGCGAGCGGCCTGTGCAGAGAGCAGCCAGTCGGCCTTTTCGGCTATATCATTCAGGTCCGTGGAGCCAGACTCCACAATGAGCGGGCGGATGCTGGCGGGGAGCTGCCGAATGAAAAGCGTGCGAAAAAGGGCGCCGGGATTTTTGTCGTCTGAGAGGGACAGCATGTGGGAGAGCAGGTCTGATGGTGAAGCGTCACCAAGGCCGGGGAGGTCCAGGAGTTGGCAGTGGCGCTGGTAAGAGGACGTTTGAAATTTTTTAAGTAGCGCAGCCTTCAGATGTTCGTACTTGCCATCCGTTGGTGGATCCTGCAGCGCTGCCCAAACCTTGGGGACTGTAGCGTAGGTGAGCGAGGCGACGAGGTAGTCGTACTTCGTGGCGTCGACTGTAATGCCTTTCAGCCGGAATCTGGACTCAGCTTGAACGAACCAGGCTTCGGCGAGGTTCTCCCAAAAGTCTGGTAATTTAACCGTGACTGCGTTTGTATCCGCCATGCTAGCTTAGGATTCGTCCTGAGCGTCGGGGTCACCAGTGTTGAGATACCGCGGCAAACGTGGGAGTCGAGACCAGAGCTATTGAAAACACAACTGTTTTATTCTAACCACATGGCAAACAGGAACTAGAAAAGCCCGCGCATCCACTTAAATACTTCCCAGACAGGAAGTGCTCCCGGCAGCCTGTCCCTGCGGGAAACAAGTTGCTGGAGGAAAGGGCCCCCGGCTGGGGGCTTCTGCTTAGACTGTCCGTGCCGCCCTGAGCGGATTATGTCCAGTGGTGGCGTGTCGCCACACACTGCTGTTTTCACAATCACCCCTTCCACCGAGACAGACAACAGCTGGTGTGGCTGTTGGGTGAGTACACTCTTTTAGTTAACTAAAGACACTAAATATGGAAAAGCCTTTAGGATCCCCTTTCTGCTGTGTTTGCCAAACACCGAAATGCAATGTGTCGAGTTATAATAAGGCATCCATTATGTTGCGACACCTCATCACAAGCTTGTGATATTGACCCATCAAACCTGACAAGTAGAAGCGTTGCTCTCTGCTTTCTCAGGTCTCTTCAATCGATGCCAAAGGCTAGATTAGACACTTTGCTAAACGCTGGGAGCAGCTCTGGGGCAGGAGGGACCTGTACAAGCCGGAGGATTTGCACCTTAAACAGGGCTGGGACCAATGTCTTCGTAGGGAGCTTAACTGGTGCTGTGGGGGGAGGGTTTAAACAAATTTGGCAGGGGTAGCAGAACCTGCACGAAGCAGAAGAGAGGAGAGATAAGGTGCAGAGACAACTGGGAGGGACAAACTGCAACAGAATAAAGAATAGTGCAGAAAGAGCAGGTATCAGATGGAGGAAGAAAGCAAAGCCGACTAGCATGGTGTTGGAATGATTGAGTGTTAATGCGAGGAGTGTTACAAGTGAGGTTGATGAGCTGCAGGCACAAATTGCCACATGGGGTTATGATATAGTGGCTATAATGGAGATCTGACCAACATGGGCAGGAATGGGAACGAAACATTCCTGGCTGCAATGTATTCAGGAGGGGTAGGGAAGGAAAAAAGAAAGGAGGGGTGAGTGGCAGTATTGCTCAAGGATAATATTACAGTTCTACAGAGGGACTGTGATACTAGAAGCATCAAAGACTGAATCTATTTGGTTCGAGTTAAGGAACACAAAAGGAGCTGTTATATTGCTGGGTGTTTACTATAGACCCCCAAATAGTGAGACGGACACCACACATTAGGAAGGATGTCAAGACCTTGGAGAGGGTACAGAGGAGGTTTACTGGGATGACGCCAGGGATGGGAGACTTCAGTTATGTGGAGAGTTTGGAGAAGCTGGAATTGTTCTCCTTAGAGCAGAGAAGGTTAAGGGGAGACCTAATAGAGTTATTCAAAATGATGAGGGGTTTTGAGAGAGCAAGTAGGGAGAGACTGGCCTAGAAATTCAGTTGCGTTCGCCAGCCATTAGCGCCATAAGAGGGGTAGATTTCGAGCGCTAGGCACTTAGCGCCCGGGCGCAGACCGATCTGCGCCTACGCCCAACTTCAGTTGACATTTAGCGCCGGCGCAACGTGTTCGCGCGTGCTCAGCTGCGCGCGCAGCTTATGACGTCATTTCGTCGTGCAACGCCGTTTGTGCGCCCCAAACCGGAACTTCAGTGGCGCCCGCCCAATGTGGGCGTGGCGCTGTTAAGAACTGTGAAGTGGAACGCAGCAGAGGCCCTGCGGGCCTTGGGGAGCGCTAATTAAAGGGCACTTAGACTGAACTATAAAGGCCAGCCATTTTGCTGCAATGACTTTAGTGCTACGGATTTCTGGACAGAGACCAAGGAAGAGACCTTACTGAATTGAGCCAACATAGGAGAGGTATTTTTGGCTTCTGGCCAGAGCTTGCAAATTTGTCTCATTGTGATTCCACTGTTTGCAAGTATATTATGGGGGCTGCATGGGGTTCCAACCCTCAGTTCCAGCATTATGTGCGAAGGGCTCGCAGACGCTGTGTGAGAGGGGCAGCCATGCCTAGACGCAGAGGGGCCATCAGGCGTCGGCAACGTAGGCCTTACCCACTCAGGGAATACCGCCAGCAGGTGTCCTATCTCACCATGACTGCCGCGCAGTGTGTTAAGAGGCTGCGCTTCAGAAGGGAGGTGGTTGCAGAGATCTGCCAGCTGCTTCACAGAGATCTGCGTCCACAGCTGATGTGCAGGACGTCTCTGTCGGTGGAAGTGAAGGTCACGGTGGCTCTGAACTTTTATGCAAGCGGCTCCTTCCAAGCCGCTGCTGGGGACATAGCGAACATCTCCCAGTTCGCCGTGCATCGCTGCATCCGGCAGGTCACCGATGCCCTTTTCGCAAGGAGACACCAATTCATCTCCTTCCCCATGACCCTAGAGAGGCAGGAGCAGCGTGCAGTCGGATTTGCGAGGATCGCCGACTTCCCCATGGTGCAGGGCGCCATTGACTGCACGCATGTGGCTATGCGGGCACCTATCGACAATGCCGAGGATTACCGCAACCAGAAGGGCTACCATTCCCTCAATGTACAGCTGGTGTGTGACCACAGGCAGCGCATCCTAGCTGTCAATGCCCGCTTTCCAGGAAGCAGCCACGATGCATTTATCCTGCGCCAGACTACTGTGGCTGACATGTTCCAGGCACAGCCTCCCCCAAGAGGATGGCTTATCGGGGACAAAGGCTATCCTTTGTGTACATGGCTCATGACCCCGCTCCGCGCGCCCAGGACCCCTGCTGAGGAGGCATACAACGAAAGCCATCAAGCCACAAGGAACATCATAGAGCAAACGATTGGCGTCCTCAAGCAACGGTTCCGCTGCCTGGATCGCTCCGGCGGATCTCTGCAGTATTCGCCGGATAGAGTCTCCCAGTTCGTCGTCGTTTGCTGCATGCTGCACAACCTGGCTATCCGCAGGACTCAGGCACTGCCACCTCACGTTGGACCACCACCTCAGGAGGACGAGCAGGAGGACCATGAGGAGGAGGAGGAGGAGGAGTACCAGCCCAGGAGGGAGCCACAAGGTCCAAGGGCCGTCCGTCGGCGGCTTATTGAACGACACTTCTAGGCCCCCTGTCAGGGAATGGCTTGTGGCAATGAACGCACCTGAATGCAGCCGCTCCGCAAGCCCTCAGCCGGTTAACGCAACAACCACTTGAAACATCACACATGGACAAGCTGAATAAATAAAAAGCTTTATTGAACAAACTCAGGGCCCTTCCCACATGAAACCCAAAAACAGACAAGACCCCCAAAAAACAGTCAAAAACATATCTCACTCCCACAACCTGGGGAGGAATAACAAAACTTGTCCATCCAAATGGCCTTCATCCTCGGCCTTACCAAGACAAACCCCCCCATAGAGAACACAAACACCCCCATATAAAAAAACATTTGCCTTCATCTTCGGCCTTACCAAAATAAATCCCCCCATAGAGAACATAAACACCCCCATATAAAAAAACATTTGCCTTCATCTTCGGCCTTACCAAAATAAACCCCCCCCCATAGAGAACACAAACACCCCCATATAAAAAAACATTTGGCAACACACTCTACTTTGTGTGCCGAGAGGGCGAGTCCTTGTCCAGGCTTTTCCAGCCCCTGCCCGACCTGCTGCTCCACCTCAACCTGGGCCCTGTGGGTGTTGCAAGGCTGGGGGAAGGCTCCTGAGGGGCACAATGCGTGACAGCAGATGCCCTTGGGGGTCGGCCTAGACGAGCTCCGGCCCTGGAGGGGCCGGCTGCTGACTGCTGCAGCTGTGGCTGGGCAGCATCAGTCTCTCCAGCAGCTCGTCGCAGCTTTGCTGGGGGAGTGGCAGTGGCGGCTGCAGCAATGGGGGCAAGCTGGCTGATGCCAGGCGCTCGCTGGTCGCCAGAGACACTGGCAGTCGGCCGGGCTGGCACTGCAGCAAGCGCAGCAATCTGGTGAAGCCCAGACCGCTGTGCTGCAGCAGCGCGGCGGGTGCCCTGGCGATGCATGCGTGACACAGCGAGTGTGGTAGCAGTGAGTGCCCGTACTGCCCTGGTCTGTGCCCGCATCAGACCAGCCAGTGACTGCACGGCACCACTCATCAACTCTGCACTCGCTGCCTGTGCTGCCCTGAAATCGGCCCGACTCGCGTCCTGTGATGCCCTGAATTCTTCGTGACCCCTGGCCTGTGCTGCCCCGAATTGTTCGTGACCCCTGGCCTGTGCTGCCGTGAGTTCTTCTAAACCCCTGGCCTGTGAGGCCCCGAAATCGGCCACACTATGAGCCAGGGACTCAATGGCCTCAGGCAACCGTTCCACAACCCCCATGAACTCGGTGTGCCGACGGTCCGAGTCCGCGGACATTTGATCAAGGAGGCGCACCTCCTGGGCGAGGACCGTCTCCGGACTGGAGGCCGGGCTCTCCCTCTGGGGAGAAGGCCGCCGAGCTGCCCGACCCTTCCCGCGTGGCTGGACGCCACTGGGCCCAGCAACTGCACTCCCCTGCAACACTTCCCCCCTCTGGGGAGAAGGCCGCCGAGCTGGCCGACCCTTCCCACGTGGCAGGATGCCACTGGGCACAGGAGCTACACTCCCCTGCAACACTTCCCCCCTCTGGGGAGAAGGCAGCCGTGCTGGCCGACCCTTCCCGCGTGGCTGGACGCCACTGGGCACAGGAGCTACACCCCCCTGCAACACTTCCCCCTGGCTCTCCTCCAGGCAAGACGTATCCCCTCCATTGCCATCCCCTGGCGCGGATGAGGGTTCCCCCGATGTGCCGCCTTCCTCTTGCTCCTCGTCGTCCTCCTCTTCCGAGGGACTAACACTCGCAGCCTCAGGGACCTCCTCCTCACCAGCTGAAAGCAGGAAGGCACAAGAGTAGCTTTAGAGTGAGGACAGGGCGTCAGCGAGGGAGGCATGAGTGGTGGCATTATGCGCATTGGTGGGACAGTGGCAAAGAATGTAGATCTGAAGCGCAAGGGGAACGAGAGAGGTCCAAACGCTCATGTCCTTACCATTGGGGCCCAGCACAGGGTCGGCATCTCCAATTGCAACGGGGCCAATCACCCGGGCACCCATGAGTCGACCCACGCGCTCCTCCAGGTCACTGAGCTCCTGGAACTGGGCACGGCCTCCCCCGGTGACAGTCCGGCTCTTCAGATTCTGGGCCAGCTTGGCCTGCAAGAGAAAGGACGGCCTCTAAGTACAGTGTGGTGCCCTGTTGTTGTGTGCACTGCCTCCCATGGTCGAATAGCTTGGCCAGTGTGGTGCCCTGCTGTTGTGTGCACTGCCTCCCATGGTCGAATAGCTTGGCCAGTGTGTAAAGTGCAGAAAGTGCTATTGATGTTCATGCCAGTGCCATAGCTGCTGGAGGAGGGCTGGCCATTAGGCCTTTGAGGTCCCTTTGCCCATAATGTGAGGTGCACATGCAAGGATGAGGAGGACAATGGAAAGGGTACTCACCCTGACCAACCGAGTGAGGTCGTTAAACTTTTTCCGGCATTGGTCACCAGTCCTGGGGACATCGCTGTTGGCTGTGACCCTCTGGGCGATTTCCCTCCAGGCTCTCCTGTACAGCCTCTTGGGAGCCTTCTTGCCACTGTCCGGGCACAAGATATCTCTTCTCTTCTCCAAACCCCTAAGCAGCACCCTCAAATCATGGGCAGAGAAGCGCTGCGCTCGCTCACGGGCCCTCTGCATCGTTGCTGGCGCTATTTCTCTCCAGCAGCAGTGTTTAGGCCTAGCTGGAGGGCTGCAGTATCCAGGGCGTGGCAGCAGACCAAGTCGACCCTTCCCCCTTTAAGAGCTGGCCGGCGCCAGGGTGTCTGCTGTCAATCAAAACATGACCGCACCTGCGCTGCGCCCGGCCTCGGCGGTATCAGTCTGCACCGCCGGCTTAGCGCCTAAAGATAGGGGTGCAACGCCAGTTTCAGCGCTCGAGCAAACTCCTTGGCCAAAGCTACTGAATATCGGCGAAGTGGCCTCCACTTTCCGGCGGGTGCAAACTTTAGCGCCCGCCCGACTTTACCGCCCCAAACGTGGCTATACTGAATTTCTAGGCCACTGTTTCTTCTGGCAAGGGGGTCGGTGACCAAAAGTCATAGATTTAAAATCATCGGCAAAAGAACTAGAGGGGAAATGAGGAGAAATTCTTTCACACAGAGGGTTGTTACGATCTGGAACGCACTGCCTGAAAGGGCGGTGGAAGCAGATTCCATGGGAACTTTCAATAGGCAATTGGACGTGTACTTGAGGAGGACTAATTTGCAGGATTATGGGGGAAGAGCCGGGGTGTGGGGCTAAATTGGACAAAGAGTCGACACAGGCATGACGGGCCGAATGGCCTCCTTCTGTGCTGTAAGATTCTCTGATTCTATCATTTTCCGGTTTTATTTTTCGTCGTGGCAATGGTGGTTCGGCAGTGAATTTTCTTCTGGCAATTTCCTTTTGTACGCATTCGCAAAAAATCTTTTCTATTTACTTAGGTGAGGGATGTTAGTCAGAGAGAATAGAATGCTGTCGATCGTTGGGTCCTCGGTGTCAGTGTGGAGCACTGCCAGGTCAGGTGAAGCACGGTTGATTGTGTATTTACAGCTCCAATTATTGCTGAACTTCTGCAACAGTAATTTCATTGGGAGGGGGGAAGGAAACAATTTGCCAATGGATGTTTTAACAGATCAGCACTATGATCTAAAAATGTTATTTGTGCTGGAGAGCGATGGTGTAAAATTACGGCCGTAAGTGTTATAGATGTGACTGAGAGTCTATTACTAATCCTGAAGCTGCCAAGTCATTTAACCGACAATGCCCCTTTCTACCGAGTGATTACTCAACCAATCACACACAGCATTTTAGCCCAGGAAAGGGTGAGTCAATAAATAGAATTTACTGCAGTCAATACTCAGATGTACTGGATAAATTATCCAGAATATTTTTGTCACCCTATGCAGTTTATATGCTGCCTCAAATAGTCTTTCTAAATTTTCAGTTGGAATTTTTCTGTCCATTGTCTCCTTCAAACAAGCCCTATAGGCATAAGGTAATGATTTTTTCTCTCATTGACAGCTGAAGAGTGATAAACAAATTGAGATCCTCCGGGTTCAGCCGAAAGGACAGCAGACATGAAGGATACTCAATTCCTCCCCGTGAAATAGGATTTTGATTTCCACGAGTGAGGCTGATTGGGAAACTCACCTGCGTTGATGTCACAAGTGAGTTACAGTCAGGCTGATGAATGAAAATTAAAATTTGGATTTCGCAGGAAGGCACTGTTTATCGCACTCGCTATTCTTCCTATTTTCAAATCTTAATTCTTGGAAGACTTTTGAAAGGTGAAAAATGACCCACTCACTACCATCAATGAAAAGCATCCAATCCAACAGTCGAACGGTGTTTTTGATCTGAGATCCCCATGACGGCCACTGACAACTTGTTGGAATACAAAGATTTTTTCGGCGACAGAAAAGGGCCCGGAATTTGCGCTCAGCGGCGAAGTGACGGCGTTCACTGCTGACCTCGAAGAAAGCTGCCCACAATGTTTTAGCGAGCTCTGTGGCGTAGGTTTCCCCAGTTCTGATGTAACTTTCCATCTGGCGCCACCTGTAGGGGATCTGTGGTGTCCAGCAACAGTGATGTCATCAAGCTGGCTGAGTAGCCAATCACATTGAAGAATTCTCAGACAGCAAACCAGGAAGTAAAATGCAGGTTTTATCATTCACTTTTTAAATCATTTTACAGAGAGCGAAATAAAGATTGGGACCTACACATGGGGTTAAGGTAGCAGCTGAAATATCATAAAACAAACTTTAAAAAAATAAAATAATTAATATTTATTATTTTAAAAATCTATGGAATTTTTATCATGGATTGGAAGGAATGACACTCCACACTTATAAAATTAGTTTTTCAGGGCCACAGAGATTGTTTGGCAGTAATTATGACTTAGTACGGTGTTAAAAACTCAGTTAAACATCATTCAACAAGGCTTAACTTTTTCAATGGTTTTTACAATGAGAATACCACGTAAATAGTTGAAGTTCACATCAATCTGTGTTGATTACATCTCAAAAACTGCAACAGAGCACTTTGTGGGGAGCAGGGTACCACTGACAGCAACATCCGGATTTCCGTGTTTAACTGCTCATGTGTGGGCGCCAGAAGTTGCTGTCAGGGTTTGCACAGTAATGATGGCGCGCACTGACAGTTTCGCCCTGATTACAACAGTAAATTCTGGGCCATTGTGCATGTAAAGAGAAACAGTTTGTTCCTCTGGGCAGGCGCTCTATAATTTTTTTTTCCAGACTTTTACTACGTACCTGAATTTTGACCCGGTTTAGCTCGGTTTGGATTTCCGCTTTGGCTTAGGAGCTTATCTCCAACTGGAGCGTCTGATAGTGAGGTTATTGCAAGATTCAACGAGTGGAAATCTGTAAATAACCAGCTCAGGACCAGTGCTAAATGATCACCAGATGTTGAGCAATTTGCTCGTATTGTCCCCCCTGAGAAATTTTAAAAAACCATAAGGCCACAAGTGGCTGGCCAAGAAATGTTACGCTGAGGCTGGGGTTTCCATCGCCTGCATCTACTTAATTAAAATGACAGGTTGGAAACATTGGTACCTCTGCCGAGTTAGATATTCATCCTGCAACTGCACCTTAGTGTAAACCCTGTTAGAGGCTTTACGATTGTAAAAATGTCAACAAATGATATTTTGTACAAGTGCTAATGTGTGAAACATTTAGTGCAATTTAATGTAGATAGAGACTAACTATTTCCACTGGTTGAGGACTCTAGGACTAGGGGGCATAGCCTAAAAATTAGAGTCAGACCTTTCAGGAGTGAAATTAGGAAACATGTCTACACACAAAGGGTGGTAGAAGTTTGGAACTCTCTTCCAAAAACGGCAATCGATGCTGGATCAATTGTTATTTTAAATCGGAGATTGATAGATTTTTGTTAACCAAAGGTATTAAGAGATATCCTCAGGGCAGTGTCCTAGGCCCAACCATCTTCAGCTGCTTCATCAATGACCTTCCCTCCAACATAAGGTCAGAAATGGGGATGTTCGCTGATGACTGCACAGTGATCAGCGCCATTCACAACTCCTCAGATAATGAAGCAGTCCATGCCCACATGCAACAAGACCTGGACGACATTCAGGCTTGGGCTGATAAGTGGCAGGTAACATTCGCGCCACAGAAGTGTCAGGCAATGACTATCTTCAACAAGCGAGAGTCTAACCACCTCCTCTTGACATTCAACAGCATTACTATCACCAAATTCCCCACCATCAACATTCTGTGGGTCACCATTGACCAGAAACTTAACTGGGCCGGCCATATAAATACTGTGGCAACAAGAGCAGGTCAGAGGTTAGGTATTCTGCAGCGAGTGTCTCACCTCCTGACTCCCCAAAGCCTTTCCACCATCTACAAGGCACAAGTCAGGAGTGTGATGGAATACTCTCCACTTGCCTGGATGAGTGCAGCTCCAACAACATTCAAGAAGCTCGACACCATCCAGGACAAAGCAGCACGTTTGATTGGCACCCCATCCACCACCTTAAACATTCACTCCCTCCACCACCGGTGTACCGTGGTTGCAGTGTGTACCATCTACAAGATGCACTGCAGCAACTCGCCAAGGCTTCTTCGGCAGCACCTCCCAAACCCGCGACCTCTTCCACCTAGAAGGACAAGGGCAACAGGCACATGGGAACACCACCACCTCCAAGTTCCCCTCCAAGTCGCACACCATCCTGACTTAGAAGTATATCTCCGATCCTTCATCGTTGCTGGGTCAAAATCCTGGAACTCCCTCCCTAACAGCACTGTGGGAGCACCTTCACCACATGGACTGCAGCAGTTCAAGGAGGTGGCTCACCACCACCTTCTCAAGGACAATTAGGGATGGGCAATAAATGCTGACCTTGCCAGCGATGCCCACATCCCATAAGCAAGTAAAAAAAATGAGCCAAAGGCGGGTATATGGAGTTAGGTCGCAGATCAGCCATGATCTCATTGAATGGAGGACCAGGCTCGAGGGGCTAAATGGCCTCCCCCTGTTCCTATGTTCATGTAAAATTTGTTAGCAGATGGACAATATTTAGTGGGTTGACACTAAAGCCACGATTTTATCATTGGTGTCGGGATGGTGGCGGGAGAGCCGATTTCTGGGTTTCGGTCCCGCTCCCGTCTGCCAGCACTCTGTCTAAGGGATTTTCCCCCGATTGGCCTTGTTAAGCCCCGCCCTGTGGGCTTCCCGGCCAATTAACAGGAAGTGGGTCTGATGACGTTATTTGATGATGCGTCATCAGCCGGTTTCCTTAAATGGACCACGTCCACATAGATTTTGGCAGTAGTTCTGTCAGTGTTTGACAGCATTGAGGCGCTGCAAACACTGACAAGCACTGCACAAAGGTGGACGCTTGCACCCAGGCTCTCCAATGACTCCCTCCATATGCGTGGCAGCATGCAGGGAAGTTCTCTTCCCATCCAAGGGCGGAAGAGACCTCCCCAGGACACCAACGCAGCCTGGTTGCACATTGCACAGGAGGGCAAAAGCAGGGATGTCGTCAGGGGTCCCTGGCACCAACCGTTCAATGATCTCAGTGGATCACGAAACGTTACTGCAAAGCCACACTCAGCCTCATCCTGCTGTGCCACTCAACACATCCCCATCACTCTGCCTTCCATACCCTTCTCTGGCACATCCTTACTCACACCAACTTACCTTGCACCTCCACCCAACCCTCTCTATCTACATTATCACTTCCCCATTTCACTAGCCACCCCTCACACTCACCCGCTGTCAATCTTTGCTCTTTTGACAGCGGACCAGCCTCCAAATCCACCCTCTGAGCGCTGGCATAATTCCGAGCTAAGCATTTAAAGCCCAATGGTTAATAAATGATGGCCTAGAAATTGAGTTTTGGCGCAGCCAGGGCTTTAGCGCCGGAAGTTAGTGCCGGAGCTAAGTCGTGCTGGTCGGGCCCAAAATTCAATAGTTCTGCGCCCAAACGGCTGCCGGCGCTGCTGAGAGCTGTTTGCGCCTGAAAACTGGCGCAACGCGCTGAATTTCGGCGCTATTCCGGCGCTGCGGCGCCCACTGCGGTGCGGCAGGTTCGGGAAGTGCAGGCCTCCTCCTTCCCTTAAGGAGGAGCTGCCTGCACCCGGCCGCGGCCCGCGAAAATCTTTTTAAAAATGAGCCCGGCACCTCGGACAAGTGCCGGGCTTGCTTCTGTTCCGGGGGGGGGGGGGGGGAAGTCCGGGGACGGAGCTGTGGCCAGGCGGCCGGCGGGAAAGCGGCCGGCCGCCGCGGGGCCTTTAATGCGCCGGCGCAAAAACATGTTGGACTCTGTTGCCAGAGTCTTAGTTGCGGCTGCCACGGGCGAGGCGGCCGCAACTGAATTTCGGCGCTGGGGCCCGTCGGCATGGCAACCGGGACGCTGCGCACACCGATGACGTCATCGGTGCCGGCGCAGCGCTACCGGTCTACCGCGGCGGAAGGGCCCCAGGCAATTTAGGCGCCGGCGCCAATTGTAGCGCTAGGCCCTCTAGCGCCGCAAAATTGGCGCTAAGGGCACTGAATTTCTAGGCCGATATGCTTGAATCAGATCTAGGTATTCTACACAGTGGGCTTGAATAGATGTGAAAACAAAAAATACTGAAAATGCCCAGCATGTCAGTCAGCACCTGAAGGAGAAAGATTGCTTCACCTCCTACAAGCTCCACTGGCTCCCTGCGCTCCAGTGAGTTGACTCCTGTTGCCTCTGCTCCACCACTGTTAGCCACCTGTTCAGCAACAACAAGATCGTGCCCAGTTCCTCAGGCCTTGCCACATCTCTCCTTGCTTTTTACAAGCCTCCTCAAAATCATCTCTTTCAAGTTCTGTTTGTCCCCACAACCCTCCTCACTTTTCCCTTTTCTCCTCACGCTCTCCATAAATTCTTATAGGGCTTGACAGGGTAGATGCAGGGAAGATGTTTCCCCTGGCTGGGGAGTCTAGAACACGGGGTCACAGTTTCAGAATAAGGGGTCGGCCATTTAGGACTGAGATGAGGAGAAATTTCTTCACTCAGAGGGTGGCGAATCTTTGGAATTCTCTACCCCAGAGGGCTGTGGAGGCTCAGTCGTTGAGTATATTCAAGACAGAGATCGATAGATTTTTGGATATTAAGGGAATCAAGGGATATGGGGATAGTGCAGGAAAGTGGGGTTGAGGTAGAAGATCAGCCATGATCTTATTGAATGGCGGAGCAGGCTCGAAGGGCCAAATGGCCGACTCCCGCTCTTATTTCATATATTCTTATCCACTGTCCTCCTCTAATGTGAATTACTTTGAAGTGTCTTCCAGCGTATGAAACGTTCTATTGAAAGTTGTTGTGCTTTTAACATTTCAGGTGGGAGGGACCCTTTAACAGATTTATTTCTAGTGTTTTCTGGTTTTATTTCAGACCTCCAGTATTCGTGATTTATTTTTGTTATATTTTGAAAGGAAAACAATTTTGACGACCAAAGTGATCCTGGTTAAACTGATCAATTAAGTTTGGTGTGAAATAAGGCAGGACCATCATGAGTGAAATCATGAGTACAAGTGAGCGTTCCTGGTACTTTTAGTTGACAATTCTTGCACGACGGATAATAGCTGCTTTATAAGGAATCACAGTTCAAGGCATTTGTGATAAATCCAGAAAGTGGAACAAGGAACTCAAAGAGGCTAGATGTTAGGACTAACACGAGTACTTTATTAACAACTGGGAAACACATTTACAGACAGCCTGCATCAGCATCCTGGCATTCCACCATATGCTGACCTATACAGGAAGCGAAACCCCTGTCTTTAACAGGAAGCAAACCTCTGACCTTAGCAGCAGCATTGGCTACAGCACCACCTGGCGGATAACCTTAATCATAACATCCAAGATTACTATATCCCTCCCCACTTAAGATTTCAGTATGAATTTCTTAACAACCAACCATTCCTGAGGGTCACATACGGAGTCTCCATTCATCATGTTCCATACTTGACGAATCTAACAGTTCAGTATCAATCTCTCTGGTGGCTTGCGAGTCCTTTGTGAACGTCTAACAGTAAAGTCCCTGCTTGTTTGTGGTGAAGCCACCAGCTGCTCCTGAGCAGTGCTCAGAGTATCTGACTCTGCAACGATGGTTTCCTCTTGACGAATAGGTTCCTGTGGAATTGGATCTGTCCCTGGTGGTGGCACCACAGATGCACTTGGATAACTGGGGGCAACCCTGTCTTCAGTCATTGCATCTGGAACCTTCATTTCAATTTCCCCTTGTCTGGGAAGTATCTGATCTACATGTCTGCGTACTACCCTACCATCTCCCAACATGACCTTGTATGATACTGGACCTGTCATTGAGCCTATGAAGCCAGGAATCCACTTTGGTCCATAACTGAAATTCCTGGTAAGCACCGCATCTCCTTCTCCAAAACTTCGGCTCTTTGTTCTTCTGTCATGGATCTCTTTTTGTTTGTTTTGTCTGCTTTCCATTTTCCTTTTTAGGTCTGGGTGGACAAAGTCAAGAGTGGAGCGTAGTCTACAACCTAATAACATCTCAGCAGGAGAGAGTCCTGTGGTGGATTGAGGTGTTATTCTGTAGCTGAACAGAACCCGTGACACTTTGGCTGCTAAACTCCCTTCTGCACTTTTTTTCATCATCTCCTTAAATGTTTGTATGGCTCTCTCCGTAAGTCCATTCGAGGACGGATGATAGGAGGTCACCTGCACTATGCCATTTTTTCTCAAGAACTCTTGTGTCTCTGTACTCACAAAACAAGTGGCATTGTCACTCACCACGATCTCCGGTGGCCCTTGATTACTGAAGCTCCGACGCAGGCAGTCTATGGTAGTAGTGGCGGAAGCAGAATTTACAGGATAAACATCCATCCATTTGGAATGTGCATCAATGATTATGAGGAACATCTTCCCCATGAATGGACCCGCATAACCTAAATGCAATCTTCTCCATGGTTTATCCGGCCACTCCCAGGGGTGGAGAGGAGCTGCTGCTGGTGCCTTCCGGTGTTCCTGACAAGTGCTGCATGTCTTGACTAGATTTTCTATCTCCTCATCTAGCTTTGGCTGCCACAAGTAACTCCTAGCCAAGGCTTTCATACGCGAGACCCCAGGATGACACTGATGTAGTTGCTCTAGGATAGACTGTCGTGCTGGCTGTGTAACAATCACTCGTGCTCCCCACAACACGCAACCATCCTGCACACTCAGCTCTGTTTTCCTGACACTGTAGGGTGTGAAGTCAGCCCCTTCCGGATGCTGTGGCCATCCCCTCACCACATATTCTCGAACTCTAGACAGTACTGGATCTTTACCTGTCCATGTTCTTAATTGCACTGCAGTCACAAGTGCCGTGTCAGTGTCCTCCAACATCAAAACTCTGTCCTCTGGAGCTGCATGGATAGGTGTGCCTGGCAGTGGAAGATGGCTCAAGGCATCTGCGTTCCCATGGTACTTGCCCGCCTTGTAGACGATAACATACTCATATGCCCTCAACATCACTGCCCACCTCTGGATCCGGGGTGGCACCATCTGTGGAACTGCTTTCATTTCATTGAAAAGAGAGAGAAGAGGTTTATGATCGGTGCATATGGTGAACTTCCTGCCATATATGTACTTGTGGAGCCTCTGTAACCCAAACATTACTGCTAACCCCTCTTTGTCTAACTGGGAATAGTTTTTTTCTGCTGGTGTTAGAGTTCGGGACATAAACCCTATTGGTCTTTCAGTTCCATCTTCCATGCAGTGTGAAAGAACTGCCCCCACCCCATAAGGTGAAGCATCACAAGAGAGAATGATGTCTTTCTCTGCATTGTAGTGAACCAGCACATCCGATGACAGCATCAGTTTCTTGGACTATTCAAATGAAACCCCCTGCTCCTCTCCCCACTGCCACTGTGTCTCCTTACGCAGTAGTTTGTGAAAAGGTGCTAACACAGTTGACAAGTTTGGTAAAAACCTGTTATAATAGTTCAGCAGTCTCAGGTAAGCTTTTAACTCAGCCACATTTGCAGGAGCAGGGGTGCCCTGCAGTGCTTGTACATTCTCCTTGAGTGGATGGAGCCCGGTGGTGTCCACTCTGTGTCCCAGGAACACTGCTTCATTCCCCAGGAAAGTGCACTTACTCCTCTTGAGCCGGAACCCTGCCCTCTCCAATCTCTGTAGTACCTCTCTCAGAGTGCTCAGATGCTCCTGGTCGGTTCTTCCCGTCACCAGAATGTCATCCAGATAGATGGAAACATGTGGAATCCCTTGCAGTACACCTTCGATTGTCCTCTGGAAGATAGCTGGGTTAGATGAGACACCAAACGGTAAGCGGTTATATGTAAACAAGCCCTTGTGTGTATTTATGGTGACAGACTTCTTTGATTCGTCATCCAGTGTAATCTGCAAGTAGGCATGACTCATATCCAACTTTGTAAATTTCTTTCCTCCAGCCAGGTTTGCAAAGAGATCCTCTGTTTTGGGAATAGGATACTGCTCTAGTTTGGACACCTGATTGACTGTCAATTTATAGTCTCCACAGAGTCTTACCGAATTGTCCGGTTTTAAAACAGGTACTATGGGAGCTGCCCATTCCGAACATTTCACTGGCTCCAGTAAGTTCTCTCTCAATAGACAGTCAAGCTCAGCCTCTACCTTTGTCTTCATGGCATAAGGCACAGGTCGTTGTTTAAAAAACCTTGGCGGTGCCTCCTTGTCTACATAAATCTTAGCTGGGGGGCCATTAAATGTGCCAAGTTCCTCCTTGAACACATTCTCATGTTCACTCAACACTTCTTGCAAAGTCAACTGTTTGCCCACATCTATTTGAAGTACTGCTCCCCAGTCTAATTTAAGTTCTTTTATCCAGTACCGACGTAACAGGTTTGGTCCGGTACCCGCTACTATAACTACAGGTAGCTGTTCCACTGTGTCCCTGTGTTGCACAGTTACATTAGCTGTACCTAATGTCGCTACTCATTCACCTGTATATGTTTTAAGATGCAGGGAGCAAGGCTTTAACTCTGGAACTTTTGCACAGTTCCACAATTTTGAGTACTCTGCCTTGTTCATTATGGTCACGCCGCACCCTGTATCCACTTCAAAGTTCACCTTAGAGTCATTTACTGTCAGTTGCAATGTGATAGGAGCCACTTTTGGAATGTTCTCTAACATGCTATACATTATGAACATGTCCTCTTCTTCCTCAGCTTCCCCGCTGATGTGGTGTGCTCCATGTTTTTTCACTTATCTCCCTTGGTTTTGCTGTCCTACCCCTTTTGGTTTGGATTCCTCCACAGGTGATTTGGTCCTGCAAGCTCGTTTTATGTGTCCTTGTTTCCCACACTTGTAGCACTTTTCCTCCAGAAACCGGCATTCACTCGCCAGGTGATCGCCCTTGCATCTATAACGTGCCTTCACATGCTCATGTTGTGGTTTCTGACGCATGTTCAACTTGTGCACAACAACCTGACCTGCAACTTGCGTAGCATTAGCTCTGTCTGAACCCTGTATTTCTTTTACATCTCGGTTCGCTGTCTCTATGGCTTGAGCAAGTTCCAATGCTTTTTCATAAGTAAGCCCAGTCTCGGATAATAATCTACGCTGCATTCGGTCGTCCATAATTCCGCAAACTAGCCTATCTCACAGCATTTCCTTCAGGTTGTTCCCATAATTGCAATCTTGTGCTAATTTACGCAACACCGCTACATATTCCATTACACTCTCTTCCTCTTTCCTGTTCCTTGAATTAAACTTGAACCACTGTACAATCTCACTAGGCTTAGGGTTGAAATGTTCTTTGAGCAAGGCCACTAATTCAACAAATGATTTGTCTCCAGGCTTTTCAGGACTGAGCAGATTTTTCATCAAACTGTAGGTTTGGCTTCCCACTGAACTAAGCAGAATGGCTTTCCTTTTTCTGGCATCATTTATTCATTTGCCGCCGGGGGGGGTTTAGGAGGCCGGGGACGGAGGTGCTGGCAGGCGGCCGCTGAAAAAGTGGCCGCCCCGCACCTCCACCTTAACTTGCGCCGCTGCCGGCACAGTAAGGCCCCGTGAACCGGGCGCGGGTAACGAACGGCGCAACTGCGGCGTTCGCTACCAAATATCGCGAACGGGGCACGAATGGGGCGCTGCGCACACCGATGACGTCATCGGTGGCGGTGCAGCGCAAATGCCTAACACCACCATTAGCGCCCCTACTGAATATCGCGGGAGACGCAGCCAGTGGTGCTACAGCCACTGACTGCCTCTTTAGGCGCTAACAGGTGGCGCTACTCACCCAATTTCTCCCCCCTCATCCGAAAGACGGCACCTCCGACAGTGCAGCACTCCCTCAGCACTGCCCTGGAGTGTCAGCCTAGATTTTTGTGCTCAAGTCTCTGGAGTGGGGACTATGAACCCACGACCTTCTGACTCAGAGACAAGGGTGCTACCCACTGAGCCACGGCTGACACAACATGTGATAAGTACAAAACCTATCAGGAATAGGAGTGCTCCTCTAGCTCCTGCAAGGAAAGTTTAAGCTCTGCCACCCCGGGATTCCCCTTTTTCCACCCGCAGAACCCTCCTGAACCCCCTCCCCGCTGAGTGCCAGCAGGTGGCCTTCAGGCTGCCCGATCTTCACATGGCGGAAGCTGGTTAGCTGCCTCTTTGTAGCTGTTTCGGGCGGGTAGCTGGCCGGTGGAATGTTAATGAGACCCGACTGCGCAAAATCAATCTGGCCTCCCTCCCACAGCAACTCTCAAGCAGGAAGTCCAGGGCCTCTCCCAGGCTTTCCAACCGGGAGTTAAAATTAAAAAAAACCACTGGGTTTTGCGGAAGGGCTGAATGACCTGCTCCTGTTCCTATCGTCCTAAAATGTCCCTTCTCGTGTCTTTGGGATCGAAGGGGGAAAAGGAGGGAAAATAAGAGGTGGGAAGCGGAGGAACGTCTGGTTGCAACCTGAGCCCCTTCTGCTGCTTGTCTACTGCGTGACGTGTGGCTCTGTCCATGACCGCAATAAAATAAAAAGGAAACAAAATAATAATTGTACTGCTAATATTGATTCCATTGCCATGGATAAAAAAGTAGGTGAATGTTTTGTGCAGTCAGTGTGCCATGACTCAGCAGACTTTGTCGGGTATATCGCCGCTGCTGGTTTGAGTTGCAGCTGTTGCAATGTGCCATTAATATCATTATGCAAATTTGTTAGTGCTCTCTATTTTTCATGTTAACCTAAAGGAGAATTACAGCAGAGATCACTTCTGCGTTTCCAGTTCCTTGCAAAATATAAAGTGTTTTACAAACTGCAAAGCAAGGATCTAACAGTATTTCAATTAACCTATTGATGTTGTGTGCTAAAATGTTCGCAGTTGATTAATGGCACCACTGGTGACTTGAGTACAAATCTTTGAAACAGCGGATTATAGAACTTGGGTTCCTACGTCCTCAGGGCTAAAACTGTTGGTTAATCAAACATGGACATATTTTGCTGAATGTCCAAACTGAAGTGAAATGTTTGACCTGGTGGATCACCGACAGCGCGGAGATGAGTAGGAATTGTCACTAGTCCTTTTTTTTTAAAAAAAAAGCTAGTTTATTTACACATGCTACGATCCCCAGGTGCTTATTTCACTCAAGTTCAACCCTAATTATCGGGGTCTTATGAAGCTCCATAATGGTTAAAGGATGAAAAATCTTTTTTGCCCCAGTTTTCCCTCCTCCTTTCCTGAATGCGGGAGTTTGGTTCTTCAGATGCCAGTAGCCCTACTGCCTCACCCAAGTGGTCATGTTTCATGTGTGAGCCTAGAGAGTACGGGTCAACAGGCCTCTTGTCCCTCCCACACTTCCTTCACCCCACCATTGGTGGCCGTGCCTTCTGTTGCCTGGGCCCTAAGCTCTGGAATTCCCTCCCTAAACCTCTCCGCCTCTCCACCTCTCTTTCCTCTTTTAAGACGCTCCTTAAAACCTACCTCTTAGACCAAGTTTTTGGTCACCGGCCCTAAATGTCTCCTCCTTTGGCTCAGCATCAATTATTGTCTGATTACACTCCAGTGAAGGGCCTTGGGATGTTTTACTACGTTAAAGGTGCTATATAAATGCAAGTTGTTGTTGTTGAGGCATGTTGAGTTTGAATGTTGTCCTCGGCTGTCCACGTGCACTTTCCAGCAAGGATTGCTACCGGAAATAAGAACCACAAGTGCCAACTCTGGCTTGTTGGTGCCTCTCCATCCAGGATCACGGAGTCACATTCTAGAGTCTCTGAGTCAGAAGGTTGTGGGTTCAAGTCCCACTCCAGAGACTTGAGCACAAAAATCTAGGCTGACACTCCAGAGCAGTGCTGAGGGAGTGCTGCACTGTCGGAGGTGCCGTCTTTCAGGTGAGATGTTAAACCAAGGCTCCGTCTGCTCTCTCAGGTGGACGTAAAAGATCCCGTGGCACTATTTCGAAGAAGAGCAGGGGAGTTATCCATGGTGTCTTGGCCAATATTTATCCCTCGATTAACATCACTAAAACAGATGATCTGGTCATTATCACATTGCTGTTTGTGGGAGCTTGCTGTGCGCAAATTGGCTGCTGCGTTTCCCACATTACAACAGTGACTACACTTCAAAAAATACTTCATTGGCTATAAAGCGCATCCGGTGGTCATGAAAGGCGCTATGGAAATGCAAGTCTTTCTTTCTTGCTGATACTGCTGCCCCAACCATGATAAGTTAGCGCATCACATCCATTGTCCTCCTGTCTGCATTGTTCAAGTACACATGGCCTTTACCAACCGAGCCCTGGGGGAAGCTAATCTAGAATCCATATTCACTGAGGCTGAACCTCGAGTGCAGGAGGTTGTTGATGTTCAATTCCATATAATCATTAAAGATCGATTATATGCGGCATAAGGGGAGGTGGGACTGGAGAAACTGGAATGGACTGGTGAATCATGGATTGAAGAACATGAATGTATTTGCATATTCCATTCCTTGTGCGTCACAATGGAACACTGAGCAGTTTACATAGAATCCATGGCACAGAAACAGGCCGTTCGGCCCACCTGGTCCTAGGCTGCTGTTTATACTCCACACAAGCCTCCTCCTACTCTATTTGCCTCTTCCTACCCGATCCCCATTGTAAATGGTTCCCTATCATCAGGGACTATCCAGTCACTATATAAATGCAAGTTGTTGTTGTTTGTGGTATGTTACCTCTTGCAGTGGCTTAGATAACACTTACCACCTGCCTCTAATTTATTTTATTTAATGCATCAGGCAGCTTAATAACAGGATGCAGTTGCAAGAGGCACTTTATAGATGAAGAGAAATGTTTCACTAATTTGACCCCAGAAGTTACTGGGAGCCTAAAATTCTGAGGGGCCAAGATAGAGTGGACAGGAAGGACCTATTTCCCTTAGCAGAGAGGGTCAATAACCAGGGGGGCAGAGATTTAAAGTAATTGGTCAGAGGTTGAGAGAAGAGTTGAGGAGAAACTTTTTCATTCAGAGGGTGCTGGGGGTTTGGAACTCACTGCCTGAAAGGGTGGAAGAGGCAGAAACCCTCATCACATTTAAAAAGTACTGTACTTGGATGTGCACTTGAAGTGCCGTAACCTATAGGGCTATGGACCAAGAGCTGGAAAGTGGGATTAGGCTGGGATAGCTCTTTGTCGGCCAGCGCAGGCAAGATGGGCCAAATGACCTCCTTCTGTGCCATAAATTTCTATAATTCTATTTTGATTTGTAAATGCTGTTGTGAAGGGATAATTACTAGTCCTAGCCCTTTTCAGGCTCCCCAGAGCAAGTGTATTCCCCAGACGTTTGTCTTCCAGATACAGGAAACGTTGTTGTATCCGGCACAGATGGGACCGAGCTGTTGCTGATCTATCAAAACTGCCGGACATACCAGCATTAATGTTGAAGCATACGGAGGTTTTCATCTCCGTATCTGACAACAAACACTGTTGCTTAGTAGCAGCTTCTAAACAGTCGGCCCGTACCTTGGAAGCGTCTCTGTAGCTTAGCAACAGCTTCAGAGAGACTTTCCAGAGCCCGACTGTTGAAAAAAAAGCCACGAGAAGAAAAAAAACCGAACAAAACGGCTCCTGATTTCTGCCGGTAGATCAAGGTTTCCGGACATACAGCCTCTGGATAAACCAAAGTTTCCTGTAACACTTTTAATAAGTTTAACTAGACTGTAACTTTCCGGATATTATGAGGGTCTGGAAAACCCCCCCAGAATTCTGCAACTCCTCACAAAAGAGTGTACAGAAATTGAGTTCACGAGTTTGATACAGAAATACTATTTGAGACAATTGTAAAAATATATAGATTTATTAAAGAACCGACTTGCAGTTAACAGCTGGTAAGTCAAAATACAAATAGCTTACATTTCTTATTCTCAGCGATCCTTATTCTCAAATCTTAACTTTATTACATGTATACATTTCTTATTATTTATAATCCAGGATATCCACCAAAATCAAATAAGAGTACCTCTTGATCCCCGAGACTCAAAGAGTTAAAAATTTACAGAGCCTGCCTCTGAAGCTGAGAATTGCTTGCCCCTTCCAGCGACTTCTGACTTTCTATCTGTAAGCTCCATATTTTATATTCATTTTTGCAGTAGTAAACCTTTGAAGTTTTCTACTGATTTAAGCTAATTATCTCTAGTCATTCTCTGCTGACTTCTTTCTACTCTATTGTCAATACAGCTGTTAACTTTCAGAATCCTGTCTACTGTGTCGGTGTTTCAAAACTTATCATATAAAATGGTTATTACAGATTTATCTCTTTGATGCCATTCTTACGAAGGCCTTCAATTCAATTCTTAATATTGGCTCAACTGGTTATAAGCAGACGATGGGCTCGATTTTCCAAGCCCCGAGGAGGCGGGTTTAGAGGTGGGAGTGGTGGGAAAATTGCAGAATCGGGGGGCAGGAACCCATCCCGCCCCCCAACCCGCCTCTGTGCCAATGTCCCAGGAGGCGGGTAGCCGACCTGTGCTGGGAGCTGCCTCCCCGAGGCGGGAAGGGGATTAGTGCCAATTAACAGCCTGTTAACAGGTAGTTAACAGGCAGTTTTTTGCCTAATCCCTATTTTTAGCCCTGAAGTGTGGGCTGTCCGACGGCTCCGAACCATGCCAAGTTAGCGAGGCGGACCATCGGTCTGCAGGGGTTGGAGGGGTCGGGATGTCCGTTGTGCAGGTGAGTGATGGGTGCATGTGTGCAGAGGTAAGTGTGTGAGGTAAGTGTAAAGTGTTTTAATAAGTTTTACTTACCTTTACTTTCTCCTGCAGGCTTCCTTCCTTCAGTTCTCTGGCGTCCCTCAGCTCACCGGCACAGAAAGCAGAATGGCCGCTGAACTGTCAAAAGCTGCAGCCTCTGCTTTCTGGTCTGGGGAGATCGCTAACTGAGTCTGAGTAGAAGGACTCAAGTTAGAAGACAGATTGTCAGTGTTGGACAGCTTCACAGAGCTGTCAAACGCTGATTTTTCATCTGTCAAAAGCTCTTGACAGGTGAAATGTCAATCGCTGACATCACCAGTAACCAGGTGTCCCTTAATTGGCCTGCTGAGCCCACTGGGCGGGCTTAACAAGGTCAATCAAGGGAAAGTAGCGTGGGTTGGCCACAAGTCGATGGAGGTGGGACTACAACCCAAAAAGTGGGAGTCTCGCCTCCATCACGTCCCCATTGACAAAATTGAGCCCGTCGTGTCTCCTAACTGTTTCATTTTCAATACAAAAACCATGTGATTGCTTGGTGTCATCTATTGAAGTCATATCTACAAAGTCTTCTGTAGGTATCATATTTACAATATGTAAATCAAAACCACTTCAACCAGGGTGTTCCATGCATTTCTTAGCTACTTCAATTGGTTGTATTACAAACTTATGTTTCCTGTCTTTCATTTGATGCCTTATTTATCAAAGGCACATGGTTCTTTAATGTTCTGTGTTTGTGTTCGAAGTGTTAGTTTTTAACACTTTAAACTGGGTATAGCTGTTGTGTTGGTTTCAAACTGCAGACTCCTTGGAAGCAAGCCTTTGCTTCTTCAATAGGGCCTTTGTCTCAGTATTAACAATCAATTCCCATTTCAAAAGCTTGTGTTGTGTTTACAACTTTTGTGTTAACACTTCATCTTATCTCAGAAGCCTGTATTGACAGCTTGTGTCGTTGAGGCTTTTTAAAATTTTAAACCCAGTATGTCATGTTTTAATAAGGTCAGAATTCTGTTCATAGGATGGTGTATCTTTCTGAAATATGGCTTTTCCTTTACAGTTGGGGTGGCAACAGAAAAGGCAGATATTTTACTACAACAACTTGTATTTATATAGCGCCTTTAACGTATTAAAATGTCCCAAGGTGCTTCACAGGAGCGATTATCAAACAAAATTGGACACTGAGCCAGATAACGAGATAGTAGGACAGGTGACCAAAAGCTTGGTCAAAGAGGTAGGTTTTAAGGAGCGTCTTGAAGGAGGAGAGAGAGGTAGCGAGGCGGAGAGGTTTAGGGAGGGAATTCCAGAGCTTAGGGCCCAGGCAGCTGAAGGCACGGCCACCACTGGTGGAGCGATTAAAATTGGGGATATGCAAGAGGCCAGAATTGGAGGAGCGCAGATATCTCGGAGGGTCATAGGGCTGGAGGAGATTACAGGGATATGGAGGGGGCGAGGCCAAGGAGGGATTTGAAAACAAAGATGAGAATTTTAAAATCTAGACGTCGCCGGACCGGGAGCCAATGTATTTACCTACTGTAATACTAGAATGAGAATGTTTCGGCTCCTTAGGTAAGTGAGAAAGTACCAGACAATGGCACTGCCTGGGAGACAGTTCTACAGATAGCAAAAGAGACAAGGAAATATTGATGACCTCTGTGGCATTGCCTGAGTGTCTTGTTGACAGCGAGTGCAACTGGCAGGGATCTGAGCGTGGCAAACAGCCAACCTGCAGGCAAGTTAGGGGAGGAGTGAGATTTCCTACTTAATAAATTATGTGTAGTTGAGGGAATAATTCTTCATCAAGCGAATGTCATATTGAATTCAAATGATTTATATTGTCAGCTCTGTAAATTACTAAATGGATCTATTTATTGTTTACCTGGACATGCCGAATGTTCTCCAGCAGTTGTGATTTTACCTGGATGGTTTTTAATATCAGCCAGGAGTCGTGATCTTGACAATGACAGAATGAAGTAATATAGATGGGCTGAGTTTTCATGCATTTTTCCTTTATCTGTGCATATCTCTTTAATGACTATTGCCTTTGTTTTAGTTACTTTGCTTTCTGTTAAGTCTGTGTGTTCCAGTTATATTTAAGGTCAATTACTGACACAGACTACAAGAGTAACTTTTCAATAGGTCTTTACTATTCGGAGGTTAGGGCTGTACTACCCAGCAAATTACTACACAGCACTTATATACCGATGTGGTCACCACCGGTATTGCCGTATACAGCAGCCAGAGAAAGTAGTACATCTCTTAAGGTGGAACAGGTTTAAGTTCTCTTAAGGTGGAACAAGTTACATACACCACACTTTCCCTAGATTTGCAAAGAGCAACTCCATAATCCATTTCATAGCAGATGCTGCTTTGACAGTGGAAACTGCTCAGAGTTTTAATGGTCCCCTTGTGCTGCTTACAAAGATTTAGTTTTGTTCTCATCTGTGCTTCTAATTGGGGATATCTGATGAGCTTGACTAGAACAATCAACCAGGAGGAGAAAGAGCCCAGCACAACGTAAAGGAATAAACCAGTAGCAGGAACCCTAACAGAGCTACTAGCCAGCCAGGATCCATTATTTCTCAGCACAACTGAACAGCAGAGACCAAACAAGTTACGTTAACCAATAAACATACATTACTACCAACACTACCAATGGACAGCAGAGGTCCCCGGCTCCGACCTCCCTCGCAGACAGTGGACGGCGCTCAGCCCAATCTGCACGGGGCTCGGACGGTGCGTCCACCTGCTCCACCAGTGGAGGATGAGGGACGGCCCGAAGTGAGGCTGTGGCCGTGAGCCCCAGACCACGGAACACATCACACCAACCTGCCCACTGAGATCTGTGGTGGGAGGCACCTCATTTCTCCCCTCGGCATCTCAGGAGGCCATCGAATGGAGAGCCAAACCAGACATCCCATTATAAGCTTTTCCCACCATACCAAACAACAACTACCAACACGTGGACAGCCATTGTAAGAAATAGTGCGCGCTTCTTTCACAATTTCACGACATCCCAAAATGCTTTACAGCCAATTAAGTACTTTTAAAGTGTAGTTCATGTTATAATGTAGGGAAACGCGGCAGCCAATTTGCACATAGCAAGCTCCCACAAACAACAATAAGATGAATGACCAGATAATCTGTCTTAGTGATTTTGTTTGAGGGGAAAAATATTGTCCAGGACACCGGGGAGAACTGCGCTGCTCTTCTTAAAATAGTGTCATGGGATCTTTTACATCCATCTGAGAGGGTAGGTAGGGCCTCAGTTTAAAGTCTCATCCAAAAGAGGGCATCTCCGCCAGTGCAGCACTCCCTCATTGCTGCATTGAAATGTCAGCCTAGATTTTGTGCTCAAGTCTCTGGAGTGACCTTCTGACTGAGAGGTGAGAGGTGGGAGTGCTACCATGGAGCCATAGCTGACAACTAGAAATCTAAGCTATCAGTGAGCTCTATCCACTGATACTACCAAATCAAATATGTAATGGGTCATCAAAATATTTATCTGAATGTAAACTCTTGGAACTGCAATTGAAATGGAATGGCTGGAATGGGTAATGACCAAGTTGCGTTAAACCAATCCTTTGTATAATAAGAACAATAAAAACATAAGAAATAGGAGCAGGAGTCGGGCATTTGCCCCTCAAGCCTGTTCCGCCGTCCAATAAGATCATGGCTGATGAGATCGTCGACACAACGCCACATTCCCGCCCGCTCCCCATAACCCTTGACTCCCCTGTAGCTCAAATATCTGTCAATCTCCACCTTGAATATATTCAATGACTCCGCCTCCACAGCTCTCTGGGGTAGAGAGTTCCAAAGATTCACGACCCTCTGAGAGAAGAAATTCCTCCTCATCTCCGTCTTAAATGGGGGACCCCTTATTCTGAGACTGTGCCCCCTAGTTCTAGATTCCTCCACGAGGGGAAACACCCCCCCTGCATCTACCTTGTGTGAAACTTTCATGTAGTGGCATTCTGATGATGTTATCAGCAATTGGGACATACCAATAAAGCATAGCTAGAAGGGCATAACTGATATAATGGCCCAGAAATTCGGGTCCCCACGGGTGAGTACGCACGGGGTACTCACCTGTAGGCCCAATGGAAGTGCCGGTTTTGTGCACGCACTGCGCATGCGTGGGAAACCGGCACTTCCATTCCCCTGAAAGAAGGGGTTCAGAGGTCGAACGCGTGCGCCGGAGAGGCAGCGCGTGCGCATCGAACTTACGGTTTTTTGCAGGTTTCTCCGGGAGGGTAAGTCTCCAGAAGTTACACATTTGAAAAGCAGCCACAAGGCCTGCTTTTTACAAGGTAAGTGGTGAATTAATTAAAATTAAAACATTTTTTCCACAGGTTTATTATTTTTAAATACTTTAAAGCAAGGTACGTTTATTTTTAGCCCCGTTAGAAAATAAAAAAAAAATTTCAAAAATTTAAATTATTGTTTAAAAGTTATTTCATGTAATTTATAGTTTATTTAAAAAATGTGATGTTTTTTAAATTTATTTGAAGATTTAGTGATGTTTTGGGGCCCGTAGTATTTATAAGGTTTGACAGGTCCTGTCAAATTTATGAATGGAGCATTCCCTGCTCCGATTGGCTCCCCATGGCCCACGTGATCCCAGGGGACGCTTCGAACTAACTGCGCCCCTGGGATACGCAAGCACTCTGCGCCAGCAGTTGGAGGAGGC
Organism: Somniosus microcephalus; assembly: GCF_052327205.1. Taxonomy (NCBI): domain Eukaryota; kingdom Metazoa; phylum Chordata; class Chondrichthyes; order Squaliformes; family Somniosidae; genus Somniosus; species Somniosus microcephalus. Next base: position 77,684,731 of record NC_141006.1, on the reverse strand, counting down.
CCGGGATCAGAATTACACGGGGGGCCACAGCACAATGGCCGGCGCGCTAGGTAAGTGCAGGTCGGGGGCTTACACCCACAGGAAGCCCCCGACCCGAATTTCTGGGCCATTATAAAACCTTTGGCTGGGTGTGATTTATATAATTGGGTTGTAGTTATACTGCGTTAAAGGCTCTATATAAATGCAAGTTGTTGTTCTAGTTGTAGAAAGGGGTCCTGTAGAAGCAGGGTGAGAGACCCAAGGTCATTCTGTTTGTCCAGTTCCTCCAATAACATTTCCTCAACACCATTGTGTCTGCTGTCTTCTAGTTCTAAGTGCTGTGGTGTTGGAGGCGCCATCTTTCAGACCGAGAACTCACGTTCCATTTTAACTCCTTTCCCAAGTCCTCTTGTTTCTAAGGATAAGGGGTAAGCCATTTAGAATAGAGATGAGGAGGAATTTCTTCACCCAGAGAGTGGTAAACCTGTGGAATTCTCTACCACAGAAGGCAGTAGAGGCCAATTCATTAAATATATTCAAGAAGGAGTTGGATATATTTCTTAAGGCTAAAGTGATCAAGGGATATGGGGAGAAGGCAGGGACAGGGTACTGAATTTGAATGATCAGCCATGATCGCATTGAATGGCGGAGCAGGCTCGAGGGGCCGAATGGCCTACTCCTGCTCCTATCTTCTATGTTTCTATGTTTCTAGATGCGAAAGATTCCACGGCACAATTCAGAAGAAGAGATTATAGGCCTAAAAATTCGGTTGCTTTGCGCCTCCAGTTAGCGCCCTTCCTCTTGGGGCGCTACCGGTGAATTTCGGCTGCGGGGGCACTAACTTTTTCGGGGCGCGACCCAATTTTTCCCCCTATACATCTAACAGCATCTTCTACATTTTAGCGGCCTGGTGTCATGATCTCTAAATTACAGAAGCGCACTGAGCACTTTTGATGTAAAGGAAAAGAGAAACCAAATACTTGCCAAAGTGCAATAAATGGTAATGAGATCTGTTATGAAGCTGACAAGAATTTTCGTATTCAGTGATTTATGCTCAATTACTTTCCCCACCACACTGACCTTCCTCAGCCGTTGCCTCCTTTGTGCCTAGTTTAATTACCGCAGTGGCTCATTTGAGCTCTACTTTTACTTTTTTTTGCTGATTCCCTGTATTCCTCTCGAAATTCATTATAGCCCCGTTCTGGGGCGTTAAAACTTCGGGAACGGAAAAATGATCACCTGGCGCTAATGATGAGAGACTCCCACGAAATTCAGTTGTAGCGCTCAGCGAGGGAAGCGGAGCGCTATATCAAGTGTTGCCACTTCCCCTAGAGCGCTAAAGGGAGCGAGGGGGCGGGTGCGGCAGAGCGCCGAGCAATGATCCGTGCAGCGCTGCCGGATTCGCAGGTGCCTTCCCACCCTTAAAGGGGAGGGCCCATGCTCACAGCAGTTAAAGGGAAGGCTGGGGATGGGCTGGTGACGGCGCCCACGATCCGCGAGGAGCAGCCCCGAGCGCTCAGAGTGCAGGACCGACCTATCGCAGCAATGAAAAATTAAAAAAAACAGCACAATGGGGTGTGACATTTTTTTATTGCCCTACCTGACCACCAATCCCTTTAATTACCGCTCCCCAAGCGGCCGGCCGAGGTCACAGCACCGCCTGCTGGCACCCGGCGAAGCTGCAGGGGGCGGAAGCGAATTTAGCATCCGGGGCGGTAACGGGGCGATGTGCACCGGGTGACGTCACAATCTCCGGGGCGCAGGAGGCTGAGGCGGTAAGTTTTACCACTGTCGTTTCTTTCGCCGCACCCGGTCGGTAAGCCGTTAGCGCCCTGTTATGGCCCCCTCCCCCCCCTGGAGGCGATATTGGGAGGCGCAAAGGAGGCCAATTTCTAGCCCTTTTTTTTCTATCCTGCTCCTTGTTCCAAAGTTCCAGCTTCTCCAGGGAATCTCTGCTCATCCCTCCTTTAGTTTCTTGTGTTCTCCAGCCAACATATTTCTCTGATCCTTTGTTTAAAATCAACAGCACTGTAAGATCCCGGGGTGCTAACTTCTGATCGTGGACAGCCATCCTCCTTCCCCTCTGGGTCAACATTTTTGAGTGACAGCTACTGAGGAATGCAATGCTCCAGGCTCCTGGGAAGATGGGACTATTCACAGCGCGTGCAAGGATTTTCTGCTTGTAAGTCACTCCACTCCTTCCCACCCCATACACTCTAGCAATGGAAAAAAGTACAAGAGCAATAAAACCAACAACACAGAGTGAAGCACGAACTTTTGATTAATATCTGAGATTTTTTGTATAAAAGCAACAAAATAGAGTAACTCATGACGTTTTGAACTATATCTAAGATATCATTGACAGGAAAAATAATTCAATAAAACTGTCCCGGCCAATATTTATCCTTCAATCAACATCACTAAAACAGATTAACTGGTTATTATCACATTGCTGTTTGTGGGATCTTGCTGTGTGCAAATTGACTGCCATGTTTCCTACATTACAACAGTGACTCCACTTCAAAAGTACAGGAAACTTTCGATTTACCAGCACCTAAATAACCGGAAATCTCAGTTAATCGGCAAAATTCAGGAGTAGGTTCAGGTAACTTTTATTACTTGCCTTCCTCCATTTGTTGCTGTGCAAGGGTGTGGCTGCAGCTGTTGCTAAGCTACAGAGATGCTTGCAACCTGTGGCCATTGTTCTGAACCTGTTGCTAAGCAACAGGGTTTGTTGCTTTATACGGAGCTCTCAGCTCCGTATCTTTTACTATAGCTTTCGGTTATCTGGAATTTTTGATGAACCGGCACCACGTCGGTCCCGTCCGTGCCGGATAAAAAAAAGTTTCCTGTACTTGATTGGCTGTGAAGCGCTTTGGGACGTCCTGAGGTGGTGGAAGGCGCTATAGAAATGCAAGTCTTTCTTTTTCTTTTTAAATTAAAGGATTTACAATATATAATGCACTAACATTGTAAATATGCTATGTGTTATATAGAACTAACCCCACCACTCTCACCAGCTTCGGGCCCACCCTCAACAACAGGAACATGTCAGCTCCGAGACTCAACACTAAGAATGCCTCCTCTCCCAGTCCCAGCTACAGCTATGCCCCGGCTCTGGTTCAGTCGCAGAAAATGCTTCCGCTCTGTCTCTCAGACCCAGGAACACCTCCACTTCTGGCTTCAGCTCCATGAATGCCTCTACTGCTGACCTGAGTCCCAGAAACACTGCCCACCTCGGACCCTGCCATCTCCTGCTGTACCTTCTTCAAGGATATAGACTAGAAAAGGAAAAATTTTACAGGGCTATGGGGAAAGAACAGGAGGGGGGGAAGTGGGGTTAATTGGAAAGCTCTTTCAAAGAGCCGGCACAGGCACGATGGGCCGAAAGGCCTCCTTCTCTGCTGTGTGATTCTATGATTCTACACTCAGTCGGCAGGTAAGAGAAAAGCATCCCTGCATCAACGTGTGTGTCGCTGCGTGCCCGCGCCAACTCCGAGCTCATCCAACTGCTGCTAATCCCTATCCCCATGTTATCTATCCCACCGCACTCCCCTGCTCTCCAGCCGCATTTCCCACCAAGTGCTCCACTAGCCATGTAAATATCAATTAATACAACATTTCAGTTACTTCCCTCTTCTCTTTATTGCCAATCCATGCTGAATATCCACTTCATTATCTCTCCTTCCAAGTAGCTTTCAGAACTTCAAAATCAATATATATGAGTTCAGTGAGCATTGTAAACAGGATTGTACCTAATATTTGTGTTCAATATTATGACAAAACATTCAGTACTAATTTTAGAAATTAGATGAAATCTTTAAAGCTGCTTTATATTTCTTAAATTGCATCAATATCTCTGTTGAGATAAAAGCTCTGTCTGATCCACTGGGCATCGGCCCTTTGAAAGGTTGAGATGCATCACATCCGGATCTAAAGCTTAAGACACTTAAAAACATGGCTCCAGAATACCTGGGGAAACTTAGGGGAGGGGTGCGTATAGCCCTCTGCCCCAGGGGCCTCTCCAATTGTAAGAGATGAGTCAGCATATCACTAAAACAGATTATCTGGTCATTATCACATTGCTGTTTATGGGAGCTTGCTGTGCGCAAATTGGCTGCTGCGTTTCCCACATTACAACAGTGACTACACTTCAAAAAAAAAGTACATCATTGGCTGTGAAGCGCTTTGGGACGTCCGCTGGTCGTGAAAGGCGCTTTAGAAATGCAAGTCTTTCTTTTTTCTTTTCATATTATCTCTGACAATTGGAGTTTTTGACCTCAAGACAGAAACTTGCAAAGAATATTTACGCAGGAAAAGAGTTCCGTGGGTACCCGGGGCTCATATATATTCTAACACATTGAGCATCGACTCTCCTTTCAAAATGCATTTATATTCTCCGTACACCTCAGCTTCATTATAAAGCTGTCACTTCGAACAGCATCCCTGGTATAACATGACTGGATCTTAGTTCCCAACTTCTTCATTCCACGCTCTAGCATTTTTATTAACGTTTCAGGATAATACATAAAATACATACTTGGAGTGTGTTATAAAAGGGAATAAGGAGAATCACAGGCTTTTTCTTTTCTTTTCAGTGGTGTGTCGATCTCAATTTTACACGGCAAGTTTTGTGGTGAATGGATTCATAGGAACATGAGAATTAGGAGCAGGAGTCGGCCACACGGCCCCTCGGGCCACCTCTGCCATTCGGCCCCTCAAGCCTGCTCCGCCATTTGGCCCCTTGAGCCTGCTCCGCCATTCGGCTCATCGAGCCTGTTACACCATTCGGCCCCTCGAGCCTGTTCCTCCATTCGGCCCCTCGAACCTGCTCCGCCATTCGGCCCCTCGAGCCTGCTCTGCCATTCGGCCCCTTGAGCCTGTTCCACCATTCGGCCCCTCGAGCCTGTTCCTCCATTCGGCTCCTCGAGCCTGCTCCGCCATTCAATAAGATCATGGCTGATCTTCGACCTCAATTCCACTTTCCCGCCCGATCCCCATATCCCTCGATTCCCCTAGAGCCCAAAAATCTATCGATCTCTGTCTTGAATATACTCAACGACTCAGCATCCACAGCCCCCTGGGGTAGAGAATTCCAAAGATTCTCAACCCTCTGAGTGAAGAATGTATAACGGGAATGGGAGCAAGACTGTTTGAACTCTCTTTCTTACAGGAGGTAGATTCCTACCTAAATATTTAGGAGAGGGGTATTTATACACCCCTGCTCCACTCCTACCAGGTGTCTCTCCAACTGTAAGAGATGAATCAGCATATTCCTCCCTGTTGCCTGTCTGAGTCAAAGGAACAAATCCACTGCCCTGAACCCAGGGCCCATTGTCCGTGATTTATTTGATCTGGAGCCTGTTTAAAGAAACGCCTCTTTATAAGAAGGGTGAGTCTCACTGACCTCGTCTGGTGGTGCAAACACAACTCTGCATTGCGCACGTTATTTGAAAACAAATTAAGACTAACAGGAGCGGGCTGTTTCAGCTTTAACAACTCTATTACTGTAATATTAAGGGATTGTGCTGTTAAAACTCTGAACAAAAACACTCCAAAAAAGGAAGATGAACTAAATAGATACGAATAAAGCAGGGGAAACTGCAATCAGCCAAGTTAATTTGTGTGCCGAGGCAATGGATGCCGCCATGCTGCTTGACCATGGAGGCATCACAGATCCTACCCTCAATCACAAACGACATTTACAACCGGTCACGTCATCAGGAGTTTGACTTTTTCTCCTGCTGTTCCCCACCTCATGGGCACAGAAGCCAATGCAGTGCCCTGCTGCCACCCAGACTGACAGAGTTCAGCTAAACTGAAACGGGCCTGAATCTTGGGCTTCTTGATCTGTATGGCACAGTTCCACCCTGGGCAGTGCCTTCCCAGCCCAGCCACTCTGAGCTGAAGAAAACAATTGTCATCCCACTGGAATATCTGCCACTGATTTCTGTATTTTTTATTTATTCGTTCACAGGATGCAGGCGTCACTGGCAAGGCCAGCATTTATTGCCCATCCCTAATTGCCCTCGAGAAGGTGGTGGTGAGCCGCCTTCTTCATGCAGTCTTTGTGGTGAAGGTACTCCCACAGCGCTGTTAAGCCTCGTGTAAGAGGTTGGAGTCAGGGTCAAGGACTCCCAATGCCCGAAGTTCCCACTTCCCCAGCTCAGAGGGGATCTGGTGCAGCCCTGGAGGCCGATAGGCCAACAGCAACAAAGCTTATCCCAAAAGGGTGCGAGTGGGCTCCACCTGTTAGGGCAGAGGAGGGGTCCAGGCAGAGGAAGCTTCCTGGACCCTCGAAGAACAGAGAATTCGGATTTGACCCTTGACACAGGGGGCCGGGGGTGGGGGGTGAGGGGGTGCTCCACTGGGAATCGGGAATGGAGCAGGTGTTGGATATTTCAGTTGTGTGACGGGCCCCACGTTGATGATTTTTCCTTCCTGCTAACCCTACACTGGAGTGCTCCAGCAGGTAGGATCCCAGCCGAACCATTGGGGTCGTGACCAATGTTCCCTTTAAGGTGCGTGGCCACGCAGCCAGCTCACCAGCTTTTAAAGAGGAAAAACCATGCCTGTGCGGTATTTTGAATGGGCCGCGCAGCCCCTTAAAGCGACTGCTCACTCCCCAAAAAAATGAAAGGGAACTGGTCGTAACCTGTGGATTTTGAGGGCCATTACTTCAAACATCTACAAATAAAAATATTAAATTACAGTAGGAGTATTTTGGTCCTATACCTTTCGGAGATGTGCTATACATTGAGCTCAGCACTGAAATCAAAGTGCATTAGTCCTCTTTGAACCTGTGTAATTACTTCAAACCTGGCTCATTCATCTTTCAAAAATTTATTTCAATCTTATTGTAATAATCTCATTACTGACAGTCCTAGTTCTAAATCAACTCCAGCGCACAGACAGGACTGGTTGGCTGATATTAAATTATGGAACTGAACAGAAATTGACAAATAGATCCCTGGAAACGGGAGACTGGAGCCTTAACCCTTTCAGGACTGGACGCCAGCCGACATCAGTGTTTCAGAAGCAGACATTGGCTCAGAAATCCCACTGCACAGCGCCTGTTTTTTCAGGTGGGAAGCGGACACTGAAGGTTCCAATATGGCGTCCGGCATGCTCACGCCTAGGCCGCGCCGGAAATGCGGCGCTCGCCATATTGGTTAGGGCCGTCCAGGGCACAAGCCCGAAATGGGCATTGTAAAATCCGGGGCCCGACACCTGGTTCAGGCTCCTTTGCCAAAATCGGGTCGCGAGCCACGCCCCGCGCAAGCGACCGTCAGTTTTCACGGGCGCGTAGCGGCCAAACTGGCTGTCCTTAAATGGGCCGTTGGAGGCTGCCACCAACATGGTCAGGAAAAATTGTGACTTTTACCTGAACGTGGAGCCGGGACGAGCAGGAGTGTTCCCCCCCTCCCCCGCTCCCCCACCGCCAGACTTACCTGCTGGAATGCAGGTTGGTCTCAGTGAGCTGCCTCTGGGGTCGCGCCTGGTGCCTGAAGCTCAAAAGAAGCTGGTGGACCGGTTTTCCGTGGTGCCACATTGCGCCCAGGTTCGGGGGTGATCCAATTTTCAAGGCCATTGTTCTTTACCTGGATTTTCTAGATGAAGGAGCAGGCTCAGTGATGACTATGGGTCAAGGCCACAACACAAACATAAAACAGGCAGAGTATTTTCTAAAAATAATGACCGGGATGTTGGACCTGTTTGCGGCGGCCTCGCTTCCGCCCACTTCTGGTGGGTCCCGCGGCGGCTGCCATTTTGGGCAGGCCGGCAGCGCTGTCGCTGCCTGTGCTTGCTGCGGAAACGGAAATGAGGCAGATCGTGACGTCAGTGAGTATGCAACGCTGATTTGACGCACGATTTGCCATTTTGGACGGCGCCACTCCTTTTAACACCCTCTCCAAATCACGACCTGCAACAATTATGTTAATAGGGATTTGAGGCCGCCTTTGCCAACATTGTTTTTGACTGAACATTCTTAGGGGATTTTTTAAGATAGCACTCACTTTTACCAAGAATTCAACACTGCCTCACCGAAAGTTTTGATGGGGATTAAGGCTTCCGCTCAGTTCACAAACAGATCTCATAAAAGCTTTGTTATTAACAGCAAATTAAAGGGGCTGAAAGGACACACTGGCCTAGAAATTCACTTGCGTTTGCGCCCAATTAGGGGCGAAAGAGTGGGTTGCGCCGGAAGTTGCGTCGCGCCCGAAATTAGGTGGGCCCTAACATCGGCGTTAGCCGGTAGCGCTGCGCCGGCACCGATGACGCCATCGGTGTGCGCAGTGCCCCGGTACCGCCCGAAACCACGCCGATCCCCATCTTCAGTAGCGGCCGCCTCATCCGTGGCGGCCGCTAACAACATCGGGAGACCGGGTCCTTACAGCCGTCTTAGCGGGGCGCTTTAAGGTGGAGGTGCGGCCGGCTGCTTTTTCGGCGGCCGCCAGCCCGCACCTCCTTCCCCGGCCTCCTCCACCGCCCCCCGCGGCATTGCCGGCTGGTTTCCGTGGAGCCCGGCACTTCTCCGTTGTGCCGGGCTCTTTTGCCGGCACTTGCAATCGGGGCTCCGGCCGTTGCAGGCACCTCCCCCTTAAGAGAAGGGGGAGGCCTGCAGTACAGCAGCCTGCCGCACCGCATCGGGTGGCGCAGCGGGACCGGCAGCGCTGAAATTCACTTTCAGCGCCCCAAGCAGGGCGGCCAAACCCTGGAACAGCGCCCGGTTCCGCTTTGGGGCGCTGAAAGTGAATATGGGGCGGGCACAACTGGCTTCGCGGCGGGCGCAAAATTTACGGCGCAAACGAGCTGGCGGGGCTATACCCAATTTCTAGGCCAGTGCCTTTTCACCTCTGCAACCTCTATCTGAACCCAATCAGGATTCACAAAAGTCCACGCCCCCATTGACACCCCCCTTGCCAAGTTCCACCGACTCACAGCCACCCATGCCCAGAAAACCTTGCCTGTGACTTCAAACCTTTCATTGGCCTCACTCTACCCTACCTGTTAAGTCCGTGAATGATTGAGACACGGACTAGCAGGAGAGAAAACAAAACGATCTTTACTGGTGAAAGGCATAAACGAAACTAAAACAACAGAGGCTCTCTAGCGCCTTTTATCCAGGGGTGGTCACTGCCGGTACTGCAGTCTGAGACCAGTTATTCTCTTAAAGGTACATACACAACAATTCCTCCCCTTTTAGATAAACAGTACATAACATTCATTTAACAACTAATGATAACGAATTACAATCACAATTACTGTTGCTAGATACATTGGTTATGTTTAAGCAATTATAAGTTCAGTCTTTGAGGAGGCTTCCTGATTCTGTCTGGATAACGCCTCTTTGGAGTATCAGGTTCTTCTGGCAATGTTGAGTCGGAATCAATGTCGTTGTTTGGTTCATCTGCTTCCAATATTACCGGTTCTGCGGTAGCTGCAATTGGAACGTCGATTTCATTACCAGGTGTATCAGATCGTGGTGTGGAGTTGACGTTTTCCAGTGACACTAGAATCTGGTCAGCATGGCGTCTTACAATGCTCTCCCCAACGTCCACGGTATACATGAGAGGTCCTTGTCGTGTACAAATCGTTCCTGGCTGCCATTTCTTAGTGCGGTAGTCCCGGGCCAAAACTGGTTGACCTATCTTAAAACTCCTGGTCGGCCTTTCATTCATATTCTGAAACTGCCTGTTCTCCACATCTCTTCGGACGTTTGGCTTAACCAAATCCAAGCGGCATCGTAGTCTTCGATTGAAGAACATCATGGCTGGAGTTTGGTTGGTAACCGCATGTGTCGCATTCCGGTAGGCAAACAAGAAGTTGTCCACCTTGTGTTGTAGGGGTATATCTTCATTACACATTGCCTTGATAGCCTTCTTGAATGTTTGAACAAACCTCTCGGCCAATCCATTAGTGGCTGGATGATATGGGGCAGATGTGTAATGCTTAACACCATTGTTCTTTAAGAACCTCCGGAACTCTTCAGACACAAACTGTGGTCCATTGTCAGAGCAAATCTGTTCAAGCAGCCCATTCCTGGCGAATATGGTTCGTAAAACTGCGATAGTTTTTTCCGTGGTGGTTGAGGACATTTTTATGACCTCTGGCCACTTTGAATGTGCATCTACCGCAATTAAAAACATCGAGTCCATGAAGGGACCAGCAAAGTCAATGTGCACCCTTTGCCATGGAGATGAGGGCCACTCCCATGGATGCAGAGGAGCTTGTGGTGGGGCGTTTTGGACCTTTTGGCATCCTGCACAGCTCTTGGTCATCTCTTCGATTTCTCTATCGATTCCCGGCCACCACACAAACGCTCTGGCTAAGCTCTTCATTTTTACCCCACCCAGATGACCCTCATGAAGCTCATTGAGCACTCTATCCGTCAACTTAGGTGGAATTACTACTCTGGATCCACACATCAAGGTTCCTCTGCACACTGACAGCTGTTCTCTTCTTGGCGAAAATGCTGGCAGCAGTGGTTCGCCATGTGCTGGCCATCCCTTCACCGTTAAATCATAGACCCGTGATAGTGTCGGGTCATTCCGTGTTTCCTTTTCTATGTTTGCATTCGTCACAGGGAGACATTCGACTATGGTCGAGTGGAATAACTCCATTGGATCCACTGCAAGGTCTTCTTCTTCCACCATCGGCAACGGTAGACATGACAATCCATCAGCATTTCCATGCTGTTTAGTTCCCCTGTACTCGATGTCATATTGGTGTGCCCCTAGGAAAAGGGACCATCTCTGCAGCCGTTGTGCTGTCATTATCGGTACGCCCTTCTGAGGGTTGAAAATGGAGACAAGAGTTTGATGATCGGTTAGTAGAGTAAATTTTTGACCGTGCAGATAGTGATTGAACTTCTTCACCCCCCACACTAGGCTGAGGGCCTCTCTGTCAATCTGGGCGTAGTTACGCTCGGCAGAAGTTAACGAGCGTGACGCAAAAGCTATCGGCCTCTCCGAACCATCAAGGAATTTATGTGACAGTACCGCCCCAATGCCGTAGGGAGACGCATCACACGCCAGCCTGATTGGCAGTGCTGGGTTGTAGTGAGCCGATACTTCCTTCGAAGTGATTAAGTCCTTACTCTTCTGAAAAGCACGTTTACAATCATCGCTCTATTTCCATGCTACCCCCGTTCGTAGCAGGGCGTTCAGTGGGTGCAGAATTGTCGACAAATTCGGCAAAAACTTATGATAGTAATTCACCAACCCGAGGAATGACCTCAGCTGCGACACATTTTCAGGCGCTGGGGCCTTAACAACCGCTTCAATTTTGTCAGGGGACTTATGTAACCCCTCTTCATCAATCACGTGGCCACAATACGATATCTGTTTCTTAAAAAATTCGCACTTGGGGCGGTTGGCTCGCAGCCCATGTTCCCGTAGTCTAGTGAGCACCTGTTCTAGGTTGTTAAGGTGTTCACTGTCATCTTCACCTGTTACAAGGATGTCGTCCAAGTAACACTGAGTCCCCGGAATCCCTTGCAGGACTTGTACCATCGCTCTTTGCCATATCGCCGGAGCCGATGCTACTCCGAATACCAATCGATGATACCGGTAAAGACCTTTGTGAGTGTTTATCGTGAGATACTTCCTAGAGGACTCTTCAACCTCCATCTGCAAATATGCTTGTACTAGGTCAATTTTTGTAAAACGCTTCCCCCCAGACAGTGAGGCGAAGATGTCTTCTATCCTTGGAAGGGGATATTGTACTGTGTGAAGGACAGGGTTCACCGTCACCTTGAAATCCCCACAGATGCGAATCTTCCTTGGCTCTCCGGACTTATTGCTTAACGTTTTCTTCATGACAGGAACGATGGGTGTCGCCCACTCGCTCCAGTCGACCTTAGACAACACGCCCGCCTTCTCCAGATTCTCCAGCTCTGCCTTGATGGCTGGACGAATTGCATATGGTACCGGTCTCGCTTTGAAAAACTTGGGAACTGCATTCTCTTCTATTTTTAACGAGGCGGTTACGCCTTTAAGCGTGCCCAGTTCTTGTTGAAATACCTCTTTGGCGTTAGCTAAGATTGTTGACAATCGTCCAGGAGTGACGTCTTCATCTTTTTTACCGTCCACCGTCATTGCATGAATGGAATGCCAATCTAAGTTTATCTTCCTGATCCATTCCCGTCCCAATAACGGTGGTCCACCATTTGGCAGTATGTAGAGATACAATTTCCGTATTTTCTTGCCATTGTATTCGACAGGCACCCTTATTTTTCCTCTGGGGTATACTTTTTGCCCCGTATACGTTGTCAAGACGATGGATGTCTCTCTCAAGGGTATGTGTGAAAATAGCCGCTCATAGTCTCGTCGATTCATGACGGTTAGCGCTGATCCTGTATCCAATTCCATTTTAACTTGGGACCCTGCTATCGTGAGGGTGACCCAAATGGTTCGGTGATCCTCTTTTGCGATTACATTGTGAAGTTTGAGACAGCTTAATCTCCTGTTCTTGGATTCACTATCACTCATCTGGTCTTCGGAACTACTGTCCGTCATCTTTTGTACTTTCTTGTACGGTTCCTTAGTAGCCTTTTTGTTGTCGCTGGTCTTCTTCCCAGACCTACAAACTCGTGCAATGTGTCCAATCTTCCCGCATTGTCTGCATATTTTGTCTTTGGACCAGCAGTCCTTCTGGTCATGGTTAGTTCTGCCGCAGCGATAACATTTTGCAAATCCCCGTGTCATTTCGTGGGTGCCGTATTCCTGTGGTTTTTGTTGAATTTCTGCAGCTCCCCTGGCTGCTGCTTCATACGATACTGCCACGCTGAAAGCCTTATCTAGTGTCAGCTCTTTTTTTGCGAGTAACTGCTTCTGTGTTCCTTCACTCAGGAGTCCACAGACAAATTTGTCCCGTAGGGTATCTGCCAGTCCTGCTCCGAACTGGCAGTGCTTTGATAGCTTGTGTAGTTCCGTAAGATACTCAGCATTGCTCTCATCTTTGTGCTGAGTTCTCCTGTGGAATTTAAATCTTTCTGCTATCAACAGCGGTGCAGGGTTTAAGTGCTCCTGTAGAACAGCAACAATTTCGTTTAAACTCTTCGCCTTCGGTTCGGCTGGAGTAATCAGATCCCGCAATAGGCCGTACGTACTAGCACCCATTACGTTTAACAATATTGATGCCTTTTTCCCCTCCGCTATTTCATTTGCCTCGAAATATACCTCGACTCTTTCCACATACGTGGTCCAGTCCTCTAATGTATTATCAAAAGCAGTGATACAGCCAGTCTTTGGCATCTTGCAAATCTAAAATGGCACCTCCCGCGCTTTGCCTTCTTCCCCGCTTTAACAAAATGGCACCTCCCGCACTTTGTCTTCTTCCCCGCTGTTGTTAGCGCTGCTTTCCACGGTTTCCTGCACGTTAAATATTAATTAGGTTTCTTTTATTATCTTCCCGTCGTGGAGCGGACCCTCTGGAACACTTCCCTCCCTCTTCTGAGGTCCGAACGCTGCCCAGCTTCGAAACACCGGCCGCGCCCTGTATGCTCCACCCTCTCTCTCTCTCTCTCTCTCTCCTTGCTTCCCAACTCGCTGCCCGGCCCCGTTGAAAGGCCACCCGATCGAGCTTCAGCCTGCCGCAGCCCAGGAAGGATCAGAGCACTACCTGCCACCAGCCCGACTAGCTGAGAAACCACGGACCGAGGAACCCAGCCTGGCTCTGGACAGTCTCTCCTGCAAGTTTTGAACTCGATGATTGACGGTCGACGCCCGTTTCTCGAGTTTCAATTACCTATTTTTTTTTCTCTTTCTTCTGGCTCCGACCTTCAACAACGTCGTCGGAGCTGTTGCTGAGTTGCAGGTAAGTTCGTTTCTAACTCGTCGCCAGTGTTAAGTCCGTGAATGATTGAGACACGGACTAGCAGGAGAGAAAACAAAACGATCTTTACTGGTGAAAGGCATAAACGAAACTAAAACAACAGAGGCTCTCTAGTGCCTTTTATACAGGGGTGGTCACTGCCGGTACTGCAGTCTGAGACCAGTTATTCTCTTAAAGGTACATACACAACACTACCTGTGTCATATTCTCCGGTCATTCCCCCATCTGTGTGTCTGCCTCTCCTCTGACGCTGGTCTCCTCCTCCATGCCCACTCCACCATCAGTGACTGCTGCTTCAACTGCTATGTCCCCACTTTCTTGAACTACTTGCTTGAACTATTTCCTAGCACTCTCGCCTCTGAGTCAGATGGTCGTGGGTTTAAGTTCCACTCCAGAGGCTTGAGCTCAAAGATCTAGGCTGACACTCCCAGTGCAGTACTGAGGGAGTGCTGCACTGTCGGAGGTGCTGTTTTTCGGATGAGACGTTAAACCGAGGCCCCATCTGCCCTCTCAGATGGACATATTTCGAAGAAGAGCAGTGGAATTCTCCCCGGTGTCTGGGGCCAATATTTATCCCTCAATCAACATCACAAAAAAACAGATTATCTGGTCATTATCACATTGCTGTTTGTGGGAGCTTGCTGTGCGCAAATTGGCTGCCGCGTTTCCTACATTATAACTCCAAAAAGTACTTCATTGGCTGTAAAGCGCTTTGGGACGTCCAATGGTCGTGAAAGGTGCGATAGAAATGCAAGTCTTTCTTTTTCTTTTCATTATTTATCCAGGGTACATTAGATATTTTTTCCCCCTGTTTTTGTGATATTGGTTGAGGGATAAATACTGGCCCCAGGACACCGGGGAGAACTCCCCTCCTCTTCTTCGAAATAGTGCCGTGGGATGTTTTACATCCACCTGAGAGGACAGCCCTAGGCGCTAACGGGAGGCACAAAGCAACTGAATCTTTCCCACCCCCCTCATTTTTTTTGCCGTTTGGGGTTTTAAGATGGCTCAGACGGTGTAAGCCCATTTCCACCATTTCAAATGAGTGAGCGCTTCACTGCAAGGTTGACCACATTTTGTTTGCTCAGGGAACTTATGTTATTCGATGGGAGTGATCGATATTCTCACTGCCCAGTGAAGTGAAAATGTGCAAAAGTGGAAAATAATTGCTATCATTTAAAGCTTGGCAGCTGCATGCAGCATTCTGGAAATAATTTAAAGATCAGCCTAAAATCCCAGCAATCGTTTACCATTCCTAAAATAAACAGAATATCTCACCAGTGACTGGGAGCTCCTGCTGCTCTTCCACCAGTGCGCTGGACCATGTTTAAATTATGGATCTTTAAAATCCTCATGTCCCCTAACATTGGTGTGAAATCGCCGTGACATTTCATTCTCCATTCCTTTAATATCGGCACAATTTGGTTCCTTGATTGTGAATAATCATTTTAATCTTTGAGAGATAAACCTATTCACATCCAGCAGAAAAAGAATACTTTAGAAACAGCCCACCCACAGATAATCACACCATTGTAAATACTTTCTCTCATGTGTGTAAAATGTCTTGTGGTGTTTGTGAATTATGCTCCTTTTGCACCCATGACAGCAATGATAACATGAACGTAGCCAACATTTATATAAAGAAGATTTACTCGGAGCGATTTATGACTGGTGCTTTATGAGTCTCAGGTGCCATTGCTGCAACTCTTTCGGACAGGTACCTGTTTCCCGTGTCCACTTTCTTCTCTGGGGCCATTCTCTTGTTTTAATTCTTGCTTTGAGCCTCTGCTTTTCTTCCCTCCTGTTTTTTTGTATTTGTTCCTGGGATGTGGGCATCGCTGGCAAGGCCAGCATTTATTGTCCATCCCCAGTTGCCCTCGAGAAGGTGGTGGTGAGCCACCTTCTTGAACCGCTGCAGTCCGTGTGGTGAAGGTGCTCCCACAGTGCGGAGGGAGTTCCAGGATTTTGACCCAGCGATGATGAAGGATCAGCCGATATATTTCCAAGTCAGGATGGTGTGTGACTTGGTGGTGTTCCCATGCGCCTGCTGCCCTTGTTCTTCTAGCTGGAAGAGGTCGGGGGTTTGGGAGGTGCTGCTGAAGAAGCCTTGGCGAGTTGCTGCAGTGCATCTTGTAGATGGTACACACTACAGCCACGGTGCGCCGGTGGTGGAGGGAGTGAATGGTTGAGGTGGATGGGGTGCCAATTTTCACCCCTATTCCTGCTGCTCAGTCTCTCCACCCAGGTCTCTCCATTGTCACCTCCCTTTTGCCTTTGATTGAACTGCCTGATATGAGTCGTGACGATAAATTTAAAGACCCTGGATTGTGTAGACCTCCCGTGGATCACAGCGCTAATGTATTGAACCTGTCCAAAAACTGCGCTAATGGTTGCTGCAACGTGTCACATTTTTAAGGAGGATAAGTTTATGAGCAATAATAAAGAGTCAAACAATAACATTACTGCAGGCTTTGGGCTTACACTCTACACATATCAGGCAGACATAAATTGCAACGAGTCTAATGTTATACTTCATAATTTGGTTCTTCTATTTCTGAGCTACAAAATTCTAGACTGACACTCCAGGGCAGTACTGAGGGAGTGCTGCACTCTCTGAGGTGCCGTTTTTAGGATGAGATGTTAAACCGAGACCCAGTCTGCCCTCTCAGGTGGACATAAAAGATTCCATGGCATTATTTCGAAGAAGAGCAGGGGAATTTTCCCTGATGTCCTGGCTAATACTTATCCCTCAGCCGACAGCACTAGAACAGATTAACCGGTCATTATCACATTGCTGTTTGTGAGATCTTGCTGTGCACAAATTGGCTGCCGCGCTTCCTACATTACAACAGTGACTACACTTCAAAAAAGTACTTCATTGGCTGTAAAGCGCTTTGGGACTTCTGGTGGTCATGAAAGGCGCTATAGAAATGCAAGTCTTTCTTTTCTGCAAGTTGCCAGAGTGGCCATTGCATTGTCCGACCAAACCTTACAGCACAAGTGGCAGCTGCCTCTCATTGATAAACATACCTGAAATGCAGCCAGGAAATTCTTGGATGACTTGCAATTCGGGCTTGTGAACGCACGCTACAACTCCCAGTGTGCATTGCACTTCTTCACGCAAGCTCAGCAGACTCGCAATACGGTGGCAAGACCCCTGGACAATTCCAATCCTGGGAGCTTCTTCTGTTCATTTGCACACAGAGGGAAAACAAAGCTCCTAGGCCATTCCTGGGTGCACAGGAACGATTAATCGGGCCAGAAATTTGGGTCGGGGGCTTCCCGCAGGTGCAAGCCTCCGACCTGCACTTACCTAGCGCACCGGCCGTTGTGCTGTGAGCCCGCGTGGGATTCCGATCCTGGGCCTCCTTCAACTGCCGGCGCGCAGTGCTTGCGTATCCCAGGGCGCAGTTAGTTCGATGCAACCCCTGGGATCACATGGGCCATGGAGAGCCTATGGTAGCAGGGAATCTCTATTCATAGATTTGACAGGAAGACCTGTCAAATGTATGAATTAGAGATTGGCCCCAAAGCATAACTAAAACTTCAAATAAATATTTAAAAATCACATTTTTAAAATAACTATAAATTACATAAAATAACTATTTTAAACAATAATTTAAATTTTTGAAAAATTTAATTACTGTTTTTAACAGGACTAAAAATAAACTTACCTTTCTTTAAAGTATTTAAAAATAATAAACCTGTGGAAAAAATGTTTTAATTTTACTTAATTCACCACTTACCTTGTTAAAAGCAGGCCTTGCGACTGCTTTTTAAAAACGTAGCTGCTGGAGACTTACCCTCCCGGAGTAACCTGTAAAAAAAACAGAAGTTCCAGGTGGACGCGCTGCCTCTCCGGTGCACGCGTTCGACCTGTGAACCCCTTCCTTTAAGGGAACGGAAGTTCCGGTTTCCCGTGCATGCGCAGTGCATGCACGAAACCGGCACTTTCGTTGGGCCTACGCGTGAGTACCCAGCGCGTACTCACCCGTGGAGACCCGAATTTCTGGCCCAATATTTACTCTGCACAGTTATCAGTCTGTGTCAGTAACAGCACATGTAGAGAATCCTACTTGGGAGCAATGCATGATTTGGAAGAGTCTTATTTGGTACAACTTAATTGAATAATCACTTACTATGAAGACTTTAGCAAATCCGTACCACTGTTGCAGTGCTTGCTGCTTCTTCCTGTTTTTTTTTAACAGAATATATTAAAATTGCACATTAAAATGTTTAAAATTGCACGGGAGTGTTTTGGCTGAAGACTGTTCAGGAGCTGAGAGTTCAAGAAATGACTATGTGTGTGCATCAGTCAAGTTCCATAGAATTACTACCCACACAGACTTCTCCAAAAACGCTGCAAGGTTCATCTTCAAAATTAATCGTTTTCCTCAGCCTCAGAGATCTTAGCTATGCCAATCAAAACAATATGTAGGACAGCTTAAAATTCAGACACACACACACGCACACACACAGCAATCTAAGATAACCACAGTACACTTGAGCTTTCAGTGAGAGTTTAAATATGTAATAACTGTGCTATAATTTGAATGAGTCTCTAGTGAAAATTTGATTCGTTTTTTTATTGTGTTGCTGTTGTGTGTTGGAGGCGATGACGAGACATTCTACCAATGTGTTGTTTGATACAGTGCTACTACATCAGTATTTACACTACAGCTCCCTCTCTGTAACCTCCTCCAGCCCTACAACCCACCGAGAACACTGCGCTCCTTCAACTCTGACCTCTTGTGCATCCCTCATTTCCTTCACCTCACCACTGGCGGCTGTGCCTTCAGCCATCCAGGTTCTAAGCTCTGGAAGTCCCTCCACAAACCTCTTTGCCTTTCCACCTGTCCCGCCTTTGTCTTTTTAAAATTTGTTTATGGGATGTGGGTGCCGCTGGCAAGGCCAGCATTTATTGCCCATCCCTAGTTGCCCTCGAGAAGGTGGTGGTGAGCCGCCTTCTTGAACCGCTGCAGTCCGTGTGGTGAAGGTGCTCCCACAGCGCTGTTAGGGAGGGAGTTCCAGGATTTTGACCCAGCGACGATGAAGGATCGGCCGATATACTTCTAAGTCAGGATGCTGTGTGACTTGGAGGGGAACTTGGAGGTGGTGGTGTTCCCATGCGCCTGCTGCCCTTGTCCTTCTAGGTGGTAGTGGTTGCGGGTTTGGGAGATGCTGCCGAAAATGCTGTCTAAAACCTACCTCTTTGACCAAGTGTTTGGTCACCTGTCCTAATGTCTCATTTCTTGACTCGGTGTCAATTTTTGTCTGAGTACAATCCTGCGAAGCCCCTTGGTATGTTTTACTAGGTAAAGGGCACGACACAGCTTGTTGTTGTTGATGTATATCACTTACTACATTGATGCTATGAAAACTGCCCATTATTACACAAAAAATGGAAATCCATGCTACATTGACCATTTTGACTTTAGCAAGATGTGGGAATGTTAACGTGAGCCCTGCTGCCAAGGTATTTGTCATTCAGAGGTTTTCTCTTGTTCACTTACCACCTACTTCCCAATGATATCCTAACTCAGGTTCCATCAGCTGTTCTCGCAGTGCCTTGGTTAGTGACAAGAGTCCTGGGCATTCGCTCTTCTGGTTTTTGCGAGTCCTGAGTGTGTCACTTCTGATTCAGATTGTTTGGAACTGAAGGTAGCCACAGGGATGTCTATATGCAGTTAGAGTAAGTGCATAAAATGATTCATTAAAAAAACCCTAACAACAAGAGATTAAAAGAAAGACTTGCATTTATATAGCACCTTTCACAACATCCCAAAGCGCTTTACAGCCAATGAAGTGTGGTCACTGTTGTAATGTTGGAAATGCAGCAGCCAATTTGCACACAGCAAGCTCCCACAAACAGCAATGCGATAATGACCAGATAATGGCCTAGAAATTCAGTTGTTAGCGCCAGCCGCTAGCGCCTTAGGAGGAGGAGAAGTGGGGCGCTAAGCTGCTCGCGCCCGGGCGCGGCGCGATCTGCGCCTCTCGCAAACTTCAGTTAAGATTTTCCGCAGCGCCCGCTCAGCTGCGCGCGCAGATCCTGACGTCATTTCATGGTGCAACGCCCTTAGTGCGCCCCGAACCGGAAATTCAGTGGCGCCGGCCTGATGTATGCCTGGCGCCCCTAGCGACTGGTTGAGGGGAACGGTTCACAGTCGCTGCAGGGTGCGGGGGGTGCTAATTAAAGGGGACTCCTCCTGCAGTATAAATGGCAGCCCTTTTGCTCCAATCCTTCTTTGTGAGAGATGGACATTACATAGAAACATAGAAGATAGGAGCAGGAGTCGGCCATTCGGCCCTTCGAGCCTGCTCCGCCATTCAATGAGATCATGGCTGATCATCCAAATTCAGTACCTTGTCCCTGCCTTCTCCCCATATCCCTTGATCCCTTTAGCCTTAAGAAATATATCCAACTCTTTTTTGAATATATTTAATGAACTGGCCTCCACCGCCCTCTGGCAGAGAATTCCACAGGTTCACCACTCTCTGGGTGAAGAAATTCCTCCTCATTTCAGTCCTAAATGGCTTACCCCTTATCGTTAGACTATGACCCCTGGTTCTGGACTCCCCCGCCATCGGGAACATCCATCCTGCATCTAGTCTGTCCAGGCCTGACAGAATTTTATAGGTTTCGATGAGATCCCCTCTCAATCTTCTAAACTCCAGTGAGTATAAGCCCAATCGACACAATCTCTCCTCATACGTCATTCCTGCCATCCCAGGTATCAGCCTGGTGAATCTTCGCTGCACTCCTTCCATGGCAAGAACGTCCTTCCTCAGGTAAGGCGACCAAAACTGCACACAATACTCAAGGTGCAGTCTCACCAAGGCCCTGTACAACTGTAGCAAGACACCCTTGTTCCTGTACTCGAACCCTCTTGTTACGAAGGCCAACATACCATTTGCCTTCTTAACCGCCTGCTGCACCTCATAATAATCATAATAATCAACTTTATTGTCATTGTTAGTGCACAAGTGCAGTACAACGAAATGTAGGCTTGCGGCTCCCGAGAGTGTACAATTAGATTAAGACATGCATGCTTACCTTCAGCGACTGGTGCACAAGAACACCCAGGTCTCTTTGCACTTCCCCTTCTCCCAAGCTATTGCCATTCAAATAATAATCTGCCTTCCTGTTTTTGCCACCAAGTGGATAACCTCACATTTATCCACATTATAGTGCATTTGCCATGTTTCTGCCCAATCACCTAGTCTGTCCAAATCGTACTGGAGTTTCACGACATCCTCCTCACAGCTTACCCTCCCACCCAGCTTTGTGTCCTCTGCAAATTTGGAGATATTACATCCAATTCCCTCGTCCAGATCATTAATATATATTGTGAACAGCTGGGGTCCTTGGACCGATCCTTGCGGTACCCCACTAGTCACTGCCTGCCACTCGGAAAACGACCCGTTTATTCCAACTCTTTGCTTTCTGTCCGCCAACCAGTTCTCTATCCAAGTCAATACCTTGCCCCCAATCCCATGTGCCTTAATTTTGCACGCTAATCTCTTATGTGGGACCTTATCGAAAGCCTTCTGAAAGTCCAAATACACCACATCCACTGGTTCTCCCTTATCTATTTTACCAGTTACATCCTCAAAAAATTCCAGTAGATTAGTCAAGCATGATTTACCTTTTGTAAATCTATGTTGACTTTGTCCGACCCTGTCACTGCTTACCAAGTGCTCTGCTATTACATCCAACACCATCATCAAGTTTGCGGATGATACCACGGTGGTAGGCCAGATCACCAACAACGATGAGTCAGCCTACAGGGAGGAGGTCCAGCATCTCGTGAAGTGGTGCGTCGATAACAACCTGGCCCTTAACATCAAGAAAACCAAGGAAATCATTGTGGACTTCAGGAAGTCTAAAGGCGGAAGTCACACCCCCATCCACATCCATGGGGCTGTGGTGGAAAGGGTGGACAGCTTTAAGTTCCTCAGAGTCCACATCACGGAAGACCTCTCCTGGTCCCTCAATACCTCCTCTCTGGTGAAGAAGGCCCAGCAGCGCCTATATTTCCTAAGGAGGCTGAAGGGATGTAACCTGTCACCCATGATCCTCTCTAACTTTTACCGCTGCACAATAGAGAGCATCCTGACGAACTGTATCACAGTATGGTATGGCAGCTGTAGCTACTATGACCAGAAAGCCCTGCAGCGGGTAATCAAAACTGCCCAACGCATTACCGGCACCCGGCTACCGACCATAGAGCACATATACCAGAAATGCTGTTTACGGAGGTCACGGACCATCATCAAAGACCTTACCCACCTCAGCCACAGTCTGTTTGCCCCCCTGCCATCTGGGAGACGCTACAGATGCATTCGCACCCTAACGACCAGATTTAGGAACAGCTTCTTTCCCAGGGCTGTCATCCTACTGAACTCCACAAATAAACTCTAAAGCCTGCACATCTGCCAATGCACTTTATTATGTTTATGTTAATGTTAATGTATTACAAGCCAAATGAATGTTGAATGTTTAAATGTCTTAATCTAAATGTACACTCTCGGGAGCTGCAAGCCTACATTTTGTTGTACTGCACTTGTGCACTAACAATGACAATAAAGTTGATTATTATTATTATTATTATTTATAATAGATTCTAGCATTTTCCCCACTACCGATGTCAGGCTTACCGGTCTATAATTCCCCGCTTTTTCTCTACCACCTTTTTTTGAATAGTGGGGTAACATTAGCTACCCTCCAATCCATGGGTACTGTTCCAGAGTCTATCGAGTTCTGGAAGATGACCAGCAATGCATCTACTATTTCTAGGGCCACTTCCTTAAGTACCCTGGGATGTAGATTATCAGGCCCTGGGGATTTATCGGCCTTCAGTCCCATCAATTTTCCTAACACCATTTCCCTACAAATACTGATTTCTTTCAGTTCCACCCTTTCATCAGGCCCTATGTTCCCCGGCATCTCTGGGAGGTTATTTGTGTCCTCCTTTGTGAAGACAGAACCAAAGTATGAATTTAGTTGGTCTGCCATTTCTTTGTTTTCCATTATAAATTCCCTTGATTCTGACTGCAAGAGACCTACGCTTGACTTCACCAATCTTTTTCTCTTCACATATCTATAAAAGCTTTTACAGTCAGTTTTTATGTTCCCTGATAGCTTACTCTCATATTCTATTTTCCCTTTCTTAATTAATCCCTTTGTCCTCCTTTGTTGAATCCTAAACTGCTCCCAATCCTCAGGATTATTGCTTTTTCTGGCCAATTTATATGTCCTCTCCTTGAATCTTATGCTATCCCTAATTTCCCTTGTTAGCCACGGTTGAGTCACCTTTTTTGTTTTATTTTTATGCCAAACTGGGATGAACAAATTCTGTAGCTCATCCATTCGGTCTTTGAATGTTTGCCATTGCCTATCCACTGTCATCCCTTTGAGTGCCATTCCCCAATCAATCCTACCCAACTCGCTCCTCAGACCCTAGTCTCTGAGTCAACTACTTCATTCTCCATCTTAATGAAGAATTCGATCATATTATGATCGCTCCGACCCAAGGGGCCTCGTACAACAAGATTGCTAATTAATCCTTTCTCGTTACATAATACCCAGTCTAAGATGGCCTGATCTCTGGTTGGTTCCTCGACATATTGGTCCAGGAAACCATCCCGTAAACACTCCAGGAATTCCTCTCTCCTTTGGAGAGAGACAAAGGGAAAGAGCTTTCTGGTTTGACTCAACGCTCGCACAGGTACTTGTGGCTTCAGGCCAGAGCTTTGCACTTGGATTTTACTTTCAGTGCCATAGCCTTGATTCGAAACATATAATGAGGGCTGCAATGGGAGGAAACGTTGGCTTACTGCATTGCATTCAAAGGGCTCAGAGACGCCGTGAGAGAGTGCCAGTCATGGCCAGACGGAGAACGGCCAACAGGCGTCGGCACAGGAGGCCTTACCCACCCAGGGTATACCGCCAGCAGTTCTCATATCTGAACATGTCTGAGGAGCAGTGTGTTCGGAGGCTGCGATTCAGAAGGGAGGTGGTCACTGAGGTCTGCCACCTGCTTCGCAGAGATCTGCAGCCACAGCTGAGGCGCAGGACGTCTCTGTCGGTGGCAGTGAAGGTGACGGTGGCTCTCAACTTCTATGCCACCGGCACCTTCCAATCCGCTACTGGGGACATTGCCAACATTTCCCAGTTCGCGGTACATTGCTGCATCCGCCAGGTGACCAATGCCCTTTTCAGAAGGAGACGTCAGTTCATCTCCTTCCCCATGACCCTGGACAAGCAGCAACAGCGTGCAATGGGATTTGCAGCCTTAGCTGGCTTCCCCATGGTGCAGGGCACCATTGACTGCACGCATGTGGCTTTGCGGGCACCTCTAGAGAATGCCGAGGATTACCGCAACCGGAAGGGCTACCATTCGCTCAACGTGCACTTGGTGTGTGACCACAGGCAGCTCATACTAGCTGTCAATGCCCACTATCCAGGCAGCAGCCACGACGCCTTCATCCTGCGCCAGACTTCTGTGGCAGACATTTTCGAAGCCCAGCCTCACCCACAAGGATGGCTTCTCGGGGACAAAGGCTATCCTTTGTGCACCTGGCTGATGACCCCACTCCATGCGCCCAGCACCCCTGCTGAAGAGCGATACAATGACAGCCATCAAGCATCCAGGAACATCATTGAGCACACAATCGGCGTGCTCAAGCAACGGTTCCGCTGTCTGGATCATTCCAGGGGAGCCCTACAGTACTCGCCTGAGCAAGTCTCCCATTTCGTTGTAGTGTGCTGCATGCTACACAACCTGGCTATCCGCAGGACTCAGCCACTGCCAGCAGACATTGGAGCACCACCAGAGGAGGAGCAGGAGGAGGAGGAGGAGGACGAGGAGGAGGAGGAGTAGCACCAGCATGGGACAGAGCCACAAAGTGCAAGGGCCGTCCGTTGGCGACTTATTGCAACTCAGTTCTAGGCCCCCTCTCAGGGAATGGCTTGTGCCAATGAAAGAAGATGAATGTAGCCGCTCCGCCAGCCCTCAGCCGGACAAGGCAACAAATACTTTAAAAATCAAACATGGACAGTGCGATTCCAGAAATTTTTTTACTGTGCAAACTCTGTGCCCTTCCCACATGACAAACTAATTCAGAGAAACCCCCCAAAAAACAGTCAGAGACATAGCTGGCTTTCACAACCTTCAGTAAATGAAAAAAACAGTTAAACAAAAATGACCATGATCCTCGGAATTCATATAAAAAACAAACACAACAGTCTCGGCTTTCATATATAAAACAATCATAATAGCTCCGGCCTTCATATAAAAAACAAACACAACAGTCTCGGTCTTCATATATAAAACAATCATTTGGCCACACCTTCTACTTTTTCCCCTGCGAGGGTGATCCTTCGCGCTTCCGCGAGTGGCCCCTTCCTACCCTGCAGTTCCTCCTCAATGGGACCCCAGTGGCTGCAGCAAGGCTGGGGGAAGGCTGCTGAGGGTCAGATGGTGAGACGGCAGGTGCCCTTGGGGGTCAGCCTGGACCAGCTCTGGGCCTGGAGGGGCCGGCTGCTGACTGCTCCAACTCTGCTTGGGTGGCAGCAGTCTGTCCTACGGGTGGTAGCAGCTGCAGTGGAGAAGTGACAGTGTTGGCTGCAGGAATGCTGCCAACCTGACAGAGCACAGGCACTCCCTGGTTGGCTGATACATTGGCACTCGTACGGGCCAGCACTGCAGCATGCGCAGCAATCTCCTGAAGCACAGACTGCTGGGCTGCT
The DNA here is from genome assembly GCF_052327205.1 of Somniosus microcephalus. Classification (NCBI taxonomy): domain Eukaryota; kingdom Metazoa; phylum Chordata; class Chondrichthyes; order Squaliformes; family Somniosidae; genus Somniosus; species Somniosus microcephalus. The sequence continues at coordinate 77,659,158 of NC_141006.1, read as the reverse complement.
GCGGCGCGGCGAGTGCCCCGGCGATGCCTGGCCGATCCAGTGAGTGTGGCAGCAGTTAGTGCCCGTGTGGCCCTGGTCTATGTCTGCATGAGACCAGCCAGTGAATGCACGGCACGACTGAGCACTTGGCTGGAAGCCGCCTGTGCTGCCGCAGAGTCCTGAAGACTCCTGGCCTGTGCTGCACTGAATTCCTGCAGATTCCTGGCCTGTGCTGCCCCGAATTCCTGCACACTCCTTGACAGTGACTCTATGGAGTCAGGCATCCTTGCCACTGCAGCCATGAGCTCAGTGTGCCTGCGCTCAGCCTGGGCGCCCATTTCCGCTAGGAGCCGCACCTCCTCTGTGCTCACCGTAGCAGGACTGGAGGCCGCACTCACCCTCCGGGGAGAAGGCCGCCGAGCTTCCCCACCCCTCCCGCGTTGCTGCAGCCCGCTGGGCCCCGGAGCTTCACTCTCCCTCGACCCTTCCCCTGTGCTCCCCTCCAGGGAAGACGTGTCCCCATCATGGCCATGGGCTGCCTCGGCTGAGGGTGGCTCTGATGGGCCGGCTTCCTCTTCCTCCTCCTCGCCTTCTGTTTCACTCACAGTGCCAGCTTGAGGGCCCGCCTCCTCACCTGGCGATTCAGCATCTGAAAGCAGGGAGGCGCAAGAGTTGCTTTAGAGTGAGGACAGGGCGGCAGCGAGGGAGGCATGAGTGCTGCTATGCACTGCATTGGTCTGATAATGGCAAAGGATGCTGGTGTGAGGCGCAAGTTGAAAGAGAGAGGTCAAAAAGGTGATGCCCTTACCATTGGGGCCCACAACAGGGTCGGCATCTCCACTGGCGACGGGGCCAATCAGCCGGCCTGACATAATGCGCTCCACGCGCTGCTCCAGGTCGCTGAGCTGTTTGAGGTCAGGACGGCCTCCCCCAGTCTGTCGCTGCTGCCTTCTGTTGTGCACCAGCTTGCCCTGCAAGAGAAAGGACGACCTCTAAGTACAGTGTCAAGCCCTGATCTTGCCTGCACTGCCTCCCATGGTGGAATAGCCCTGACAGTGTGAAGCCCTCATCTTGCCTGCACTGCCTCCCATGGTGGAATAGCCCTGACAGTGTGAAGCCCTCATCTTGCCTGCACTGCCTCCCATGGTGGAATAGCCCTGACAGTGTGAAGCCCTCATCTTGCCTGCACTGCCTCCCATGGTGGAATTGCCCTGACAGTGTGAAGCCCTCATCTTGCCTGCACTGCCTCGCATGGTGGAGTTGCCCTGACAGTGTGAAGACCTGAATGTGCAAGTGATTTTCATTACAGTCCCATAGCTGCTAGATGAGGGCTGGGCATTAGGGCTTTCAGGTCCCTTTGGCCATAAAGTGAGGTGCACATGCAGGGATGAGGAGGATACTGGAAAGGGTACTCACCCTGACAACCCGAGTGAGGTCGTTGAACTTTTTTCGGCATTGGACAGAAGTCCTGCCAACCACGCTGTTGGAGGTCACCCTGTTTGCCACCTCCCTCCAGGCTTTTCGATAGTCGCTGGGCAGCGGCCTCCTGCCACCCTCAGGGAAGAGGACATGTCGCCTGCGCTCCACTGCGCCAACCAGCACCTTCAGGTCACCATCGTTGAAGCGCTGCGCTCTCTCCCTGGTCTTCTCCATGGTCCTGGGCGCTAAACTGTTCAACCAGCAATGGTGAGGCTTTGCTTCCGGGCTGAAGTGTGCAGGGCGTGGCAGCAAGAGAAATCCACCCTCCCCCTTTAAGAGCTGACCGGCGCCAGCGTGACTGCCTTCAATCAGTAACTCGCCACACCTGCGCTGCGCCCGCCTTCGGTGGTAGAGCCCCGGATCGTCGGCTTAGCGCCTTAAGATAGTCGTGCATCGCCTGCTTTAGCGCAGCTGCAACCTCTTGGGGCGATGCCACTGAATATCGGCGAGGGTGGCGCTAAGTTGCGCCGGGCGCAAACTTTAGCGAACGCCCGGCTGTAGCGCCCCAAAAGTGGCTATACTGAATTTCTAGGCCCATCTGCCTTAGTGATGTTGGTTGAGGGATAAATATTGGCCCCAGGACACCGGGGAGAACTCCCCTGCTCTTCTTCGAAATAGTGGCCATGGGATCTTTTACATCCACCTGAGAGGGCAGACGGGGCTTCGGTTTAACGTCTCATCTGAAAGACGGCACCTCCCACAGTGCAGCACTCCACTGGGAGTGTCAGCCTAGATCTTTGTGCTGGAGTCTCTGGAGTGGGACTTGAACCCACAACCTTCGGACTCAGAGGCGAGAGAGAGTGCGGCCCACTGAGCCACAGCTGACACCTGAAGAGTACAAGAACATATCAAAGCTGTTCCTTTCACTATTGTGGATTCACTATTACTCAACCACCGTCTCCTGGGGAAAGGTTCCAAGTTTTATTTATACCCCCTTCCCAACAAAGCTATTATGGAACTACTTTCTTCATTAGGTTGTATACCTAATCAATTTGTGGCATTTGAATTAAAAGTGTCATTAAATTATCAGTACATTCATATGAACTCAGAATGCCACGTTCTCTTTTTTCATGCATTATATACCCTACAAATTTCAAAAGGATATAAATTTGGAGCGCTGACAGGGGTGGGGGTGTGGGTGGAGAGTATATTTCCTAATTGAATTGCTTTGCATTTCAAACGTATATTGAATTAACATTCCGTACTTCAGTAATCTGTTCTCCTTTGGTAAGCTAAATATAACCTCTGAGCCTGATGAAGGGCTTGAGTTAAGGGAAAATATGATTTTCTAATTAACCTAATTTGCTTATACAAACTAGGCTGAATTTGCATAATTTATTGAACGTTTAGCATAATGAATATATCCTTTGTGTTTTTTGGATAAAAGTAACCACTTTCTAATTATTAATTAAAACTTGGAAAAATTTAAACCAACAAAACTGGCGCCAGATTCTACCCTGATATTTAAACAGCGAAACAATCAACTTTAGAATGGCAATACGGTGCAGCACCTTCCACTGTATCTGGCTTAAACAAGGCACACAGCTCCTTAACATACTGAGTGGGTGTGTCGCATATTTCGCATTGAACTAAATATAAAATATAAGCAGAATATAGATGTCTTATATTTATTCAGCAAATGATCTGGTATTTATCTACTTAGTTGATTGTTTTTCATAAGGTTTCCTTTTCTTTCTGCACATGTTATATGACAGAATACAGGCGGACTCTGATTGGTGTCATGCATATGGCAATAGCTTTCATTCTTTAAGGGAGGCAGAGCTTTTCACTTTGATTGTAAAGGTATGAGAACGTGTAAAGCTCCAGGACTGTAGCTTTGACAAATTCCTTAATCTGTAGATTATTTAAAATATATATTGATATTCTGAATTTGATCATATTCCCCGACCCCCCGCCCCGCCCCATGTACTTCCTGCTCACTGTCTGAAAAGGTAGACTAGCCTTTCACTTTCTTGCCAGGGATTGGTGGCTTCCTCAACTCTGACGATTTGTCCCCCCCTTTTCTCTCAGCATGAGGAAGGTTAATCCCAATTTGTTGGCCCGGAACTTGCAGTCAGCAGCGAAGCGAAGGCGCTCGCCGCTGGTCCCGAAGTAAGCTTCGCACAAGGATCTCGCGATCTCTGTGTCGAGAACTTCAGGTTTTCTGACTTGTAGTTCAAATCCACGGAGTATAGTGAGGATCCCCTAGTGCGAGCTGCTGTGACGTCAACAAGCTGTCTAAGCAGCCAATCAGAATGCAGAATTCCCACAGACAGCGAACCAGGAAGTGAGTAAGCTCTTAAAATTCTAACTTTTTAAAAATGTTAGAGAGAGCAAAACAAAGATTCTCACATAGAATCATAGAATGGTTACAGCACTGAAGAAGGCCATTCAGCCCGTCGAGCCCGTGCCGGCTCTCTGCAACAGCACTTCAGCTAGTCCCACTCCCCCGCCCTTTCCCTGTAGCCCTGCAAACATTTTCCTTCAGGTACCTATCCAACTCCCTGTTGAAAGCCACGATTGAGTCTGCCTCCACCACCCTTTCAGGCAGTGCATTCCAGATCATGATCACTCGCTGCGTAAAAATGTTTTACCTCATGTCGCCTTTGGTTCTTCTGCCAATCACCTTAAATCTGTGCCCTCTGGTTCTCGACCCTTCCGCCAATGGGAGCAGTTTCTCTCTATCTACTCTGTCCAGACCCCTCATGATTTTGAACACCTCTATCAAATCTCCTCTCAATTTTCTCTGCTCCATGGAGAACAACCCCAGCTTCTCCAGTCTATCCACGTAATTGAAGTCCCGCATCCCTGGAACCATTCTTGAAAATCTTTTCTGCACCCTCTCTAAGGCCTTCACATCCTTCCTAAAGTGCGGTGCCCAGAATTGGAAACAATACTCCCAGTTGAGGCCAAACCACTGTTTTATAAAGGTTCATCATAATTTCCATGCTTTTGTACTCTATGGTGAAAAATTGGGTTGCTTTGCAACTCCCATTAGTGCCCTAAGAGGGTCAGGGGGGCCTACCTGCGGCCGGGGAGGCGCTATTTAAAGGCGAGGTGCCGGGCGGCCATTTTTGTTGCTGGCCGCCTGCCAGCACCTGCCTGCGCTCCCGTCCCCGGCCACCTGACCCCCCGCCCCCCCCCCCCACCGCGGAGTTCTGGCTGCGCTCCGTGAGCCTGGCACTTCTCTTGACTGCCGGGCTCTTTTGCCGGCACTCCCGATCCCTGGGGGCCCAGCTGGGCCCCGGGTCACGCTGCGCAAGGTCCCTCCCCTTTAAGAAGGGGAGAAAGGCCTGCAGTACCGCGGCGTGATGTGCCGCAGTGCCATAGCGCCGTGATATTGACTCGCAGCGCCCCAAGATGGATGCAGGTCGCTTCCGGTAGCGCCCCACTTCCCTCTTGGGGCGCAAGCACTCAATTTCCGCTGTGGGGGCACCCCGGCGAAGTTAGCGCCTCATACTCAATTTTTAGCCCTATGCCTCTATTTATGAAGCCCAGGATCCCGTAAGCTTTTTTAACTGCTTTCTCAACCTGCCCTGCCACCTTCAACGATTTGTGCACATATACCCCCAGGTCTCTCTGTTAATGCACCCCCTTCAGGATTGTCGCCTTTAGTTTATATTTCCTCTCCTCATTCTTTCTACCAAAATGTATCACTTCGCACTTTTCTGCATTAAATTTCATCTGTCACCTGTCCGCCCATTCCACCAGCCTGACTGTGTCCTCTTGAAGCCTATCACTCTCCTCCTCGCTGTTCACTGTACTTCCAAGTATAGTGAACAGTGGGGAAAAGGCAAAGCTGAAATAGAGGTGAAGAAACTTTATTTAAAAAGTTCAAAACTTTTTTTTCCAAGTTTCTTAAAAATTTTAATTTTTATATAAGATGGATAAATTTGACACGGCACAAAATTAAAATGAGTTTTTCAGGGCCGTAACCTTTGTCTAGCAGTCAATACGCTGTCGGGTGCCATGGTAACCAGCATATTCCATTGTAGTGGACTCCAGATGACATCCACACTGCAAAGTTATGAAGTGAAAAGCCAGCAGGCTACCAGGAAGTGATGGGTGAGGAAGATTTTTCCTGTGCTTTATTTGGAACACCATTGTAAACCAGGTTATAAAGAATGGGCCCACAATTTAATTACACATAGTGCATAGGAGTAATCTTCTGCCTATGTTAGTGTATATTGTAAGGAAATAACTGTTTGCTAGAGAAGTCACCATATTTCATCAACTTCAGTAAAACGTGCAGCTCTTTATTATTATATGTTATTACTTTAAAGTTTCAAATTACATTCATAGGAGGGGAAAATTCGGTATCACCCATTTTGAGGCGCTAATATCGGCCGGGTGCAAAGTTTAGCGCTCGGCGCTAATTATCGCCTCCGACTGCAAAATTCGCCTCTATCGCTCCTGGAGGTGATTTGAGCGCTAAACCAGGTGCCACACACCTCTCTTAAGACGCTAACGTCAGGGAGCGAGGCGCTACCTCAGAACGCTACCGAAGCTCAGGCGATGTCCGTTACCATGGAAGCCAGACAGACTGGCGCCGTCCAGTTCTTAAAGGGGAGGGGCCACCTTGCTGGCCGGCCACTCCCCGCTCATTGCAGCCTCGAATCTCAGCCTGGAGAGACCTCAAAAGCAAATGTGTTGGAAGCACTAATGGATAGGCCCACGGAAAGAGCTCGGCACTTAGGAACCTCAAAAGCGGTGCTGAGGGCCAAAACTCCTTAGGACAGCATTAAAACCAAACATTTGGCCGACAAGAAAAGGCAGGACGCGCCCGCCTTTAAATAGCGCTCCCCCAGCCTGTTCCCGACTTGAAAACGTTCCCCGCTACCTGTCATTCCTAGCGGCAGGCGCGGATGCAGGGGGCGCGACTCAATATCCAGTCCGGGGCGCTACTGGGACGTTGCACGCTTGACTGACGTCACGATCTGTGGGCGCAGGTGATCGTGGCGGTAGTGCTTAGCGCCGCCGTAAAACAACTGGTCAATTTCGCGAGCCGTGCTAAAATCGCCGCGCTCGGGCGCTAAGTTCCTTGCGCCCCCTCCTGGAGGCGCTAACCAACCGAATTTTTCCCCCATAGATTTGTTTGCACGCATCTATTTTCTCATATAACTCATGGCTACATTGTCATAAAGTGACAAAAAATGCAATGCTTTTAATATGTGGGAATCTATTTTAGGAGAAGTCTTGCCTAAAATAATCTATTGGCGGTTATCAATAACTGGATTTTAAATTTATCGGGGCTGTACTCAATAGGGTTTGAAAGAGAAGCAAAGGCAAATGCCATGGATTCCCTTTCAATGCCACCTACTTGGTATTGGTAGCATGCAGAGAATCAGATTTTCAACATCCTCTTGAGATGGCCCGCAGGTACTACAAGACCCACAGTCACAGATTTCTGTACGCTAAATCAATAACATAAGTTATCCCTGTAAAAGCTTACTGGGAGTCTGCTCAGAATGTAATTAAAGAGATGCCCCTATTATTGGCATGAAGGGGTGAAATGTATTCAAAGGTTAAAGGCATTGTGAATGAGTTAATTCTGTGATAAAAACACAGCGACCATGTTTACTCATAGTGTTGAAATAAACAATAAGCACTGGAAATCTGAAATAAGAATGGAAAATGCTGGAAATGCACAGCAGATCAGGCAGTATCTGAAATGGGTAAATGGACTTTTGGACAAAGAGCTCGTCCAAAACAATCCCCTGCTTTTCTCTTGTACATCCTCACTCACTTACTGTCTATTTTAAAGATGCGATTGCACTAGAGAGGGTACAGAGGAGATTTACAAGGGTGTTGCCAGGACTGGAGAATTTTAGCTCCGAGGAAAGACTGGATCGGCTGGGGTTGTTTTCTTTAGAACAGGGGAGGCTGAGGGGAGATTTAATTGAGGTGTATAAAATTATGAAGGGCCTCGATAGAGTGGATAGGAAGGACCTATTTCCCTGAGCAAGGGGTCAATAACCAGGGGGCAGAGATTTAAAGTGATTGGTAGAAGGATTAGAGGGGAGTTGAGGTGAACTTGTTTCACCCAGAGGGTGGTGGGGGTCTGGAACTCACTGCCTGAAAGGGTGGGAGAGGCAGAAACCCTCATCACATTTAAAAAGTACTTGGATATGCGCTTGAAGTGCCGTAACCTGCAGGGCTACGGACCAGGAGCTGGAAAGTGGGATTAAGCTGGAGAGCTCTTTTTCGGCCGGCACAGACACGATGGGCCGAATGGCCTCCTTCTGTGCTGTAACTTTCTATGATTCTATGATACCTCTATGATATATTACATAACACCCAAATGGAACTTTCTAAATAAACGGTGTAAAACGTCTGAACTGCAGAATGTTAGTAAGTTCTTATAAATGGTGATATGAACATTTAACATTCACGATACTAAGTTTTCCAATTTCTCATTTTGGACGATGCCGAAAGGCTCCCGAAGAGTTCACTTCTGAGAGTTTCAAATTACAAGGTCTTTAGTAGTCCAACGGAAAGGAGACCTGGGGCTAGATTTTCAGTATAGACAGCTTTGGGGCGCTAACCTTAGCGCCCGCCCGAAGTTAGCGCCCGCCCCAAAGTAGCCCCCCGTTGCCGGAAATTCAGTGGCTTCGCCCTAAGAGATTGGTGGAGCGCTAAAAGAGGCGTTCCACTCCTATCTTTAGGCGCTAAGCCGGCGGTCCAGAGGGATAGCGCCCAGGCGGGGCGCAGCGCGGGTGTGGTCATTTTTGGACTGACAGCAGACCCCGTGGCGCCGACCAGCTCTTAAAGGGGGAAGGGACGAATTGGTCTGCTGCCACGCCCTGCACACTGCAGCCTTGCAAAGAGGCCTCAACACTGCTGCTCAGCCCCAGGGAGTCATGGCAACGCCAGAGAAGGCCCGTCAGCGTGCCCTGCGCTTCTCAGAGGGTGATCTGGACATAATGGTCACAGCTCTGGAGGTGAGGCGCAAGATCTTGTTCCCAGAGAGTGGGAGGAATCCAACCCACCACGACTACACCAAAGCCTGGAAGCAGATCGCCCAGAGGGTGACGTTCACCGGCGATGCCCCCAGGACCCACAAACAATGTCGTAAAAAATACAACGATCTGACCAGGATTGTGAAGGTGAGTAGCCTTTCCAGTCTCCTCCTCATTCTTGCATGTACACCTGACATGATGGGCAAAGGGAGCTGAAAGTCCTATTGGCCAGCCCTCAGCCAGCAGCATTGGGACAGTCATGAGCATCACATGGCCATTCGGCACTCTACACTTTGTCCAAGCTATTCCACCATGGGAGGCAGTGCACACTACATCAGGGCTTCACTCTGTCCACGCTATTCCACCATGGGAGGCAGTGCACACTACATCAGGGCTTCACTCTGTCCACGCTATTCTACCATGGGAGGCAGTGCACACTACATCAGGGCTTCACTCTGTCCAAGCTATTCCACCATGGGAGGCAGTGCACACTACATCAGGGCTTCACTCGCACTTACAGCCCGTCCTTTCTCTTGCAGGCTAATGTAGCGTTTAATCACCAGGCGCGTGCCAGGGGTGGCCGCGCCAAGCTGCAGAAGCTCACTCGGCTGGAGGAGCGCGTGTGTGTGCTTATGGGAGCCCGTGTGATTGTCCCCACAGCGTGCGGAGTATCCGACCCTCCACTGCCCGGCAATGGTAAGGACCTCGCCTTTTGGCCCTCTCGCGTCGCACTGGCCCATCCGAGCTACCTCCTTTGCAACTGTCCCACCAATGCGCTGAATGCCACCAGTCCTAACTCCCTCGCTGATGCCGTCTCCTCACTCTGAAGCTACTCTTGTGCATTCCTGCTTTCAGCTGGTGACGACCAGGACCCTGAAGCTGCCAGTGACAGCACCTCCGACCAGGAGGAGGAGGAGGAGCAAGCTGGACCTTCGGGGGAACAGTCACGTCCCGCAGGAGAGGAGGAAATGCTTGACACCTCCTCACTGGACGAGTGCCTGGAGGAACTGTCGCAGGGCAATGCAGCTTCTGGGACCAGTGGCGTCCAGCCACCCAGCAGCCGTGCGCGTGGCCCGCGGCCTTCCCCCCAAAGGGGGGAAGGATCAGAGGGGAGTGCTGCTGATCGGCACACTCGCCGCCACCAACGCGGCAAGGGTCCCCTAGTTCGGCCCCCTCCTCCCCAGCGGGAGAGTCGCGACTCCAGTCCGGACACCTTCACCTCGGAGGAGGTGCGGAAGCTGGATAAGATGGCTGAGGATTCGGACCGGCGCCACACGGAGCTCATGAGCGTGGTGGGGCGCATGCCTGAGGCCATCGAGTCGCTGGCGACCAGTGTGCGCGAGTTCGGGGCAGCAACTGCCGCGAGTGGCCGCATGCTGACTGATGCCGTCAAGACCCTGGCGGCTGTGATGCGCGCGCACACCAGGACCACAGGGGCACTCACTGCTGCCACACGCGCTGTCTCAGGCAGGCATCGCCAGGGCAGCCGCCACGCTGGACCATCCCAGCAAGCCGCCCCTCGGCTGATTGTTGCGGATCCTGCAGTGCGGGCCCGGCCGAGTGCCACCGCACCACAGCACCAGCCAGCGCATCCCAGACGCCAGCTGGCCCACATTGCGCCATCCGTCGCCGCCATTCCCCCACTGGGGCGTCAAGGGCAAGCGGCTGCAGCTGATGGTGGCCAGGCTCAGGTGCGCCACTCAGCAGACGGCCCCTCGAGGCCCAAACGCCGTGTAGGCCGCCCCCCAGCGGCATCTGGCGGAAGGGCATCTGAGCCTCAGGCGCCTTCCCCCAGCCTCGCAGCAGCCACTGGGCAGAGCTTGCGAAGGAGCAGCAGGCCGGGCAGGGGAGGCAAAAGGCTGGGCAAGGTCTCGCCCTCGCGGGCCACTCAGTAGAGGGTGTGGGCAGCTTTCCTTTTATATGGCGGTGGCCATCTTTATTTTGCCCATGGTTGTGTTGTTGGAGGGCTAATTTTTTGCGTTAGGCCGACGTTGAGGCCCGGTTTGAAGAAAGGTGGAGTGACTCCTCCCCAGTTTGTGGGAGTGAGTCGTTTGTTGGGCTTTTTGTGGGGCCCGTTTATTGTTTTTGGGGATTCATGTGGGAAGGGCTTTTCATTTTTGTGTAATAAAAAATTATCTTTATTCATGCAGTCTCCATGGTTGTTCTTCTTAGTGTTTGTTGGCTTCGCCGGCTGAGGGCTTGCAGAGCGGCTGCATTCATCTTCCCTCATGGCCCCTGGCCATTCCCTGACAGGGGGCTTAGAAGTACCGTGTAATAAGGTGGCGTCATGCGGCCCTTGGCCCTGGTCGCTCCCTCCTGGGAACGTACTCCTGCTCCTCCTCCTCCTCCTCCTCATGCTCCTCCTGCTCCTCCTCCAACGTCAGGTGGCAGTGCCTGAGTCCTGCGGATAGCCAGGTTGTGTAGCATGCAGCAAACCACCACAAATTGGGAGACCCGGTCCGGCGAATACTGGAGAGCTCCTCCGGAGCGATCAAGGCAGCGGAACCGCTGCTTGAGGACCCCAATAGTTAGCTCGATGATGTTGCGGGTGGTTTGATGGCTCTCGTTGTAGGCCTCTTCAGCAGCGGTCCTGGGCGCGCGGAGCGGGGTCATGAGCCAGGTGCACAAAGGATAGCCTTTGTCCCCGAGTAGCCATCCTCTTGGGGGAGGCTGTGCCTGGAACATGTCATGCACAGTACTCTGCCGCAGGATAAAGGCATCGTGGCTGCTGCCTGGGAAGCTGGCATTGACTGCCATGATGCGCTGCTTGTGGTCACAGACCAGCTGCACATTCAGAGAATGGTAGCCCTTCCTGTTGCGATACTGCTCGCCATGCTCCAGAGGGGCCCGCAAAGCCACATGCGTACAGTCAATGGCGCCCTGCACCAAGGGGAATTCCCCGAGTCTGGAAAATCCCAATGCGCGCTGATGCTGGCTCTCCAGGGCCATGGGGAAGGAGATGAATTGGCTTCTCCTTCTGGACAGTGCTTCGGTCACCTGGCGGATGCAGCGATGCGCGCCGTACTGGGAGATGTTTGCTATGTCCCCAGCAGCGTATTGGAAGGAGCCGGTGGCATAGAAGTTCAATGCCACCGTCACCTTCACTTCCACCGACAGAGACGTCCTGCACCTGAGCTTTGGCCGCAGATCTCGGCGAAGCATGTGGCAGATCTCTGCAATCACCTCCTTTCGGAATCGGAGCCTTTTAACACATCGCGCGGCACTCATGTTTAGGTAGGAGCGCTGCTGGTGGTATAGCCTGACTGGGTAAGGCCTACGTGGCCGATGCCTGTAGCCCCCTCTGCCTCTAGCCAGGGCTGCCCCTCTCACAATGCGTCTGCGAGCCCTACGGACATGGAGCTGCAGCTTCGCGTTGGCACCCCATGCAACCCCCATCAAATCCTGGCAAACACTCTAATTTCCAAAAGGCCACTTGCAGCGCTCTGGCCTGAGTCCAAAAATACCTGGCTCTTGCTGCTTGAAGCCAGTTAGCTATCCTCCTTGTTGTGTCTCCAGAAATGCGTTGCACAAGAGTGTTTTCTGAAAAAAGGCTGGCCTTTATACTGGAGAGTACGTCCCCTTTAATTTGCGCCCCCCGGGGCCCGCGCTGGTTGTGTTGCGTTCCTTTTTCCAAACGCTCCGGCCGCCAGCCGCACAATGGGGCGGTCTGACTGAAGTTTGGAATCGGGGCGCACAAAGGGCGTTGCACGAGGATGTGACATCATTTTCTGCGCGCGCATCCGGGCGGGCGCTAAACTTTGCGCCGGCGCTAACGGGCAACTTAATTTGGGGCGGGGCGCAAACTGCGCTGGGGCGGGGCGCAAACTGCGCTGCGCCCGGGCACTACACGCATAGCGCCCGAAAATCACTTCTCTTAAGGCACTAACTGCTGGCGCAAGCGACTGAAAATCTAGCCCCTGGTTCTTTGAATTTAAAACTAAAATTAGAAAAAGCCACATTCCTGCCAAGTCCTGGAGACAGACATGTTGAAATATACCAGATTCACAGGCACTCCTGTCCAATAGTGACAGTTGTTAAGGAGCAAGGTGTCAGTGTCCCCCTTTCAAGGAGTTGCATCTTCATTCAAGGTAATTTCCCCCAAACTCATACTAACTGCTACAAATTTTGACAGAAGGTAAAGACTTGCATTTCTATAGCGCCTTTCGTGACCACTGGACGTCCCAAAGCACTTTACAGCCAATTAAGTACTTTTGAAGTGTGGTCACTGTTGCAAAGTATGAAATTTGCACAACAAGCTCCCACAAACAGCAATGTGATAATGACCAGATCATCTGCTTTTTGTTATATTGACTGAGGAGTAAATATTGGCCCAGGACACCAGGGAAAATTCTCCTGCTCTTCTTCTAAATAGTGCCATAGGATCTTTTACATCCACCAGAGAGAGCAGACGGGGCTTCGGTTTAACGTCTCATCCGAAAGACAGCCCCTCCAACAGTGCAGTACTTCCTCAGCACTGCCCTGGAGTGTCAGCTTAGATTTTTGTTCTCAAGTCTCTGGAGTGGGACTTGAACCCACAACCTTCTGATTCAGAGGCAAGAGTGCTACCCACTGATCCACAGCTGACAAGATAAAACTTTGCTTATTTTTTTGAGTGCCCAGTGTAAGTAGCCTATGCCCACAGTCAGGGCCGTATTAAGGTTAAACGAGTAGAAGACAAGTTAATCAAGGAGTGCTTTGATATCGTCAAACCTAGGTTTTCAGAACATGCGGATTGTAGGTGTTCAGGAAGCAACATATATTGAGGACCTGGAAAGAATGAATTAGAGTGGGAGGCAAAGCGATTTGGTGGACGGGGTAGGAGAGAACCAGCGGGTCTGTGCATCTGTTTCACGACATCATGCACAAGCAACCCGACATAGATAGGACTAGGAAGCCGGTTCTGTTAAAGGAGTATGAGCAGCTAGGGGTCAAATTAAAAAACAGAACCTCAAGGGTAATAATCTCTGGATTATTACCTGAGCCACGAGCGAATTTGGCTAGGACAAATAAAATAAGAGAGTTAAATGCGTGGCTCAAAGACTGGTGTGGGAGAAATGGGTTTGGCTTCCTGGGACACTGGCACCAGTACTGGGGCAGGAGGGAGCTGTTCCGTTGGGACGAGCTTCACTTGGCCAGTGCTGGGACTGGAGTCCTGGCGGATCATATAACTAGGGCTGTAGAGAGGGCTTTAAACTAACTAGTGGGGGGGAGGTTCCTAGAGAACAAATAATAAAAATGACAACAGAGAAGGTCATAGACTTAGGTAGCAGTGGGGAAATTAAAAACCAGAGCGTGTCAGGAAGGGGCAGGAGGTATGGAGTAAAAGGTAAAGTAATAAAAAGGGCAAAAGCAGGAACTAAGTGTCACAAAACACATTTGAAAGTTCTCTATCTGAATGCACGTAGCATTCATAACAAAATAGACGAGTTAATGGCACAAATAGCTACATATGGGTATGATCTTGTGGCCATTACAGAAACATGGCTGCAGGGTGACAATGCCTGGGAATTAAACATACCAGGTTATTTAACAATCGGGAAGGACAGGCAGGAAGGAAGGGGAGATGGGGTGGCTATGTTAATAAAGGAAGGAATCACTGTAATACAGAGAAATGATATTGGGTCAAAAGATCAGGATAATGAAACAGTTTGGGTGGAGATAAGGAATAATAAGGGGAAAAAAAACACCAGTGGGCGTAGTCTATAGGCCTCCGAACAGTCGCAACTCGGTTGGACGGAGTATCAATCAGGAAATAGTTGAGGCTTGTAATAAGGGAACATCTATAATTATGGGGGATTTTAACTATCATATTAATTGGACAAATCAAATTGGGCAGGGCTGCCTTGAGGATGAGTTCATTGAGTGTATTAGGGATGGGTTTCTTGAGCAGTATGTAAATGAACCGACCAGAGGGCAAGCAACCTTAGGTCTGGTCCTATGTAACGAGACAGGATTAATTAAAAATGTCCTAGTAAAGGATCCCCTTGGAATGAGTGACCATAACATGGTTGAATTCCATATTCAATTAGAGGGTGAGGAGGTTGTATCTCAAACAAGCGTGCTAAGCTTGAATAAAGGAGACTATGAAGGTATGAGAGCGGAATTGAGTAAAGTGGATTGGGAAAATAGATTAAAGGGTAAGACGATATATGATCAGTGGTGTACATTTAAGGAGTTATTTTACAACTTCCAAAAAAAGTATATTCCACTGAGAAAAAAAGGATGTAAAAGAAAAGACAGCCATCCGTGGCTAAGTAAAGAAATTAAGGATAGTATTCGACTAAAAACAAGGGTATATAAGGTAGCCAAATCTAGTGGGAGGATAGAGGATTGGGAAAACTTTAAAAGACAGCAAAAAATAACAAAAAGATTGATTAAGAAAGGGAAGATAGATTATGAAAGTAAATTAGCAAAAAATATAAAAACAGATAGTAAGAGTTTTTATAGTTATATAAAAAGAAAAAGGGTGGCTAAAGTAAATGTCGGTCCCTTAGAGGATGAGACCGGGAAATTAATGGTGGGAAATACGGAGATGGCAAAAACACTGAATGAATATTTTGTATCAGTCTTTACAGTAGAGGACACCAAGAATATCCCAACACTGGACAAGCAGGGGGCTATATGGGGGGAGGAGATAAACACGATCAAAATCACTAAGGAAGTGGTACTCGGTAAAATAATGGGACTCAAGGCGGATAAATCGCCTGGACCTGATGGCTTACATCCTAGGGTCTTGAGGGAAGTGGCGGTAGGGATTGTGGATGCATTGGTAATAATCTTCCAAAACTCCCTGGACTCAGCAAAGGTCCCGGCAGACTGGAAAACTGTTAATGTAACACCCTTATTTAAAAAGGGCAGTAGACAGAAGGCTGGAAACTATAGACCGGTTAGCTTAACATCTGTGGTAGGTAAAATTTTGGAGTCCATTATTAAGGAGACAGTAACAGGACATTTGGATAATCATAATTTAATAAGACAAAGTCAGCATGGTTTTATGAAGGGGAAGTCATGTTTGACAAATTTGCTGGAGTTCTTTGAGGAAGTAACATATAGGGTGGATAAAGGTGAACCAGTGGACGTAATGTATTTAGACTTCCAAAAGGCATTTGACAAGGTGCCACACAAAAGATTATTGCGTAAGGTAAAAAATCACGGGATTGGGGGTAATATTCTGGCATGGATAGAGGATTGGCTATCTAACAGAAGGCAGAGAGTTGGGATAAATGGTTCATTCTCAGACTGGCAATCAGTAACCAGTGGTGTTCCGCAGGGGTCAGTGCTGGGTCCCCAACTCTTTACAATCTATATTAACGATTTGGAGGAGGGGACCGAGTGTAACATATCAAAGTTTGCAGATGATACTAAGATGGGAGGGAAAGTAGCGAGTGAGGAGGACATAAAAAACCTGCAAGGGGACACAGACAGGCTAAGCAAGTGGGCAGAGATTTGGCAGATGGAATACAATACTGGAAAGTGTGAGGTTATGCACTTTGGCAGGAAAAATCATAGAGCAAGTTATTATCTTAATGGCAAGAAACTGGAAAGTACTGAAGTACAAAGGGATCTGGGGGTCCTGGTGCACGAAACTCAAAAGGTTAGTATGCAGGTGCAGCAAGTGATTAAGAAGGCCAATGGAATGTTGGCTTTCATTGCTAGGGGGATAGAAAATAAAAATAGGGAGGTATTGCTTCAGTTGTACAAGGTATTGGTGAGACCGCACCTGGAATACTGCATACAGTTTTGGTGTCCATACTTAAGAAAAGACATACTTGCTCTCGAGTCAGTACAAAGAAGGTTCACTCGGTTAATCCCGGGGATGAGGGGATGGACATATGAGGAGAGGTTGAGTAGATTGGGACTCTACTCATTGGAGTTCAGAAGAATGAGAGGCGATCTTATTGAAACATATAAGATTGTGAAGGGGTTGGATCGGGTGGATGCGGGGAGGATGTTCCCGATGATGGGTGAAACTAGAACTAGGGGGCATAGTCTTAGAATAAGGGGCTGCTCTTTCAAAACTGAGATGAGGAGGAACGACTTCACTCAGAGGGTAGTAGGTCCATGGAATATGCTGCCCCAAAAAGCTGTCGAAGCTACATCATTACATAAATTTAAAACAGAAATTGACAGTTTCCTAGAAGAAAAGGGAATTAAAGGTTACGGGGAGCGGGCAGGAATTTGGACATGAGTCTAGGTTCGGATCGGTCATGGCCCTGTGGGTAGCGGAGCGGGCCCAGGGGCCGTGTAGCCTGATCCTGCTCCTGTTTTGTGTGTCTAATTCTGTTGGATTCAGGAGATAGTCCTGTCATAGTGGATTGGCGGTTAGGATCAGATCAGCCATGATCTTATTGAATGGCGGAGCAGGCTCGAGGGGCCGATTGGCCTACTCCTGCTCCTATTTCTTATGTTCTAACATGATTTACGTCATCGCCTCATGTTGGTAAAGAAATGTAATGATGTTTGTCAAACACTTGTAATAAATAATCAAAGGAGAACTGTCGGTAAATTGGTATAATTCAAGTAGTCTTTAAATGAAAAAATGAATGAAGAAAATAAAACAAAAATTATAAGTCAATAGAAGGATCCAAACAACAAATGGGCCCTTCAGGATTAAACGTCACTTTTGGGACTGTGTTTTATTATTTTGAAACTGTCTCTGAGAGTTCCTGGGCAAAATTTACCAGATTAATTGGGTAAATTTTTCCACGTATTCTTGATGTGTGGGGGAAATGATTCTGTATATTAATTCCAAATCCATCTATCTGTCATGAATGTGGACTCAGTGCCGTGTGAATGAGACGCTGGAGTAACTGCTGTTCTGTTTGTAGTGGCATGTGATTTGTTAGATTCTTTTAAATGGCGAAAAACTGGGGTTGTATTCTCTGGAATTTAAAGGGTTAAGGGGCGAGCTGATCGAAGTTTTCTGGATATTAAGGGGAACAGATAGGGTAGATAGAGAGAAACTATTTCCGCTGGTTGGGGCTTCTAGGACTAGGGGGCATAGTCTAAAAATTAGAACCAGACCTTTCAGGAGTGAATCTTTGGCATTCTCTTCCTCAGAGAGCTGTGGAGGCGGAGTCATTGAATATATTTAAGGTGGAGATTGACAGAGTTTTGAACAATAAGGGAGTGAAGGGTTATGGGGCGCGGGCAGGAAAGTGGAGTTGAGGCCAAGATCAGATCAGCCATGATCTTATTGACTGGCGGAGCAGGCTCGAGGGGCCAAATGGCCTATTCCTGCTCCTATTTCTTATGTTCTTATGATCTTGTGAGTAAAATTAGGAAGCACTTCTACACACAAACGGTGGTAGAAGTTTGAAACTCTCTTCCACAAACGGCAATTGATGCTAGATCAATTGTTAATTTTATATCTGAGATTGATAGATTTTTGTTAACCAAAGGTATAGAAACATAGAAGATAGGAGCAGGAGTGGGTCATTCAGCCCCTCGAGCCTGCTCCGCCATTCAATGAGATAATTGCTGATCATCCAAATTCAGTACCCAGTCCCTGCTTTCTCCCCATATCCCTTGATCCCTTTAGCCTTAAGAAATATATCTAACTCCTTCTTGAATATATTTAATGAATTGGCCTCAACTGCCTTTTGTGGTAGCGAATTCCACAGGTTCACCACTCTCTCGGTGAAGAAATTCCTCCTCATCTCAGTCCTAAATGGCTTACTCCTTATCCTTAGACTGTGACCCCTGGTTCTGGACTCCCCCGCCATCGGGAACAATCTTCCTGCATCTAGTCTGTCTAGTCCTGTTAGAATTTTATAAGTTTCAATGAGATCCCCTCTCATTCTTCTAAACTCCAGCGAGTATAAGCCCAATCGACCCAATCTCTCCTCATACGTCATTCCTGCCTTCCCAGTATCAGTCTGGTGAATCTTCGCTGCACTCCCTCCATGGCAAGAACATCCTTCCTCAGATAAGGCGACCAAAACTGCACAAAGTGTGGTCTCACCAAGGCCCTGTACAACTGCAGCAAGACATCCTTGCTCCTGTACACAAATCCTCTCGCTATGAAGGCCAACATACCATTTGCCTTCTTAACCGCCTGCTGCACCTGCATGCTTACCTTCAGCGACTGGTGCACAAGGACACCCAGGTCTCATTGCACTTCCCCTTCTCCCAATCTATTGCTGTTCAGATAATAATCTGCCTTCCTGTTTTTGCCACCAAAGTGGATAACCTCGCATTTATCTAAATTATATACTGCATCTGCCATGCATCTGCCCAATCACCCAACCTGTCCAAATCATACTGGAGTTTCTCTGCATCCTCCTCACAGCACACACGCCCACCCAGCTTTGTGCTGTCTGCAAACTTGGAGATATTACATCTAGTTCCCTCGTCTAGATCATTAATATATATTGTGAATAGCTGGGGTCCTAGCACCGATCCCTGCGGCACCCCACTAGTCACCGCCTGCCACTCGGAAAAAGACCTGTATATTCCAACTCTTTGCTTCCTGTTAAGGGATATTTTAAATCAGGAAATTGATAGATTTCTGTTAACCAAATGTATTAAGGGATATGGGCCAAAGGCAGGTATATGGAGTTAGGTCGCAGATCAGCCATGACCTCATTGAATGGCGGAGCAGGCTCGAGGGGCTGAATGGCCTCCTTCTGTTCCTATGTTCCTAAATCAAGGCACCAGTGAGATGGTAAGAGAAGGCCAGAGTTATTACTCATGACCAGTATTCTCAAGCCTCCTGTGATATGAAGGGAAAATGGAGACTCCTGCAATCGAAGTTGGGTCACATCACTTAGGTGAGCCTCATAAATTACCGATCAGGTCCTGAATGGTTTCCATCTGGCATCAGGAACACTGGCCGCCCTGGGCTCGTAGTCTGGGCTATACTTTGATCTGCTGCAGTGTAAACAGGGCAATGAGCATGACCCACAAAGCAAAGCAATTGGAAGGCAAGAGAAGGGAAACCTACTGAAGTAACAGCTTCCTCGATGTGACTGAAATAAAAATAACTGGAAGTCAATATCTAGATCTAACAACAGTTCTACAATAACCTGAGGACTATAGATTACCCAGAGGTGAAATTGATACTTCTACCTTTTCCAAGGAAACTGCAAAACGCAAGAAAGGTTCAAAATGATCCCGAGCACATTCAATGTGGAAATGATTAGTAAGTGGCACGCTTAATAATAAATAACTATTAAAGGCAGCTGATCGCACTCCTACGTAAAATGTTCATCTCATGCAGAATATCAGCAGCAGGCTGCCAAGAAAGATACTCGTTGTTTCTCCTGTAAATATCAGGTGTAAAAAAAACTCAACTAGAGATAGCCTTAGGGGATCAGCGGTCAAGACTTAAATTAAAGATGTCCAGATTCTCAGAGAATGGGCAGATAAGATACAAGTGGAAATGTATGTAGGAGGTCAAAATACTGAGGGTCTGGGAGAAGTGCAGTAAATAACAGGCCTAATTAAAAAATAACTCTTTAGAAGCAGGAAATATTGCCATCTACAGGGCTCGACTGATATTGTCTGCATCTCATTGGTCTCAAGGACTTTTCTACTTGAGTGCAAACAAATCTTTCTTTCAATATCTCTTCTTAGGCAATCCCTCAGAACCGAGGATGACTTGCTTCCACATTAAAAATGAGTTCTCAGGTGACTGATGAGTCCAAGCGGGACCTACAGTCTCTGTCACAGGTGGGGCAGACGGTGGTTGAAGAGGCGGGTGGGTGGGGTGCTTGGGTTGATGTGCGCTCCTTGCGCTGCCTGCGCTTGGCTTCCACTTGCTCCCAGCGAAGAGACTCGAGATGTTCGGCGCCTTCCCGGATGCTTCTCCTCCACTTTGTGTGGTCTTGGGCCAGGGATTCCCAGGTGTCGATGGGGATGTTGCACTTTTTCAAGGAGGCTTTGAGGGTGTCCTCTGCCCACCAGGGGCTCTCTTGCCATGCTGGAGCTCCATGTAGAGCCTCGTATCGGGCATGCGGACAATGTGACCCATCCATTGGAGCTGATTGAGCGTGGTCAAAGCTTCGATGCTGGGGATGTTGGCCTGAGCAAGAACACTGACGTTGGTGTGCCTATCCTGCCAATGGATTTGCAGGATCTTGCGGATGCAGCGTCGGTGGTACCTCTCCAGTGCTTTGAGGTGCCTGCTGTACATGGTCCATGTCTCTGAGGCATACAGCAGGGCAGGTATCACTGCAGCCTTCGGTCGCCTGAGGAAGAGAGTGTTTGAAGACCAGGACCTCCAACCCGGCACTAAGCTCATGGTCTTTCAATATACTGTGTTAAAGGTAGACACATTTACAAAATGACATGAAAACTGGAACCCTGAGTTGCTTTTTTTATTGAAATATTAACATGGAAACGATACGCAATCCTTATTTACACACTTCAGCAAACCAGGAAGAGAAAAAAAGCCTTGCATTTCTATAGAACCTTTCACAACCCAAAGCGCTTTACAGCCAATGAAGTACTTTTTGAAGTGTAGTCACTGTGGTAATGTAGGAAACGCAGCAGCCAATTTGCACACAGCCAGATCCCACAGACAGCAATGTGATAATGACCAGATAATCTGTTTTTTTGTTATGTTGATTGAGGGATAAATATTGGCCCCAGGACACCGGGGAGAACTCTCCTGCTCTTCTTCGAAATAGTGGCCACGGGATCTTTTACATCCACCTGAGAGAGCAGATGGGGCCTCAGTTTAACGTCTCATCCAAAAGACGGCACCTCCGACAGTGCAGCACTCCACTGAAGTGTCAGTCTACATGTTTGTGCTCAAGCCTCTGGAGCGGGATTTGAACACACTGCCTTCTGACCCAAAGGCAAGTGTGCTACCCACTTTTTTTTTTATTATACTTTATTGAACATTAAGAACATTTACAACATCTTGATCATTTCATTGTATGATACAAATCAATCCCGCCGCTCTGCACAGCCATTCCGCCACCACATTTTAACATCAAAATCTGAAGTTTAATTTGTCACCTGTAACATATATTAATCGATTGTACATTAAAAATTTGTTGTAAAATACTGTCCTTAAATTCCTTTCTGAATAAAACATCCACAGAGCCTTATAATGGCCTTTTAGCTTATATTTAAAATATTCTTTTAGATTGATTCTCCACCCCTTAAAAAACAGAGCATTCCTTCTTTGCACAATCACGAATCTAGCCAAACTGAACATTAAATTAATTGCCGCTCCGCTAGACTCTGGCAGACTCTCCTGCAATCCCCATCTCAAAATTGAGTCCCACGAGATTCCCATTCTCGCTGTTCGGTCCCCACCCAGCAAAAAAGCTTCACACAACTGTCGAACATAGTACTTAAAGTCATTTAACTGTGGATACAACACCAGTAAATGGGACAGAGTCTCATCCTGTGTCCCACACATTGGGCAAGTTGCCGCCTCCACTCGTCCAATCTTGCACAAGACCATCATGGTAAAAATCCAGTTATGAGCCAATTTGAAATCCAGTTCAATCCATTCTGGGCATTTAAAATTCGCCCACACTCCCTTCCAAATCCTGTTGAAGTCCAGCTGTGGGTATATACTCTGCCAAAACTCCTGACCAGCAGGTGTCTTGAATCTCCATTCTCTGAATACCTCATAGAAATCTCGAGTATTACAGTTGTCAAATTGGACTAACTCTCCCCCTTTCTCCAGTACAAAGCTTGGAAAAGCAGGACACATTTTACTTCCTTTGGAGATTTCCGCATTTATTTCTTCCATCCAATCCTGTGGCATTGCCCTCACAATCTTCTCATACATGATTCCTATTGCTTTTTCCTCTACCTCCTGATCCTCCTCCCACACCATGTCCCTCACTATCGCTTCCGGCAACCAACCTGGAATCACCTCGTATAATGCATCTTTCACAGATATAATCCCAGCTTTTATAAAAGCTTGATTAAATAAAACCTCTCCTTCGATGTTGACCCACCTGTTCAAAAATAAGGGCTGTTCTAAAAATTCCTCAGTCCCTTTGGGCATAAACAGCACACTTTTTAAAAATTGAGCCCAAGTCTCTACAACCCCCTTATAAAACCTAGGGAGAAGCTTAATCGATTTCAAAAACATATTATTGTATTCCATATACAATATCCCCTGCCCTCCTATCCCACTTTGTTTTAAAAAAATGCTCAAAACAACTCTTCCAAAAACTTGAATTTGACTTCTGAAGAAATCTCTTCACCCATTTGATTCTAAAGGATTTTTTCTTCAAATCAATATCTGGGAAGTTGAGTCCTCCCTGATTTTTCCGTCCAATGATGGTATTGTAAGCCACCAAGGCTGGTTTCCCTTCCCATAAAAACCTCACACAAGCCTCTCGGATGGACATTTCTGCCCACTCAGGAATATCTTCCACCGTCAATAAGTACCATAGCTTAGATAGCAGGAGAGCAGACACCACTGTCGCTCTTCCTTGCACTTTCAACCACCTTCTTTCCCATCTTCCCAAAATCTTTTTAATTTTCATAACCTTCGGTTCCCAATTTAATCGATCCACTTCTTCCCTGTCTTTCTTGCACCCCATATGCACCCCCAGAACTTCCAAAACCTCCACCACCTTAAAGGGACATTCCCCCAACCATTTCCCCCTACCCCTCCCTCCAACCAGGCATTGGGACTTACTATAATTCACTCTGGCACCTGAAGCTCTACAATATTCCTCCACTACATCCATAGCTTTCCTCACTGACTCCCCATTTCTCAATGTTAAGGTTGTGTCATCTGCATATTGGTGTATCACCGACACCAGCCCGGAACTGGGTACCACAATCCCAACTACACCTTGTTTCTTTCGCATCATGTAACCTAATGGTTCTGCTACCAATGTGTACAGCAGTGGGGACAGGGGACAATCCTGTCTCACTGATCTCTGTATCGGAAAATACTTAGATAAAAAACCATTACATTTAACACAGCTAAATATGTTTGAATAAAAAATCCTTATCCACTGAATGAAATTTTCCTTGAAACCAAATGCTTCCAAAACCTTCAATAAAAACTCATGAGAGACCCTATCAAAGGCTTTCTCTTGATCTATCTTTAATACATAAGCCTCCCTCCCACTCTCTTCCATGAGCTCTATCGCATCTCGGATTGAGACCACAGAGTCTGCGATGTCCCGGCCTATGACTCCATAGGACTGAGAGGGCCAAACTATCTCCGGTAACACCTCCTTCAAACGATTTGCCATAACCCTCGCCAAGATCTTATAATCCACATTTAATAGTGTGATGGGCCTCCAATTCTTCAGATCCCGTCTATCCCCTTTATTTTTATAAGCTAAGCTTATGATACCTCTCCTCATAGATGGGGCCAGGCTTCCCTCAATTTTAATTTCCTTAAAAACCTCTAGGAGCAATGGACTTAAAATCTCAAAAAATTCCTTATAAAATTCTGCACTTAGTCCATCAGACCCTGGGCTTTTCCCCCCCTTCATTCCACTTATTGCTATTTTTATTTCCGCTAATCCTACTTCTTTATCACACATGCTTCTCTCATCCTTCTTTAAACCCTTTTCAATAAAAGCAGTAACCTTCTCCATCTCCAAATTGGAAATGTCTTCTTTTGTATATAGCTCTTGATAAAAGCTGCTAGCCGCCTCCAAAATCTCCTCACTTTCATGAATGATCTTCTCCCCAACCTTCAACTCCTCAATTAACGATAATCTCTGTCGCAGCTTCTCTTGCTCTAGAAAATATCTAGTGCATCTTTCGCCCTCCAATGCATCTCTAGCCTTTGCACGGAGAATGGCCCCCTTGCATTTTTCAGCTTGCAATAATTCCCACTCTTCCTTTAGCACCCGGAACTTAGTCTCAGCTCCCTTATCCCCTCCGTCAACTGCTTTACAGACCTCTGTAAACCTTTTGTTTATATTATCTTCTCGATGCCGGTTAGCTGCCGCCCTCTTTTTCCCATAACGTACCGAAAAAACTTTTACCTCATATTTGAAATTGTCCCACCAAACTCTTCTTTCTTTCAAGAACAAAAGTTCCTTCTGAGCATTCTTTATTATATTTATAATCCCTTCTTTATAAGCACATTCCTTCAGGTATTGATTGTTTAAAATCCACACCCCTGAACCGATCTTAACTCTGCTGTTCCTAATTCTAAGAACCAAAGCCGAGTGATCACTAAAAAATACTTTTTTATAATAAATCTCCATCACCTCCGAACTTAACCCTTCCCGCATTAACACAAAATCTATTCGGCTCTGTTTTAAAACATCACCCACCCAACCTGCTCTGGAGAACTCCCTTTTTATGGGGTTCCGGTCCCTCCATAAGTCTCTCAAATTTAAATTTGCCATCATTTTTATAATCATCCCTCTGGAGTTATCCTCTTTAAAGGTCATCTGGGCTGAAATGTCCATCCAAGATAAAAATACATTAAAATCCCCCACTATACAAGGATTTTCCACCTCTGCCACTTCAGTGAATAACCCCCGAAAAAACTCGCGACGCTTGCAATGGTCGTTCGGTGCATAGATATTAAAAAGATCACAATTAAATCCCTCCAATTTTACCCTTAGCCATAAAAATCTCCCCTCAGTGTCCTTGTCCACCAAGGCAATGTTCTCTTCTATGGACGGACTCACCAAAACAGCCACCCCTCTACGGTTATTGTTTGCACAACTTGCAAACACCTCTCCCTTCCAAACCTTCTGAACTCTTTCTAGAATATCCTCATCCCAAAAGGTTTCTTGCAGACACAACAAGTCCATGCCTTTAAAACCCTGCAACAACTGCTGCAATTTCTTCTCGCCCCTCAGTCCGTTCACATTGATCGAGACCAATGTAATCATGGCTCCAAAGAAGGGAAGTATGCCCAATAATCTCCCCATCATTTAATCTCTGGCTCTTCCCTCCTCTCATGCTCCTTCTCAACTTTTCGGCCAGCTGTTGCTTTTTCCTGCAGCCTCTGGCTCTTTTTCCCCTCCTGTTTGACCTCTCCCTGCTGTTTCAGCCTCTTCCTTGCCTTAAGTTTGGGCCCAGGAGCTGCCCTTTCTCCCTCCTTCTGCCCCTCACTAACCTTTCCCTTTCCACATGATGCCACCCCATCCCCGACTTCCATGTCTCTGTCCCCCTCTAATTCTTCACACTCAAGCTCTTCTGCAACCCCCTGTGCCTGCTCCCCGTCAGATACATAATCCTGCTCCCCGTCAGATACTTCATCTCCCATAGAGAGTCTTCCTGCTATCGCAGTTTCTCCCACTGTGCCGCCCCCTTCGACCACGTCTCTACCTCTGACCCTTGCACCTTGTTCCCTCATCCATGGGGCAATGGCGCACCTAAATTGTTCCCTTCTGACGTCTCTATCTCGCCGATCCCATTCTGCTGTCCCTTTAAGGCTCCTGCCTCTTGCACCCTCTCCCCACCCTGCCCCCTCCCGCTCACCAAAATATCCGACTCCCCGCTTTTCCCCGGAGCACTCACTTCCACCACACACCCCGCTCCTGCCTCCTCTCCCCCCGCAGACACCAGACTCCCCAGGGGGAGCCGAACTGCTCTAAGGCTCGAGTCTGCACTCGACCCTTGCTGCCCGCTGCTGTCTTTATTCCCCTCCATAGCACTCGCCGTGTTTTCCGCCATCTCCATCTCGATCTCCGCTCCGCCAACCTCTGCCTCTTCCTGTGCTCCTTTTTCCTTCATTTTGCCAGCTTTGTCCTCCGACTGCACCGCATCTCCGGCCGTTCCACACTCCTCTCCTGCTCCTTCTCCCATCTCCTCATCACTCATTTCTCTCCCTTCTGCCACACACTCACAGCGGGCGGGGCCTTTACGACACACCCCACAGCTCTCCGCCTTGCAGCTCCGCGCGATATGTCCCGACTCACCGCAATTGTAACAATACAAATCAGGACAGTTTCTCACGAGATGGTCATGTCCCAGACAATAGTAACACACCTTTACTTGGTTATCGTGCAGCACACGAAAGTACTGTACTCCTTCCAGTGTCTCGAACTTCATACTGTAAGGCAAAGACCTCACCCCCTCTGGGAACCGTACCTTTACATACCGGGTTCCGTCTGCTACCCGTGTTCCTGGATAGTACTCCTCTTTATTTCGGAACAGATTTTAATGTCCCATGACTCCAACTTTTTGCTCAGCACTTCGTCCTCGATGTACACAGGCAAGTTCAAAAATGAAACCACCACCTCCTCTGAATATAGCAGAGTCACCTCCAAAAATTTCTCCCCAACTTTCAGACTGAGCAGCAGTTTTTCCACCTCCTCACGACCACTGACCGTCACCTCAAATCCCACATTTGGTTTTGGTTGGCAGGCAAAACAGCTTCCCTCACCACAGTCCTCATGAACCGCCTGGATTATATCCCAGGCTCGAATCTTCTTATCTTCACATTGCACCACCACCGTATTTTCTTTACCAAACCTCCTGAGGTCCCGGCCCAAATCTTTGGGCCTTTTTTTTCCCCTTCCCACCACAATTTCTTCCCTAATAAAATTCCTCTCGGGAATATTGTCCTCTGAGGGGCCCGGCACTCCAGACCCCTCAGCAGCCATCTGGCTGTTTTTTGTGGGCCAAAAAGGCCCTAAAACCTGAAAACAACACCCCAAAATTTTACAAAACTTCCTCCAACACCCAGCTGCAATTAGGCAACCAGTCACACCTGGCTCACTCCTAGCCCCTCCCACCTAGAGAGTGCCACCCACTGAGCCACAGCTGACACTGTGTTGGAATCAGAGTCTAGTCTTTGCAGCAATTTATTAATGTGCATCTGTAATAATAATGAAAGAGTTAATGAGTACCAAGAGAGAGGGGAAAAAGCACAAAGTAAAGTGAAAGGGAATTTGGGGAGTGAAATCCTTACTCAGGTGCCCACTTAGGAACATAGGAACAGGAGGAGGCCATTCAGCCCCTCGAGCCCGTTCCGCCATTCAATGAGATCATGGCTGATCTGCGATCTAACTCCATATAACTGCCTTTGGCCCATATCCTTTAATACCTTCTGTTAACAGAAATCTATCAATCTCCGATTTAAAATTAACAATTGACCCAGCACCAATTGCCCTTTGCGGAAGAGAGTTCCAAACTTCTACCACCCTTTGTGTGTAGAAGTGTTTCCTAATTTCATTCCTGAAAGGTCTGGCTCTAATTTTTAGGCTATGCCCTCTAATCCTAGAATCCCCAACCAGCGGAAATCGCTTCTCTCCATCTACCCTATCTGTTCCCCTTAATATCTTGAAAACTTCGATCAGATCACCCCTTAACCTTCTAAATTCCAGGGAATACAACCCTAGTTTGTGTAATCTCTCCTCGTAACTTAACCCTTGGAGCCTGGGTGTCATTCTGGTAAACCTACGCTGCACTCCCTCCAAGGCCAATATATCCTTCCTAAGGTGTGGTGCCCAGAACTGCTCACAGTGCTCCAGGTGTGGTCTAACCAGGGCTTTGTATAGCTGCAGCATAACTTCTACCCCCTTGTATTCTAGTCCTCTAGATATAAAGGCCAGCATCCCATTAGCATTTTTGATTATTTTCTGTACCTGTTCCTGACATTTTAATGATCTATGTACCTGAACCCCCGAGTCTCTTTGGACCTCCACTGTTTTTAGCCTTTCACCATTTAGAAAGTACCCTGTTCTATCCTCTTTAGGCCCAAAGTGGATGACCTCACATTTGCCTACATTGAAATCCATTTGCCACAATTTTGCCCATTCATTTCATCTGTCAATATCCCTTTGTAATTTTATGCTTTCATCTACACTGCCTACAATGCCACTTATCTTTGTGTCATCGGCAAATTTGGATATATGACCTTCTATGCCATCATCTAAGTCATTAATAAATACTGTGAATAGTTGAGGCTCCAACACAGATCCCTGCGGGACACCACTCGTCACATCCTGCCAATTTGAGCACCTGCCCATTATCCCCACTCTCGGTCTCCTGCCACTCAGCCAATTTCCTAACCAGGTCAATAATTTACCCTCAATTCCATGGGCTTCTACCTTAGTTAACAGTCTCTTATGTGGGACTTTATCAAATGCCTTCTGGAAGTCCAGATAAATAACATCCATAGACATTCCCCTGTCCACTACTTTAGTCACCTCTTCAAAAAATTCAACCAGGTTTGTCAGGTGTGACCTGCCTTTCACAAATCCATGCTGGCTCTCTCTGATCAACTGAAAATTTTCTCGGTGTTCAGTCACCCTATCCTTAATTATAGACTCTAGCAATTTCCCCACAACAGATGTTAAGCTAACTGATCTATAATTCCCTGGTTTCCCTCCCTCACCATTTTTAAATAGCGGAGTGACATGCGCAATTTTCCAATCTAAAGGAACGGTTCCTGACTCGAGAGAACTTTGGAAGATTATAGTTTGGGCATCTGCAATGTGCTCACCTACTTCCATTAACCCCCTGGGATAGAAACCATCTGGTCCTGGGGATTTGTCACTCTTTAGTGCCATTATTTTCTTCATTAATATTATTTTACTTACATTTCCTTATTATCATTGATAATATCACCGCTTTCAGTTTTTAAGGGGCCAACATTGCTCCTGACTACCCTCTTTTTCCTAATATAATTGTAAAAAAATGTTGTGTTGATTTTGATATCCCTTCCAAGTTTCCTTTCATATTCCCTTTTTGTAGCTCTTACTGTCTGTTTTGTGACACTTTGCTATTCTTTGTATCTTTCCCATTCACCAGGATCTGCTATTTTTTGCTTTGTTATATGTTTTCTCTTTTAGTTTTATGCTGTCCTTTACCTCTTAAGTCACCCATGGCTGTTTTTTTTTGGGCAAGTAGCGCTCTTGTCCCTCGGGGGTATAAACTGGTTCTGTATCGCCTTAAATTCTTTTTTGAGCATCTCTCACTGATCTTCTGTCGTTTTACCCATTAACAGATTTGCCCAGTTTACAGTCTCTGCCTCATCCCTTTGAAGTCGGCCTTACCCAAAGCTAGAATCTTAGGCCGCGATTTCGCCTACCTGGGCGGCTTCATGGTGCGAGAGGCCAGTGGCGGGGGGGGCGACCCCACTGGTGCACTGATCCCGCTGAAAAATAAGATCTTCCCGTAATGGGCCTTGTTAAGCCCGCCCTGCGCGTTTCCCAACCCAATTAAAAGGTGCGGGTCTGGTGACGTCAGCGGATGACGTGATTCTTGCCGGTATATTTAAAGGGGCCATGGCCCCATTTGCAGTCAGTTGTGATTTCAGTTAATTCGGTGCTGTCAGTGTGTGTAGGTGTGCACAATGTGCTCCCATCGCCAAAGAGCAGCGCCTCGCTTCAGTGAGGACTCGCTCCATCATCTTGTGGAGGGAGTGAGAGCACGCAGGGAGGTTCTCTTTCCTACTGACGGTAGGAAGAGGCCTCCCCAGCAGACGAAGGCAGCGTGGTTGCAGATTGCGCAGGAGGTGACAGGCATGTCAGTGGTCGTTCGGACCTGGGTGCAGTGCCGCAGGAGGTTTAATGATCTTCTCAGATCAGGAAAAGTGAGTATAAAGCCACACTTACCTTGATGCTGCCGTGCCTGTCCTCACATCCCCACCACTCTACATTGCCATCCCTACCCCTGCACAACCTTACTCACCCCAACATCCCTTGGGGGAAAAATTCAGTTGGTAGCGCCTCCCGTTAGCGCCTTAAGAGGGCGCCAATTGGGGCGCAAACCAACTAGCGCCCGGGCGTGGCGATGTTTGCGCCGCTCGCGAAATTAACTAGACATTTTGTGGCGGCGCTAAACACTACCGCCACGATCTCCTGCGCCGGCAGATCGTGACGTCAGTCGAGTGCGCAATGCCCCGTTAGCGCCCCAGACCGGATATTGAGTGGCGCCCCCTCCCTTACCGCCTGCCGCTAGCAACGACAGGTTGAGGGGAGCATTTTGCTGTCAGAAAGGGACTAGGGGAGCGCTATTTAAAGGCGACCGCTTCCTGCCTTTTTTTGTCGGTGACATTTTTGCACCACGCATTCTGAGAGAGAGAGAGAGAGAGACTTCTGGAGAGATTCAACGCTGTGTGAAGGAGTTTTGGGTACTGAGCAGCACTTTGCAGGTTCATTTTGATTTGCCCTTCCTTGCTTCGCCAGCGCTCTGAGGTAGCGCCTCGCTCCTTGGCCTTTGCGCCTTAAGACAGGTGTGAAGCGTCTGATTTAGCGCTCCAATCACCTCCAGGGGCGATAAAAGCCAAGTTTGCTGTCGGAGGCGATTAGCGCCAGGCGCTAAACTTTGCGCACGGCTGAAAATGGCGCCCCAAACGGGGCGATACTGAATTTTCCCCCCCTTAGACCTTCATCCATCCCTCTCTCTCTATCCACATTACCAGGTCCCCATCTTACGATGCACCCCTCACACTCAGCCTTATCGTAATGCAATGACATCAACTAACAACACAAAAGGAGGCAACTTGGTATTGGCACTTCACTGCACCATAGTCTCCCTCTACAGATGTAACCCATCCATTCCTTACACTCATTCCATTACTCTCACGCAACCTTCTCTTTCCCTCCTTGCAGGAAAGGAGAGCCCACAATAAGAGGGATAGGGAGAGAACGGGAGGAGGACCTCAAGCCATGGCCTATCTGACCACTGCAGAGGAGGCAGCACTGGATATCGCAGGAGTGGTCGACCAGCCGGAAGTGGGGGGGTGGAGAGAGAAGAACCTGGTGACAGAATTCTTTTCCATACACTTGCTTGGCTTTTATCAGTCACTCATATGGGGTCTGATGCCAACACAAAATGAATGCTCATCATGTGTATAACAGTATGTGTCTGCAGTCGACATCTCATATACCTAACTGATATCTTTACTCTCCCACAGGTCCATCAAGAGGCTCCCTCCCTCACTGTTCAGGAGGAAGAGCAAGACGACTCCTCAGAGGAGCCGCCTGCCTCTGAGGGCACAGCGTCACCTCATACAAGGCGAGCCAGCACCAGCGCAGAGTCGCACATCTCGGTGGGTCCCTCGCGAGATAGAGTAGTGTTGTCACCTGGTGTATTACACATCACAGGTGAGCAAGAGCAGATGGTGGAGACAGTGACAGTGGAGACTCCTCGTCGGAGGGTGCAGGAGTCTCCTAGCTCTGCTCAGCTGCATGCAGATGCTTTGCCTCGGGGGCCATCCAGGAAGAGCCAGGAAGAGGGTAACCCTGGAGCTGCAGGAACAAGTGCAGGAGGCTCTGACTGGTTTCCTGACCAGGGTGACTGTGAGTGTGCAGAGAATGGAGGAGCCCATCGTGGCGCACTCACTGGCAACTATAGCTTCCCATGGATAGCATGGTCACCTGCATGGAGGAGAGAATGCGTCAGTCACATGAGAACATGGTTTCACTTCAAAGTAGTTGGGCATCTATGGAGGAGAGAAACCAGAGGCTCATAGACGCCCTTTCTAGGAGGGGTGCCAGTATAGATGAGGGCCCTCATGGCCTCACTAAAGTGCAGCAAGGTGCTCTCAAGCTACTTGCTAGCAGGGAAGTGCGGGTGGCCCACGAGAGGGATGATGGTGGGAGGGGACATGGAAGTGGGGGCTCCTCTCAGACTTCCACCCTCTTACCAACCCCTCGGTCAGAGGCCTAGATGCCTCCCCGGACAGTGATGGCCGAGTCCGCCCCTGCACAGTCGCAGGAGCAGCAGACTTTGGCGGGGCCCTCATAGGCTCCGAAACCCAGACGATGACCGCCAAAGGTGTCTAAGCAGGCGCAGCAGGGAGTCGAGGAGGCTGCCTCTACCTCTGCTGAAGCCACAGGGTTGAGCACCAAGTAGAAGTACTCGGAAAAGAAAGATGCCACACAAATAGTCACAAGGATAGTCACACGGGTGTGTTTTTCATTATAAATGTGATGTTGAAAGTCTATGATGTAGCTGTAATAAATCAATTATTTTCAAACTTTGCAGTCCGTGCCAAGTGGGAGTGCTCAAATGGAAGTGGCAGTGAACGGTCAGGGCTCATTTGACCTCCACCAATGGTGGTGAGAGTGAAAAGAATGGAATGGTTATTGTTGGACTGCTCTCTGATGTTGGTGTGGGGTGATGCCAACCTGCGTACGCCTGTGGCAGACACATGACTGAGCTTTTAAAGTTATGTGAATGTGCCATTGATTAGGGCATCTCTGGCGTCACGGGCAGCAATGTGGTCACGCACTGCTCGCAATGGCACCTCCGGCTCCTCCAGGTCTTCCTCATCCTCGTTTTCAAAGTCATGCTGCTCCTCCTCCTCAGAGGATGTGCGCTCTGCACCATCTTCCTCATCCAGCGCTAATCCTCGCTGCTGCACTATGTTGAGCGGGGTGCAGCAGACCACGATGATTCTGGAGACCCTGGCTGGTGCATACTGAATGGCTCCTCCAGATCTGTCAAGGCTTCTGAAGCGCATTTTGAGCAAGCCTATTCTCAGCTCGGTGACACATCTCGTGGAGATGTGGCTTTGGTTATAACGTCCCTCAGCCTCATTTGTTGGCATCCTCAAAGCCACATCTTCAGGGGATAGCCCTCGCCTCCAAGCAGCCAGCCACCAAGACTGTTTGGCGGTGCGAAGAGCTGAGGGACGGTGGACTGGCGCAGGATGTACGCGTCATGGCAGCTTCCAGGGAACTTGGCGCACACATGGATGATAATCTTCCTATGGTTGCAGACCAGCTGAACGTTGAGGGAGTGGAAGCCCTTGCGATTGACAATTACTACTGGGTTCTGATGGGGTGCCCTGATGGCCACATGTGCGCAGTCGATGACACCCTGCACCCGTGGGAAGCCAGCCAGAGCTGCAAAGTTGAGCGCCCGCTCACTGGCACTGCCTTCATCACTTGCAAAGTGGATATAATTTGTGGAATTGTTAAAGAGGGCATCAGTGACCTGTGTGATGCATCTGTGGGCGGCCGACTGCGAGATGGCGGAAATGCCTGCTGCAGATGCCTGGAAGGAGTCTGAGGTGAAGAAGTTGAGGGCAAGGGTGACTTTGACAGCCACTGGTAAGGCGTGTTCACCCTTCCTCTGGGCTGCAGGTCTTGCTCCAGCAATCCGTAAATGTCTGCGACGACCTGGCACGATAGCCTGAGCCTCCTTTGGCACTGTTGCTCCGTCATGTTGAGGAAGCTCATCCTCTGCCTGTATACCCTGTCTTGGGGGTATTGCCTCTGGCATGGTGCAGCCCTGCGCTGATGCCCTCTGCCCTCTGCCCTCTGCCCTGTGCAGCATCGGGTGGTTCCGGAGAAGGTTGGTGCTCTTGTTGCTGCTGCTGGTGTGGCTGATCGTCATCAGATTCGGAGGACCAGGATGAGAGAGCATAAATCGTGCCAAATTGTGATGTTATATAAGGCAACTGAAGTTGAGATGACAGAAGTGATCTGTCAATGGTGAGATGAGTTGTTCCAAAGGGATGACAGTGGATAGAGAGGTTACTCCAAACACTTCCAAAGTGCATAAAGCTCAAAAGTGTTTTCCAAACCCTGAAAGCTCCAGCTTCTAAGATTGGAAAGTAAACAGCTGTGACATGGTAGCTTTTATACCACTTTTGCAGCTGTCACCTATTCACAGCAACGGAGAGTCACAGAGAACCCGACACACTTACCTGACGTGATCCCCCGCACGCCAGGAACCTTGTGAAAAAGCTGGCAAAATGGTAAGTACACAGTAAAATGCTGCTTCAGTAACCTTTTTAACAAGCTTTTAAGTATCTGAATTGGCAGACCCGTCGCTTTGTGTCGGGTCTGTTCAGGGATGACAGACCCGACACTTGTGAAACTGACATGGAGGCGGATTGACAGCGGGATATCGACCTGCTGTCAATCTTTTTGATTTTGACAGTGGACCCACCTCTGAACCCGCCCTCTGAGTGCTGGCAAAACTCTGGCCTTTGTAGCTGTTTCGTGTTTCTCCCTTTCAAACGCTATGTTGAACCCGATCATGTTATGATCGCTATCGGATAAATGTTCACACACAGTTAGGCTGTTAAATAAATCTGGCTCATTACTCATTATTAACTCTAATATGGCAAGCCCCCTTTGTTGCCTCTAGGACATATTGTTGTGGAAAACTATCCTGGACACACTTAAAAAATTCACTACCTTTCTGATAGGTGCTAGTCTGCTTATCCCAATCTACATGAAAGGTAAAATCCCCCATTAAAACCACTCTACCTTTACTACATGCTTGTCTAATCTCTGCATTTATACAATCTAGCACTTCACAGCTGCTGCCAGGGGGCCGATACACAACTCCCACTACAGTCTTAAATCCTTTCCTATTTCTTAATTCTACCCATAAAGTCTCCACTGTCTGCCTACCTCTCGTTATATCGGCCTAGAAATTCACTGGCCTTAGCGCCGCTTTTGAGGCGCTAGAGGGCCTAGCGCCGAAGTTATGGCCAGTTTAGAAATTGACAGGGGCCCTAAATCGGCGTTAGGCCGGTAGCGCTGCGCCGGCACCGATGACGTCATCGGTGTGCGCAGTGTCCCGGTTGCCATGGTAACCCGCCCGAACTCGGAAATTGAGTTGCGGCCGCCTCGCCCGTGGCAGCCGCAAGCAACGTTCTGGCAGAGGTGCCTTACGGAACTTTGCGCCGGTGCATTAAAGGCCCCGCGGCGGCCGGCCGCTTTCCCGCCGGCCGCCTGGCCGCAGCTCCCTCCCCGGACTTCCCCCCGCCCCCCCCCCGGAACAGAAGCAAGCCCGGCACTTGTCCGAGGTGCCGGGCTCATTTTAAAAAAGATTATCGCGGGCCGCGGCCGGGTGCAAGCAGCTCCTCCTTAACGGAAGGAGGAGGCCTGCACTTCCCGAGCCTGCCGCACCGCAGCGGGCGCCGCAGCGCCGGAATAGCGCCACAATGCGGCGCGTGGCGCCAGTCTTGAGGCGCTGAGACCCCTCAGTAGCGCCGGCAGCCGTTTGGGTGCGGCGCTACTGAATTTTTGGCGCGCGCAGGGGGACTTAGCGCCGGCACTAACTTCCGGCGCTAAAGCCCTCGCTGCGCCAAAACCGAATTTCTAGGCCAATCTCTCTTATCATTGAAGTGATTTCATCCTTAATCACTAAGGCTACTCCTCCCCCTCTGCCATTTCCCCCAATGATTCCTGTAGACCTTATAACCTGGTACAGGAAACTCTCGATTTACCGGCACCTAAATAACCGGAAATCTCTGTTAACCGGCAAAATTCAGGAGTAGGTTCAGGTAAGTTTTACTTCATATTAGTGGCCGTTCCTGGATCTGTGGCTGTGTAACCGGGGTTCCTGCATGTGTTGCTAAGCAACAGGTAAGCTTGGTCTGCGGCCGGGGTTCCTGCACCTGTTGCGAAGCAACAGGGAAGCCTGGATTTGTTGCTGTGTACGGGGCTCTCGTACCTTTTACTATACCTCTCTGTAATCCGGACTTTTTGATAAACCGGCACCACGCCGGTCCAGTCGGTGCCGGATAAAAAAAAGTTTCCTGTATATTTAGTTCCCAATCCTGACCATTTTGCGGCCATGTCTCAGTAATGGCCACCATGTCATACCCTTCAAGTTGAATTTGTGCCTGCAGTTCATTCAATTTATTCCATACACTCCGTGCGTTTGTATAAAGAACGCTTATTTGGGCCTAGCCTGTCCTTCGGCTCTGATGTTTTTCTCTCTTGTTTCTTATTTCACTCACCTCGTTTAATCACTTTGGGGGAAAAATTCAGTATAGAAACATAGAAACATAGAAGATAGAAGGGAAAATAGAATATGGGAGTAAGCTAGCTGGGAACATAAAAACTGACTGTAAAAGCTTTTATAGATATGTGAAGAGAAAAAGATTGGTGAAGTCAAGGATAGGTCCCTTGCAGTCAGAATCAGGGGAATTTATAATGGGGAACAAAGAAATGGCAGTCCAACTAAATTCATACTTTGGTTCTGTCTTCACAAAGGAGGACACAAATAACCTCCCAGAGATGCCGGGGAATATAGGGCCTGATGAAAGGGTGGAACTGAAAGAAATCAGTATTTGTAGGGAAATGGTGTTAAGGAAATTGACGGGATTGAAGGCCGATAAATCCCCAGGGCCTGATAATCTACATCCTAGGGTACTTAAGGAAGTGGCCCTAGAAATAGTAGATGCATTGCTGGTCATCTTCCAGAACTCGATAGACTCTGGAACAGTACCCATGGATTGGAGGGTAGCTAATGTTACCCCACTATTCAAAAAAGGTGGTAGAGAAAAAGCGGGGAATTATAGACCGGTAAGCCTGACATCGGTAGTGGGGAAAATGCTAGAATCTATTATAAAAGATGTAATAGCAGAGCACTTGGTAAGCAGTGACAGGATCAGACAAAGTCAACATGGATTTACAAAAGGTAAATCATGCTTGACCAATCTACTGGAATTTTTTGAGGATGTAACTGGTAAAATAGATAAGGGAGAACCAGTGGATGTG
Organism: Somniosus microcephalus; assembly: GCF_052327205.1. Taxonomy (NCBI): domain Eukaryota; kingdom Metazoa; phylum Chordata; class Chondrichthyes; order Squaliformes; family Somniosidae; genus Somniosus; species Somniosus microcephalus. The sequence goes on along the minus strand of NC_141006.1, from coordinate 77,622,407 downwards.
GTGTATTTGGACTTTCAGAAGGCTTTCGATAAGGTCCCACATAAGAGATTAGCGTGCAAAATTAAGGCACATGGGATTGGGGGCAAGGTATTGACTTGGATAGAGAACTGGTTGGCGGACAGAAGGCAGAGAGTTGGAATAAACGGGTCGTTTTCCGAGTGGCAGGCAGTGACTAGTGGGGTACCACAAGGATCGGTCCTAGGACCCCAGCTGTTCACAATATATATTAATGATCTGGACGAGGGAATTGGATGTAATATCTCCAAATTTGCAGACGACACAAAGTTGGGTGGGAGGGTAAGCTGTGAGGAGGATGTCGAGAAACTCCAGTACGATTTGGACAGATTGGGTGATTGGGCAGAAACATGGCAAATGCACTATAATGTGGATAAATGTGAGGTTATCCACTTTGGTGGCAAAAACAGGAAGGCAGATTATTATTTGAATGGCAATAGATTGGGAGAAGGGGAAGTGCAAAGAGACCTGGGTGTTCTTGTGCACCAGTCGCTGAAGGTAAGCATGCAGGTGCAGCAGGCGGTTAAGAAGGCAAATGGTATGTTGGCCTTCGTAGCAAGAGGGTTCGAGTACAGGAACAAGGATGTCTTGCTACAGCTCTACAGGGCCTTGGTGAGACCGCACCTTGAGTATTGTGTGCAGTTTTGGTCGCCTTACCTGAGGAAGGACGTTCTTGCCATGGAAGGAGTACAGCGAAGATTCACCAGGCTGATACCTGGGATGGCAGGAATGATGTATGAGGAGAGATTGTGTCGATTGGGCTTATACTCACTGGAGTTTAGAAGATTGAGAGGGGATCTCATCGAAACCTATAAAATTCTGTCAGGCCTGGACAGACTAGATGCAGGAAGGATGTTTATGATGGCCAGGGAGTCCAGAACCAGGGGTCATAGTCTAAGGATAAGGGGTAAGCCATTTAGAACTGAAATGCGGAGGAATTTCTTCACCCAGAGAGTGGGGAACCTGTGGAATTCTCTGCCACAGAGGGCGGTGGAGGCCAGTTCATTAAATATATTCAAAAAGGAGTTGGATATATTTCTTAAGTCTAAAGGGATCAAGGGATATGGGGAGAAGGCAGGGACAGGGTACTGAATTTGGATGATCAGCCATGATCTCATTGAATGGCGGAGCAGGCTCGAGGGGCCGAATGGCCTACTCCTGCTCCTATCTTCTATGTTTCTATGTTTCTATGAGCAGGAGTAGGCCATTCGGCCCCTCGAGCCTGCTCCGCCATTCAATGCGATCATGGCTGGTCATCCAAATTCAGTACCCTGTCCCTGCTTCCTCCCCATAACACTTGATCCCTTTAGACTTAAGAAATATATCTAACTCCTTCTTGAATATATTTAATGAATTGGCCTCTACTGCCTTCTGTGGTAGAGAATTCCACAGGTTCACCACTCTCTGGGTGAAGAAATTCCTCCTCATCTCTGTCCTAAATGGCTTACCCCTTATCCTTAGACTGTGACCCCTGGTTCTGGACTCCCCCGCCATCGGGAACATCCTTCCTACATCTAGTCTGTCTAGTCCTGTTAGAATTTTATAAGTTTCAATGAAATCCCCTCTCATTCTTCTAAACTCCAGTGAGTACAAGCCCAATCGACCCAATCTCTCCTCATACGTCATTCCTGCCATCCCAGGTATCAGCCTGGTGAATCTTCGCTGCACTCCTTCCATGGCAAGGACATCCTTCCTCAGATAAGGTGACCAAAACTGCACACAATTCTCAAGATGTGGTCTCACCAAGGCCCTGTACAACTGCAGCAAGACATCCTTGTTCCTGTACTCAAACCCTCTCGCTACGAAGGCCAACATACCATTTGCCTTCTTAACCGCCTGCTGCACCTGCATGCTGACCTTCAGCGACTGGTGCACAAGGACGCCCAGGTCTCATTGCGCTTTCCCTTCTCCCAATCTATTGCCATTCAGATAATAACCTGCCTTCCTGTTTTTGACACCAAAGTGGATAACCTCGCATTTATCCACATTATATTGCATCTGCCATGCTTCTGCCCAATCACCCAACCTGTCCAAATCACACTGGAGTTTCTCGACATCCTCCTCACAGCACACATGCCCACCCAGCTTTGTGTCGTCTGCAAACTTGGAGATATTACATCTAGTTCCCTCGTCCAGATCATTAATATATATTGTGAATAGCTGGGGTCCAAGGACCGATCCCTGCCGTGCCTCACTAGTCACTGCCTACCACTCGGAAAAAGACCCGTTTATTCCAACTCTTTGCTTTCTGTCCGCCAACCAGTTCTCTATCCAAGTCAATACCTTGCCCCCAATCCCATGTGCCTTGACTTTACACACTAATCTCTTATGCGGGACCTTATCGAAAGCCTTTTGAAAGTCCAAATACACCACATCCACTGGTTCTCCCTTATCTATTTTACCAGTTACATCCTCAAAAAATTCAAGTAGATTAGTCAAGCACGATTTACCTTTTGTAAATCCATGTTGACTTTGTCCGATCCAGTCCGTTTGGGGCGCCATTATCGGCCGTGTGCAAAGTTTAGCGCCTGGCGCTAATTATCACCTCTGACAGCAAACTTGGCTTTTATCGCCCCTGGAGGTGATTGGAGCGCTAAATCAGGCGCTTCACACCTGTCTTAAGGCGCAAAGGCCGAGGAGCGAGGCGCTACCTCAGAGCGCTGACGAAGCAAGGAAGGTCAAATCAAAATGAACCTGCAAAGTGCTGCTCAGTACTCAAAACTCCTTCACACAGCGTTGAATCTCTCCAGAAGTCTCTCTCTCTCTCTCTCTCTCAGAATGCGTGGTGCAAAAATGTCACCGACAAAAATGTCAGGAAGCGGTCGCCTTTAAACAGCGCTCCCCCAGTCCCTTTCTGACTGCAAAACGCTCCCCTCAACCTGTCGTTGCTAGCGGCAGGCGGTAATGCAGGGGGCGCCACTTAATCTCCAGTCCAGGGCGCTAACGGGGCGTTACGCACTTGACTGACATCACAATCTGCTGGCGCAGGAGATCGTGGCGGTAGTGTTTAGCGCCACTGCAAAATGTCTGGTTAATTTCGCCGCGCCCGGGCGCTAATTGCTTTGTGCCTCATTAGCGCCCTCTTAAGGCGCTAACGGGAGGCGCAAACAACTGAATTTTTCCCCCAAATTTACATCTTTTAGTTTTCCCTCTACATGTAGTATCTAAAGCACAATTTCTGACTGTTACTCTACTCTCTTCCCTTGCTGCTGTTATATTATGTGTACCTCTGTAGCTTGTGTGCAGTAGTGCAAACAAGGAGCGTGCAGTTATACTGCTCACTGTATTGCTCTGAAGGTGAGGGAGCAGAGCTCTTTACATGTATCATCCCACGCATCCACAGGGCACAGCTGGGCAGCCTTCTGCACCGCTGGTGTGTTTTCTACTGACACAAAAGAGCTGATCAAACGATTCTTTTCAAGGAATAGAACATAGAAAGATGGCCTCCTGCGCCACAGAAGATTGGGCTTCCAGCTGCTATAGTTGTGCTGCAAAGCAAAATCAGTCTGAGTGTCTTGGAGACAGTCTTGCTTGCGTCAGTACTGACGAGATTGGGCTGGCAGTGTTGTTCGTTTAGTGCCAGCACTGTGAGAATCTTGGCACGGTACTGAAACCAGAAGTGCTGTATAATGACAGCATCATACCACCAAATTGCATTCAGAATGGATCAGGGCAATGATTAGAATAACGTGAACAGAACCAGCTCTTGTATCGATCCTGATCATCTCTTCCCTGTTTCAGTCTAAACAGAGCTGCACTTATGAAGTGGCTCCAATGATTAAAAAGAATTAGTTAAAAGCGGACTCCATTTTCCATCAGTTCTGGAGACCAGTAAGTGAGGAAGGATCCTAAAATAACTTGGCAAGGAGGAAAATGACTTGCAGACATCCTGCCAATGCCGGAAGTAACTGATATGGATGTGTTTACAAGAGAGAAGGATATTGGGGAGGAGTTAAATACTGACTTGTTTAAGAGCAAGAGATATAACAATTAAAAGGGGAGTAGGGAATGATAGAGCAAAGAAGGAGGCCGTTCGGCCCATTAGAGAAGATAATTAAGCTAAAGGACAAGACAGTGCTAGGACCTGATTGGATATGGCTGGGTATCCTAAGGGGAATGGGGGGAGAAATAGCAGAGGCTCTAGAGATTATGGGGAGAATTTTAAAGCTTCCCACTGGCCTGGCAGAAAGCAGTCAGGGGGGCAGTTAAAATGGAGCGGGAGAATGACCTGCTTAAATTCCAGGCGCCAAGGACACATGCCCGAAGCTGACGGGGGTCCTTTTTAAAAAAATGTTTATTTTTTTTATTCGTTTGTGGGGTGTGGGCGTCGCTGGTAAGGCTAGCATTTATTGCCCATTCCTAATTGCCCTTAACTGAGTGTCTCGCTAGCCCATTTCAGGGGGCAGTTAAGAGTCAACCACATTCCTGTGGGTCTGGAGTCACATATAGGCCAGACCGGGTAAGGGCGGCAGATTTCCTTCCCTAAAGGACTTTAGTGAACCAGATGGGTTTTTACGACAATCCGGTAGTTTATGGTCACC